>NW_003804308.1:514893-1044653 GCF_000255335.2 Galendromus occidentalis
CTTCACTGTTCCGGCGTGAAGGAATCTCATTCTGGCTCCCTCTGTTCGCGAATTGACATGCTCGACGCGAGCGACCAGAGTACGCGGTCGTCTAACGGTCAAACGTCGGGGTGAAATCGGGGGCTAAGCGCATGTACGCTCGAGTGCGATGCCGTTCTGTCGTTCGGAGCAGCTTGTTAGTTCGGGAATCCGGCGGGAATTGCCGCCGGGAATCGGTGTATCTCTCTCTCTGTCTCTCTCGGTTTCCTCTCCGTTCATCTCGTCGACAGCTAAGCGGAGCGTATCCTCGCGCACGTTGCCATTCACGTTCGTTCGTGTCCCTCGCAGTAACGCGAGCTCGTCCGCCTACCCTCGGGCCAGCTCCCGTTTTTCTCTTTTCCCCATTCCGTAGTTCGCTTCCCCGGGTCTCTGTCCCTCTCTCAGGGCTCTCTGGCTAGCGCAGTCCCCGGCTCTTTCGGGTAATGATATCGCTAATTAAAAAGGCCGTGTTAATGGCTTCCCCGCAGTGTAGCCGTTACAAAAGAGATTCTTGACGCGGCGCGCCGTTCCCAGGAATGCCTTTTTGTCTTCGGACAGATCAAGTTCTGTGCGCTTGACACCCCCAAACTCTCGGGCGAGTTGGCGTAGATCCGCCGGAGCGCGATGAATCCTGTCCGCCGATCGGTCGAGCGCGAGTGGATCTCGGAATGCTCTCGAAACTTTCGCGAGCGTCAAGTTGCGCCTGCGACGGTGGGGAAACGCCCGACACGCTCCCGACAGCCACCGTGAAGAACATTCGGCCGTTGTTCGTCCGTTAACAGGCCGGAGGGTCTTATAGCGAAATATTTAGGCTGTTCCGTACGATCCCCTCCATGTTCCAGACTGGCTTCCTGCTTGGATGGCTGGCTGAAAGGTCTTCGGGCAGAAACGCGTGGCTCCTCTCGTTCGTCCGTCCGTTCGTTCGCTCGTTGGTGGATGTACGGCTCGTCGCCGATGCGACCGAGCCGCCTGCTTGGCTCAGCTATGTGGAGAATTCCCATTTTGGAGGAGGGAAGACGTAGACGGGCACAACGGGAAGACGTGGGAAAACAGACCGGGAATGACGGCGATGGCCGCAACGAATGACACCGACAAACGAAGTGTGTGTGTTCACAAAGAGCCATTCGTTGTGATGCAAATATTAGCTCGCAAATAAGACCGAAGGGCGCTCCTGACGGAGTCGCGGAGCCATTCCTGACACAGGAAACCATCTGTCACACTTGCTGCTCACCTCAACGATGAACTTCCGACTCGACACAAGGACTTTGCGGATCAGCAACGACACATGTCTAAGTCCCGGGGCGTCAAATGAATTCCAAATTCCATGGAAAAACATATTTTCTCCCTTCTCGAAATCAAGGAGGAGCGGAAGCGAAACAGAGCGGTGATACGAATCTCTGGACTCTAGGCCTAGGCGTTCCGCGGACGACGAGCGCTTTCACCGATCATCAAAACGATCTCTACATCTTGACCTCGCCTAAAACTTTTTCGTAGCTGTCGTCAAAGAACGTGACTTCTCACCTTGATCCTGTCAGATTACAGTCGACCCCACGGTCAACTCCGGAATTGATCCGAGCGGAGGCTCGCTTCGACCGAGCGTGGAATGCGGAGACGGCTGAGATATCTTTCAAAGATCGTGAGAGCGGGGCAGGGCAGCGAAACGAGCCCTCCGGGTGAACTCACAGTCATCACGCGTCCAAGCACTCGGGTCTTTGTGAGAAGCATCCCCTAGACCACGAGCTGAAAGGGGTCCAAGGCGGCGTAATGAAACGAAACTCGAAGGCCGCACATAGAGGGACGATCGCAAACCTGCAGGACCAACAACTTGACTTTCATCTCGTTCGTGCCAAGATGTTTCGAGGCGAGCTCATCAGGTAGCAGAGCCCTTAGGCGAACGACTCGCCTCGGTCAACCACAGCGGACGCGCCCATGATAGTGGCGAGATCGAATCGCCAGAACGAGCGTCACGTTTCTGGGAGCTCGCGCTTTCCTCTCTGATCCTCACCCGTAGCCCCTCAAATACTCTCGGCACGGGATTCGCGCGAGCGTCAGTAGGACCCCCCCTGGTTCATGCGCCCTTCGGGGACCGCTCCAAGGAATCGATCTCGAGTGTCATTTCATCCGCCAGTGATCTCTCAAGCCCATATTCGAATCTTTTCTTCGGGTTGTGAGAATTGAATGACTTCGAGTGTACTATGAGAAGTCCAACATTTTCTGATACACTGCTGGATAAGTCGCGTCTACGCCGCTATTATGCGATCCGGATGATATATACCCGCCTTGAGAAAGAGAGCAAAGAATGCGGCAAGGTGGACAGACGGTACCGTACGAAATGAGTCCTGAGTCTCCGCACAGACCTCGCGGTCGGGAGAGCCATCAGAGCTCGTTCCTCAATCAGCCCCCCCTTCACACGGAAAATCTTGTCGCACCTCACGCCAGGCCGATGCTACGTTCCTCGATCCCTGGTTCAGAGAAGAGACTTCGCGGGAGCGTGAAAGAAGAGCCAAACGTCCACCATTAGCGTGAAATATTTTATTCTGCTCGGCTCAGAGGAATAGGGGGAATGGGATCCGAGACAGCTCTACGCCGAAGTCCCTGCCGGAAGCTCGCGAAAGCGTCATTGAAGTTTTATCGACCTCTACTCCTCCTCCTCCTCTTCTTCTTCTTCCTCCTCTTCTTCCTCAGCCTGCGAAAATGCGAGAAATTAATATCGAAAAACGATACCATAACGGAGCCATGACATCCCTCGGGAGACGATTCATCGAAATTTACCTCTTCCTCCTCCTCCTCAGCTGCTTCCTCCTCTTCAGGTTCGGGCTCGGGCGCGGGCTTAGACGAGGGGATGTCGAATTCCTCCGGGGGCTTGAAAACAGGTACAGGTATATCATCGTCGTCGTCGTCGATTTCAGCTCGAGTTCTGTCGTACGACTGCTTGTTCTTGGGATTCTCCGGATCCCACTTGGGTAGTTCTTTGGGACCTTCCCGCTCCTTGAAAGCCATCATCTTCTCCTCCCAAAACTTCTCTTGATCAGCATCACCGGCGGCTTCGAAACCACCCGAGAAGAGCTCCTTCTTATCTTCAAAGGTTCTCCTGTCGGTCCTCCTCTCGTATTTGGAGGCAACTTGAATCTTGGGCTGATAAAGGGAATAGAGCATTAGCAGGAATACTCGGAGAGCACCAGTACCAGAGGCAATCCCGCGTGATCTCTTCTCCTTTTGTTGTCGTCGGTGTCTTCATGATCATTGCCCTCAATCAAGAGCGGTCGAGCTACTCACCGGATGTTTTCCAGAGAGAGCCTCAGGGTCCAAACCCTTCTTGAGAGCCTTGTTTCTGTTGATCTGGCGCTGACGTTCAGCGAGCTCCTTCAGCTGTTGTCATGGAGAGCGAGGATCAGTACAGTATTGTGGTAGAGAGCTTGGACTTCGCTATATATTGATGATGAAGCGAGAGAGCGGTGAGAGGATCTTACATCGTAGTCCTGGCGCTTCTGACGCTCTTCCAGATCGTACTTGTCGGACTCGAGGGTCACGATGCGCTCCCAGAGCTCCTTGGCCTTGTTCTTGAGGTCATCAACGGAGAGACCCTCGATGGCGAGTGGGGCCACTCGCATGGACAGGATGGTCGTCTTGTCTTCCTCGAGCTGCTCCTTGGTCTTACCCATTTCACCTCGAGCGTGCATGATGTTGGCGAACTTGTCCAAGTTGGAGGTTCCGAGAGCATTACCCATGTCCATGGCTTCCTTCTTGGTGATCGAGAAGTTGGGCTTCACAGGCTCCATCTCCCTCTTATCCTTGGCCGCCTGCATTGCTTGACGCTTCTTCTCGGCCTCTTCGAGACGCTTGCGCTTAGCCTCGGCCTCCCTGAGCTTCTTCTCCTCGACCTCTGCACGAGAAAGAAATAATCAACGCAGATCTGCGAGGGAACTTTCAGTCCCGATGAAAATGAGCAAGGATATACATATGTAGGGGAAAACTCAAGGGACATCAGCCCGGAGAAGAACTTCCGCTACTTACCGCGGGATCGAGCCTCCTCGGCTTTCCTCTTGTACTCCATCATCGCCTTCTCTTGTTGTTCGCGAGCGGCCCTCCTCTTCGCTTGGCGTTCCTTCAGCTTGCGAAGATCTTCGTCCTCCTTAGCACGCTGAGCTTTGCGCTGCTCGATGTACTCGCGCCACATCTCCTCCTCCTCTTCCTTCTTCTTCCTCAGCTTCTCCTGAGATTTCCGAAGAAAAAAGTTCAGAGAAGAATCCTCTCCCCTACGAAGTTACTCTGCTTCGCATCGATCCCGACGATGGACTCACCTCCATCATCATCTCCGCTTCAGACATGGTTTTGGATTCCGGTCGGACGGACGCGCGACGACCACTAGATACGGCAAGAAAGAGATTATGTGAGACTTTGATTTTGCTCCCCGCACGAAAGAACCTCTCGGCGTAAGTTCCCCACGCATTCGGGAAATCTCAACAGGCACGACGTCCCGAGCTTATGTTGAGTCTAGAAAATTATTGACCCGTCCGGAAGCCGATTTCTTTGTAATTATTGCAGAAGCAGGAGTCTACGCTCGAAAATTTATGGAACTCATCGCTATGGTAGACCGCTCGATTGGTGACTGGTGACTGACATCTCATTTACAAGAGCAGTCGCTATCCGCGGAATTCGGCAAGCAAAAATCTCAATTGAATGACGCCACCCACTCGACGACGTGACCACGTATAAAAATGAACCGATGCCTCCTCTGCCTCCCTCCGCGACGCTTATGATGACAAATCGGTTGTCGTCGAGGCCTGCACGCACGTGTCGCTATTGAATTCGCCGAGGACGATTGTAATTATTCGGAAGGATCCACGCATCGAACTACAGCTCTAGAATTGATTTTCTGCGATTGGTGATCTGCAATCCCATCGACAGGATATTTCGCAGCTGATCAATTTATCGCGCGATTCGCCCTCTAAATCGATGAATGAATTGAATCGCCTTGAATCGGAGAGTCGACTACAGCGAGCTCGGGGCAAGCTTTTTCATATGATTTTCTCCCCTATCCAGGCCATGAACACTGACCGTCGCGATGGGCCCGTCTCGCTCTAACTGTCGGTGTGCCCACCTTAGTTGCGGTAATCTATTCTGGTCTCTCTGCAAACACCGGCTCAGTCGACGAGAAATAGCGAGCGAGTGCCTCCGGAAAGGCCAATCGGTCGAGAGCAAGGTGAAACAAAGGTTGCAAATCGCGACGGTTTTTTAGTGCACAGCACAAAAACCCACTCTTCACCGATTGAAATGTGGGACTTCTTTCTCGCAGAGAACGGATTTTTTTGCGAGATGTCTCAACGCATCTCCGGAACGATCAATCTGCTCTACACTTTGTCTATTTGGGCTCCCGACTTCTCTGAAGCTCAATTATCCTGCTTTGGGTCAGCGGCGGATTTTTGCCAGGCGAGGAAAATTCTGAGGGATCGACATTTCGATTAGCGCGGGAGCTGTAGCGTTAGACGGTCTATCACGTGCAAGCTACGATTAGTTTGAGCGATCTTATTCGGCTCTGAAGCATACAGAGTATCCGACTTTCAAGGTACACGTGTGCTTGCTTCCATGCTCTGTGGCGTGGCCGGCAGCAAGATTATTACTGATCCGGATCGAAGCTCCGAGTTCAGCTTCGGTACACGACCACAAAAGTCAAAAAATGGTTGCGGAATCGCAGAAGAAAAAATCAAATCTGACGGGTAGACACGGACAGACAGATAGAGGTAGATTTCGATATGACTGTTTCCGGGGCTCTTCCGCAAGGTCGTTCGTCTGTATGCCTCGACCCGATAGGGTTTCAAAACGCTAACAATATTTCGCGTACCTGTCGTAATCGGACATAGCGAAGGCCTCGCTGCAAAACAGGAGCTTAGAAAATTGAAGATATCGGGAACGATACGATGAGGATGTAAGTAAGAGTGATAATACGAATTAGGACGGGGGAAACGGAACCAGACTTTGTTACTGAGAACGTGGAAATGAGCGCGATGAGGGAGGATAATGGGATGACCATTTGCTTCATGTCGACACATAGGATTGAGCAGAAATCACGAAGTCCCTCTAGAGGTCGCAAGCAATGAACGTTTGAATGCCATCGAGAATCTCCGTATGGGAGCGGCTCTCCCAGGAAGATTCATCTCGGCTCTCGACTCCTTCCCAGAATCGCTTCTATTCACAAATCTGACTGTTTTGAACCGGGAACACTCGTTGATGGATTTGGGGGGATCTGCCAATTCCTCCGAAGTCTTATCGGAAGAAGTTTCCAACCATTTCGTTTGAGCTGGCCAGATTCCTCAAAAAGTGAGGCCCCGGCTTGCGCGAGGAGAATGAAAGTTCCGATTATGCTCGGACACGGTCTCGATTCCACCTTGACGACGAAGGCGTCTTGGGCACTCCGATCGATCGAGTATTTCCAAAAAAACTCTCCAATATGGATGAGAGGCGACACTTTCACATTTTTGCAATGGAGCACATTCACTCGTGAACGAGGGAAGAAAGTATTCAAGAACAATCATTAGTAGATAGATGTCGATGAAACAAACCTACCGGACGAACAAGCAGCAAGTGCCTCGAACCTGCGAGCAGGGAGATTCACCTGGTTTTAAGCCAGGGTTCGGAGAGAGGGTTTGAGAGAGCTACTCTGGTCGCTGAAGACAACATGCCTGCCTAGAGGAATACGGTCCAGATGGTGGACAAACCGACAGACGCTTCCTCAAGGCGAGTGGTCGAGCCGACCACAGGAAGAGGCACGACAGGTTCCCGAAAGACAAGTGGTCGCTAACGTAGGTAATCATTGTCGGTCGCCGGACATCCTTCTCGCTTCGTACCGCCACTAACTCTCCTTCTTGAAAAATATCGGCTCCCAATTATTTTTCGGGTCGACAGACTGCGGCTCGAAATGATCAAGGGAGCATCTTCGGGCAATAGCTGCGTCCGCCCCGACTCGCGATGAAACTCGATAAGCTCCAAAGGGACGAAGTTCACCACATTCTTCATCGCAACCGTATCGAGCCCGAGTTGAGGTGACAGAATCATGCAGAATGGGTCCCCGCTCGCTTGAAATGTTCTCTTGCTGAGTTGGTCGCCGGTCTGGCTGGCTGGCCCGCTCGTTTGTTTGGGAAGAGCGAGCGGTCCCATATTCTGATGCTATAGTCTGGCGGAATGCTGCAGGTAAGGAACCTGTCGGGAGTCGCTAACAAAGAAGGAGAGATGCCGAGCACAGACCAAGCCCACAACACGCTAGAGCTTTGTACTGAACGGGCGAATGTCGGAAAATCTTCGAAATATCCAGCACCTCTATCGACTCTGATATTTCAGGAATAAGGGTGCGAGCGAGAACGATTACGGCTATGATTCGTTCGCGTGGGACTGTCGTTCTGCTTCAGATACCTAGTATAATGTCACCGCTGTTTATCGTTTTAAGTTCTTTGTTTCTGCACTCCGACCTGATCTATCAAGGCCATCGAACAAATCGAGCACCCGGCAACAATGATGATTCTGCGAATTGATTCGGAACATTAGAGATGATACTGTCAAGCCCGACTCCGGGCGAGAAGAGCGGAAAGTATTACTCATCTGGAAACTGAATGCTTCAAGTTTTGCCTCTCGTCACGTTTTTGCTGCGGTGGTTTTTGTGATCATTGGTCAACGCGAGAAGAAAAATACCCGTGACGCCCACGAAATCAGCGTAAGCCTCTTGCACTCCAGATCTGCGGAAGATTCCACTCACGACACAGGTATCTGCTGGCTGGTTTTCCTGTTCCTTCTCGATACAAGATGGAAGTGAAAGAGAACGGAACGACGGCTCCTCATCAGCGTTGTTTGGTTTACACAGTATTGTGATATCTTAATTATATCAATGAGTGGGATTCGATGGCTGAGCCTGCGGAAACAGATAGCGTGGAAAATAATTGACACGGACGAAACCACTTTGTACACTCAGATCTTCAAAGCTTCATCGACCCTCCCATACCCAAGTCCGAGGGAACGGTTGCGGAACGCTGTTGGGGGTTCCTCTAGTCGGTAGTCGATTGTATCCGAAGATCATGTATGTCTCGGGCTCATTTTGTTCCCTACGAACCCTTCCGCGACACACCCTGTCAATGTCTTGGCTTCCGCAGACTTCCAAACAGCTCGGATTGACAAGGGACACGGGCATTCATCGACCGCCCGATATTCCCGCAAAAACGATCCGTGAGGATACGGACACGATAAGAATTTTGAAGGCTCGGGAGGCGCGCGAGCCCCGATGCCAGTCAGCTGTCGACAATCACGTCGCGTGTTGTCACGAGCAAGGCGTTAGCGGTGGAATGGAAACTCGAGGATGAGCAGGCGGGAGTCTCAAGAATCGCTAAAAAGGATGCGACCGCGTGTTTTGGCCGGTTGAGATCAGCTAAACGGGAAAGCAACGTTTCTGGAAGTCTCTGAAAGAGAGCCGTCTCACTGTCTCTGCTCGCGAATAGGGACCAGAGGAATCCTGTAACCCCCATCCCCGTCCTTCCCCAGATAAGAGAAGTCTCCGCAAATTCTCTCGCCCTTGAGCCCTAGATCTTTCGTTCATATCTCTCTCCATCTCATTTTTTCCTCTTCTGCTCTTTCACTTCTGTTTCAGGGAAGCTTCTGCCTCATGTCTGGGTTGAACTAGTTTTTAGTTGGCTCCGCTGCTGCAGCCGCCCGCGTCCTCGACTCCGTGGAGCCTCTATGGAAGAAATGAAAGAAACCGTGCAGCCAACCAGTGCGAAAGTGAAGGAGACTTCTTCTTCGCGCTTGACTTTAATGAAAACGCCCTCAAGTCGTTGCTGGCACCAATGCCACTTGCAGCAGCAGCAGCAGCACCACCGACCGACACCCCCGCAAGTGAGGCTTTCCTCGCGGCCGACCCCGGGCCTCAACCGTCCTCCCATGTCGTGCGGAGGCATCCTGGAGGAGAGAGCGGAGAGGAGCCTCCGGCACTCACACGGGCGAGCGGACGGGCGGGCAGTCAGTCACATTTAGGTCGGTCGTCCTATTTTTGCTGCTGGTTTTGAGGGTTGTGTTGTTCCTTCAGTTCCCCACCTCCCTTGCTCGGGTGCTTTCTCCGACTTTGTTCCATTCGGGAGCTTTTATTCTACAAGGTCATTTGCGTGCCAACCCCTGATGCCTGTCTGTGACTCATCGGATGTCTTCTTCTCCTCCAAACCAAGGCATGAGGCATCCTCCGCGCTTGCACTCGGAAAAGCGACTTCCGTGATCGAAAATTTTCATTTGGAAACGAATCAGGTCAACTCTCGGAATCCTGACAGCAGATGACGTTCCCCGTGTATCGGACGAAATCAAGGCCACTTTTTCTCCCCCTTCTGAGCGGGGCAGGCGGGTTGGGCATATCACTCCGGGGAGAGGAACATTTCAAAGTCATCTCCAGCAGTTAGAGAGGTGAAGCACCTCCTATCGTTCTGTGACCGGCTCAGAGCATTTCGGGCAAGCCTTTCGGCTGTGCGGCACTTCTCTTGCACTTGTACGCTCCGCGTTGTAAACAACAACTGGTGGACGTAAGATAACAGCAGCTAGCCGGTGAGTCGGAAGTAGTGCTCCGGTACTCGAACGATGATTCGAAGCTAAAAGGCCTTTCGCGTCCCCCTGCTCCTCGGTGAGCAAGGATAGGGGAGAGCACCTCGCTGGGGCATGCGGAAAAAAAGAGTAGAGAAGACGATTTGATGCGTTTGGAGATCTTCTAGCCGATTTAACCGCCGGATGGCTCCTACTCCTGCGTCTTTTACTCCCTTCCGCTTCGATACCCCGACTTATGCCGCTCTCCACGCACCCAGCTGTATCATCCTGGAAAGCGAGGAATGAATCGGAGAGAAAGATTGAAAACATCGAGAGTGGCGGGGCGTCTCGCCACCCACGATGACGTAAGGCACCTGCACCGTAGGCGAAGACACGAAACCGATTTTCTGGCTCTCGGGAACAACGCAGAGGAGCCTGCGCGAGAGAGAAGAGCGGGAGGCTCGTGAGCAACCTCGAGGAGGGAGAATCACGAGAGCGATTATCGAGTGAATTGATGGAAGCAAAATTGTCGAATTTGAGGGATCGATCAGGAAGAATGAGGCTGTTGGAAGAGCTGCAGAAGTAAGCACCGACATTGAAACATATCGTGCCGGGTGAGAGGCGAGGGTCGAAGGTCGACAACACTTCCAACATTAGGCTCCCCGAAGAGTGGGAAATATCTAACCCGCTCCCAAGACCGTTCCTGACTGATGGCAGTGATGCCGTGCCCCATCCGCTCACGCTCCACCTAGCACACCGGGCAACGAGGGAAAAATTCCGAAAAGAGCTTGAGAGGTGTAGAGAGACTTGAGAGGAAAAACGAAACGGGAGGATGTTGCTGCTCAATGGATGTGATTCGGGATCGGGCAGCAGGAAGCTGAAGAGAAAAATTGCGAGCTCCAAGTGCGATCTTCTACGAAGCTGACCTTTCCCTTTCAGACTCAAGAAAGCGGAGAGCGCGGCGGAAGCGGGGGTATATGTAGTAGCGATACGGTGGGACAAAGGAAGGAAAAATTGGCTAAAAGGGAAAAGAGGTCGACCTCGGAGAAATTGAAGAGACGAGAGACAAGTCGGAAGAAGAGTCGGAGAATAGAGACGAGGATGGAGGAAGACCGATAGAGACCAGGCTTTCAATGAGGGTGAGTGAGTTGAGAGAAAGGGCGAGAAGCGGAGATAGGGAGAAGCAATGCGATGGTCCCACATTTCTCGATGTCACCACGATACAGGCAAACATCCCCACGTCGTCGAGCGGCACCTAACAATGATTCCTACCTTCCGATACCAGGACTTTCAATGAGAGGAACTCTTCCCAGTTTCTCCGAGTGAGATCCATCTCGCAAATCGTGCGGTACTTATATCTCGGTGGATCGTGAGCGGAGATGGAGAGCTCAGGCAGAGGTTCTCTCATCGCAGCCCGAAAGAGAAGGAGAGATTCGGCGAGATACTGCACAACAAAAAAACTCCCTAATGCAGAACATTTCGGCAGTGCATAGAATAATGCACTGCCGTGTGGAGAGCGATTACCGAGGCAGCAGTCGGACCGTAGGCGGAGATTTTGCTCCCGAGCAAACGAATCATTGTCGCACAGCGTTTTTGTGGCCCATAAGCACTTCCACGGTTCACGGAATTCGTTCAGTCGACTCGGAACATCGGAAAATGTTCCCCGGGAAGCCGAAGAAATATGACGTCTGCGATGCGATTCGGGTTGGTGTGCTCTGAGCGAGCTCGAGGCCCGGGACGATCTGGGAGCTTGGAGACTAGGCGGAGTATTCGGCTATCGGGCGTTTATGCTCGAAGCGAGTGATGCTCGGACGCAATGAAAATCAGGAAACCAGTCAGAGGTTCTACAGCAAAAACGGGATGAATGATGTTCTGGTGACGGAGATCATCACGAGGGCGACACGCCGGATCGAATGAATACATGAATGGATGAATAATCGAATTAATGAACGGACGGACGGACGGACGGACGAATATCTTCCTCGGATATAGAGTCTACAGCAACGGCTGGCAGCAAGCCGGAAAACCGGTGGTCGATCAGATGCATGGACGAACGGACGGATGATCGAGGCCCTTTTTATTCATAGATTCCACCCGTCATCCGACATCTTATTAATCACTCGCTCTTTCCGCTTTTCTGCACCATTAGATCGGTCGATATTATTCCTCAAAGAAGGTACATACAGTAGGAATGGGGAAGCCCGTCGGCCTATGAAGCTTCGTGGCGACTGGGCTTTTGTTGTCGTCGAGCGACCCGCAGTTCTGCGGTGGGTCACTTGTCGGTGTCTGGGTCATGAAGGGACCGTATTTATTAATCGTCGAGATGATTCTCGTCTCGGAACACTCAGTCAGGGGCAACCTTTCCTTCTTGAGCTCCGTGTGACTGAAATCTGCCGAGCCTGAGGGAAACATTTGCTGCACGAGAATGCGTTAATTTACGGCACATTCCAGGACCACCTCGACCTCCGCGACGCCCTCGCTCAGCCCATATTCAAATCTCCATCAGCATTTTTCGGGGACCGCGGTTTGTTCGTGCTCTTGCGATGGTCAGTGGGCACTTGGTTTGGACTCGCTGGGATCGACCGAAGTAAGACACTGGTCAGATTTCATTTTTTCCCGTCCGATTGGGATGAATCCCCGCGATCGCGCTTACGGAATCGGGCACTATCGTCTCCTGAGTATGTAGCCCGTGTCCCAAGCAGATCGGTCCGCGGCCCGACAGGCGCTTTTCCTCCTTCAAGTCGCTCGCCGTCTCCGAGCGAACCATCACGTCCTCGCGTCCCGAACGTAGCTTTCAGAGCCATGCGGACGGGAACAACACCAGCATAGATGGCATTCTGCTACAAAAATAGGACGTTCCTCGCTATCCCGTCGATCCGTGATGCAATTCCCCTCCATCGGAGATTCTACCCATTCGGGTATTCATTTCCACGTGCCGACCGATTTCGGTTTTTTCTCCGGGTAATCCGGGCTCCGCTCCGAGAGTATTCTTCTTTCCAGGACCTAGCAGCCCATGATGCTCAATACCCTCAACGCTGTCAGATTTGGTCCTGCCTCCACTGTCGATAAATCTGAGCTCAGCGTGACGAATCTTGACTATTGGGGAGATTTCCTTCCGGCGTTCCGGGTGCCGTTGGCGATTCAAGCCGGAGCTTGATTGAAGTGCCGAGTAGGACCTATATCAGGGCGAGGAGGCGACGATCATTCGAGTTTCCGGTCGATGGTTTTATTTGCGCATATACAGAAGCTATTTCGTTTCTGTCAAGATACGTGAACCATGCTTTAAATAGGAGAACATTCAATATGTGGTGTCATGACTCGATTCAATAGAACCGTGGTGGGCGTATAACAGTTTGAATATGGAAAACGCTTCATGAGTTCCTTGGTCTAACCAAGATGGACCTCTTATCGGGATATTCACAAAGATGGAGGAACATTCTTATTGAACACTTCCTTGCGCAGCACTTCTCTGCAAATTGATCCAACGTCAGTGCTACTCCTGCAATAGGAACAGAATCGTAACTTTTGGTGAGTAAGCTCTCCCAGGGCCGGAGCTCAGATGCAGGATCGATTCTCGCCGTGGGTATCGAAAGAACTCACGATCACTTCTCGAGGTGGCGATCGGAGGGTAAGCACAAGCTTGTTCCATAGCGGCGTAGAAATCATCCACGTTACAAACTTTAAACGTGGGGAGGGCTTCAGTGGGCGACAAGTGGATTCCCAAGAGGCACAGAACGGAGAGGGCGATTCCCGGCAGATACAAAAATGTAGCCATCTGCGAGACCAGGGTGAACTAAATTGTTGATTTTCTCATGTCCTAGAAGGCTCATCCCGTAGCCTCCCATACTTACTTCGGATGGAGTCAATGATAAATCAGCGTTCAACTGAATCCAGCGGGGGGTTGAAACTTTCCGAGTAGTTGTCCTGAAATTTGTATTCAGACATCAATCCACAGTACGAGCACCGATCCGTGGGGTGCTTCCGTCTATTCGATCTGTTTCGTTTTCGGATCAGGCTCAATCAGAACCATGATCAGGTGCTCTTTGGAACAAGTTTCTTCGCTAAAAACCGGGACGAACGCCACGACGCGAATCGCGCGGATAAAGAATGTTGTTCTCGGGGTGACAATGACGCAGAGAACTTCCGTACACGTCAATGTCGCGTGGGAGAGATAACCGCGCTTCCTCAAAAGCACACATTGGGCATAGGGAGAGGCATCGAAGACTTCTGGGACCGCAGACCTGCTTCGCATGATTCCAGGAATTTCTCAACTGCTTCCTCCACCGATTCCCCGTGGCTCGGATATTGGGCTGCAGTCCGCAGAATCCGAGTCCAATTAGAAAGCCAAATGATGGCGAAATTGATCGAAGGAAAATAAATACCAGTTTCACACGGGCGACATTATGTCGGTTTCACAGAATCTTCGCCGGGTCACGAAACAATCGAATCCATCAATGATGTCAATGTAATGTTAATGCGTTCGGAAAGCAAACCGTCCGAGCAGGAACTAGGCTCAACGGTCATTGAAGAAATCATGCGGGGAAGGTCGAGGTTCGACTCATTCGGAGTTCCTGCCGTTCACTCTCCGGTGGCGGAGGTCTGATGACAGACGTCAAGTACTCACCTCGAATGACGAGTCGAAAGTGCGTTGTCAGTCTTGCTAGGTGCTTGTCTTTTATACTCGGGCGTCAGGGTCGACACCTTGGAGCTCCATGGCGGCTCTAGTGCTCTCGAACATGCGGGGTGTCGAGGATCGCGTTGCGTAATTTTCATTTCGTGAGCTGATCAAAAAACTTGGAGCTCAGTGGGACCGCTTCAGCTCGAGTCATTCGCGCACATGAAGTCCGAATTGAATCTTCCATATAAGCGAACCCACTAATCCCTTTGACGCTATCTCATTCATTGCCCCGACTGACAATTGTGAGAAGAATCTCTCTCAGGTCCCAATACGTGTTATTGTTTGACGTCCCACCTAGCCAGAGCCCAACGCTTTCCCTCGCTCATGTGTCCAGTCAAGCTCCAAACACTCGTATCGCTGGGCTGAGCGTTGCTTTCGAATCCGTTCATCCTTGGGAGAACGACGATCTCATCTCGTTGACCGAGACCTTCTCCAGACGTTTCTTTTATCACCGACTCAATGCCAGAAAGGGGAAGCACAACGGCGTTACGTAAAATATCTTAAGTAACCCGAGGTGCAGAGAAGAAAGCGCTTGCTGAAAACTGATGATGATTGACTAAGATCTTAACTTATACACAGGAATTCTCTGGAGTCGTGCTGTGCTCTCTACCGAGCTCATTCAAACTCCGAACCCTTGAAGGGCGGCGAATCGGAACTCACAGCGAGAATTCACGCTTCGACTTGTTGCCCCGAATCATTATTCATTGCACTCGAGGATACATCGCTTCCGGACTGGGACAGGGAAGCACCCGAACGTCGGATCGCTTCCCAGCTTCCGGTCGCTCCTCTCGGAGATATCTTCGTTCGATGCTGGTCTCTTCATAGTCGTCGGAATCCGAATCGACACTCGGACGACCCGCAGCTCAACAACCTTTAGGAAAGAGCCGATCTGCTTCCATCGAGTCGATCTCGAATGCGGGTCGCAGCTCACACATTATGGGCCGCTCTTAATGGACGGCATGGCGCGCGTCGCTCTACTTTTCTCTCTCGCATGATGAATGTCGCTTGACGCCCGTGAAGAAATCAAGCGAGATTGGATGAACTTCCCTTTCTGGATCATTCGGGGATTAAATACCGACATGAAAACCCCATGAATATGTCCTCCGGCCGGAGGATCAACTCAATCATCCACGGCCGGGGTCTTTATTCAAAGGGTCTTTATTCAAACATCATCTAGGGAGAAAAACTCCGAAACTTCGATCATCAAAAGAGGAGAAAAACTTCGTATATTCTATACAGTGGAGTACCTCCTCTATTTAGTTGTTTCATTCTAGCAGAACGATTCCAGATGCTCACTTGATGTTGAGAGCACCACAAAACGTGCTCCTTTGCATCGTCGCGCGTATCTCCGTTGTTCTTTCCGCGTGTTTGTTTTTTATTCAGACCTTAAATGAGCTGGAGTCGTGGTTTGTGCAACTTCGCGTAAGCTCGTTATCAGCAACATGACCGCGTCGGCCGCATTATTTTGCCGTCGTTGATTAATGGGGAACGTTCCGCTGACGCGACAGGTCTGTGAGGACGATGCGGTTGCTCGTCCGAGCTTATTGCGGTTCAAGACACCGTACAACCCTCAGCTCTCGGCTGATCTCGACAGAAATAGAGGGAAGCGGAACGTCCATAGAGGAGATCCGGTTCGGGGGTCCGAAGAGTAGCATCTCGGTACGAGACACAGACCTGGTATGATTTTTAGAGGCGCCGTGAACGCGGCAGTTATAGGATACCCAATAAGCCACACTCCCAGACGAGATACTCGTTGCTATTTGAAATAAACGACCCGGAGCAAGAGAGACGGATCACAACGTTGTCGACGTGTTGATGTAAGGAAGAGCGTTTAAATGCGTACAGGGGAGCTCGTGCCAAAAAAACATATTCGGTGACGAGATTTTCGAACATGCTCGGTCGTGGAGAGGGGTGCTCACGTCTGCGTCTCCCGGAACGTGATTCAGCACCCCGGCGCAGTGGAGCCCGTCAAGCACGGAGCATCCAACCGGCCGAGCAGGAGGCTTTATAGACGCACCGAGTATACACGATCTCGTACGGGCGTCATGGAACGAGCGTTTGCGAAACCTTTCCGTTTCTCTTCGCGGTTTAGCTGTCGGCGGTGCGTTCCGTAGTCAAACAGACCGAAACGTGCAGTGCCCAACACCTGTCAGAATGATGGGTCCCTTCATGAGGATTTCTGCTAATTTAGAGGTAAATTATGACGATGATGCAAAGTGACTATAACCGCCCATTCTAATACAGTAGCTTACCTTCGCTGTCCGTCGCGTGAGGTCGAATGGTTTTTTTTCAGGCGTGACGCGACTCGAGGGAATGAGCACACCAACCCTTTGGACAGATAGAGGCTCTTTGATAACGTTGACTCGGAGATGGAGGAAAAAATATGGCATCAACATTACACGCTGATCCATCCTCTTCGGATGGCTTCCGTTTTTTAATCTCGGTCACGTCGATCGCGAGTTCAGGGGCTCATCGTGTGTCTCGCGAAAACCAAATATAGGAGAATAGAAGACGGCAAATGTGTTTGGCGAGAATTTCGGAAATGACTAGCTTGGCCTCAAAAAGTTCTTGTGGCAGCTGATTCTGATTTTCACGCCTGATTCTCGGGCTATCTGAGCGTTGCGAGTATCGAGCTGAGTTTGTATGAGAGAATGCCACTCAGGGACGAATGGTCCATCCATCCATCCACCCATCCATCAACATATGTACATCATACATACATCATACATACATCATACATACATATGTACATACATAAATACATACATCATACATACATACATACATACATACATACATGCATACATGCATACATACATACATACATACATACATACATACATACATACATACATA
Source organism: Galendromus occidentalis (assembly GCF_000255335.2). Classification (NCBI taxonomy): domain Eukaryota; kingdom Metazoa; phylum Arthropoda; class Arachnida; order Mesostigmata; family Phytoseiidae; genus Galendromus; species Galendromus occidentalis. The sequence continues at coordinate 531,989 of NW_003804308.1, forward strand.
CATACATACATACATACATACATACATACATACATACATACATACATACATACATACATACATACATACATACATACATACATACATACATACATACATACATACATACGTGCGAGGTGACCGCACAAGCTCTGATGCGGTGCTACCCGGGTTTAGTCGTGCACGGGGAAGCGGCGCTTTGATGCGCACGAATGATTTTATCTCTAAGGACCCCGATGCTCTCCCGAGTGGATTCAGGTCGACTGGTTGAATCGATGGTTCTTCATAATAGGACGCTGAAGACACTGCATTTTTATTCTTTAAGGACTTAAGGACTTATTGCAGGATGAATGGATATCGATCCCAGAAATCTTTTTGAATCATGTCACAGTTAAGTTTCCTCAATTCGGTTGACGTCGGCTTGAGTTTCCTCATAAGAGGACTGACGGTCGTCCCTTCCACCTCGTTGATTTCTTTCGGGACGCGAATGATGCATGTTCCTGTGAATAAATCCCTGGATGATTGATGGCTCCGACATCACAGATCATCTCGATTTGGTGAATCCTCTGACCCTTTCTGAAGAGAGCGTCCTCATTGTTGTAGTTACGCTGGAATTCTTTGAAGAGAATCTCGTTTTTCTCGGAACTGACGGTACCTCGGAGGCGTTTCTCAGCTTGTGTCGGGGTAAGTCCACCCTCCTGAACCAAAGCCCAGAAAGCTGTATTGTATAGATTGTTGATGTGACAGTCTGCTTGCCGCCAAGATAGGTAGTCTCTGGGAACGAGAGAACAAATTAAGACCGAATTTACTCTCTAGCCAGGAACACCGTTTTCGGACAAAATATCTCATCAGTGGTTCTAATCCGGGATGCAGGGACGCTTGAGGTACTTGCCTGAGGTTCTCGTCAGAGGGATACAACACGACGCGGGCGTCGAACGCTGGCGGGTAAGTCATATTCTTCTCGGGGAAAAACTCCGAGAAATAAAATACGTACGATGAAGCGAATAAAGAGGCGATGTTCGTCATGAGTTTCGAAGCTCTACGCTTGTAGACCTCTGCGCTCTTGCGGAACACGAAAGAATACTCGTCGCTTTGACCGTACGCGATGGCGATTTCGCTAAACTCATCCATGACGCTTTCAGCACAACGAGACATGAGGTTCAATCCCTGCAAAGGGCAAAAGATTATGTCCTGAGCTCGCCTTTCATTTCTCCGGTACAACGCCGATCCGGCTCTCGTCAGAATCCGTCTTCGACCCCCCTGCGGATTTGAGAAGTCATGTTCTCAAGGCACAACTCACTCGTGAATCGTTGGGTTTCTTGAAGTTGTGAGTCTGCGTGAATTTGTGGAAGCCCTTGCCATCCAATCTGACCACGATATATGTGTTCGGTAGCACCGAATCTATGTGTTCGAAGTTCCGTACGTAATCGAATTTGCTCTTGGCCATCGAGCCGGTCGTGCAAAAGAGGGCTCTTCGGAATGTTGAATCGACCACCCAAAAGGCATTCACCATGCGCTGGAAGAAATTCCAAAATCCCGAGATTGGAATAGCTGTCAAATGGAGAGGTCCGATACTCTCTCTGTTCGCGCACTCCACGTGAGCGTGAGCAGGTGAAGAGAGCGATTACCATTACTGGCTGAGGCGTTCCGCGGTATCATACAGGATGTATCCACTGGACGTTCGTCACCCGCATATTTCACTATCGAACGAAGACAGGAAGTTTCAACGATTTTTGCACGATGGATTGCGCCGGAACAGATAGGTTTTCCAATTATAACATTCTACCGCGAAGCAATATGGCTGACTGCCGGTTCGCCCACCACTGGGTTTACTTGGCGCGGAATTCAAATTTATCGGTACATGACAACTCGATGCCGGGCGAATCGATGCCGGACAACTCGATGCTCTTCACCGACAAATAGAGTCGTTGTTTAGGGGGAACAACAACACCGCCTTGAGAAGTTCTCTGCTTTGTCATTCAGCACAATCCTCCGTGACAATCGATGCTTGATACGAGGGGGGAGGAGCTCGAGAGAGCAGAGGCGAGAGGAACCGAAGCGCTTCTCATACACAGCTGAATACTCCGCGCGGGGTAGGGTTCTCATCCGCGGAATCGTTTTCGTGAGCCTCCATCCTCTGATGATGTGGATGGAAGTCCTATGATATCTGGACAGGATTCTTTCGAGACTTCATGCTCTGAGGAAAATGGAATTCCTATGATATTTGGACTGGATTCTCGTGAGCCTCTATTCTCTGAGGATGTGGATGGAAGTGTTATGATATTTGGACTAGATTCCCGAGTGCCTCCATGCTCTGAGGACGTAGATGGAGGTTCTATGATATTTGGACCGAATTCTCGAGAGCCTCCATCCTCTAGGGATGTGGATGGAAGTCCTATGATATTTAGACCGAATTCTCTCAAGGCTTGATGCTCTAAGGATATCCTGATTTTTTTATAAGGAGGAACGGAAAAATGACGGGACACTGACATGAAAAGCCATGCAAAATGCAACGACAGCGAGCGAAACGCGCATATATGATAAATTACGAGCTCAGCGCCCTTGAGCCGCAGCGACGCGTCGCGACGCGGTAATTCTCTCTATTCACAATCAACCACCAAATCAGGATGACCGCCCGTGCTGACAAAAAAAAACATAATAGTTCTGTGAAGCAATGAAATTATCCAGTTCATGTCTTCCCGATCCGGCGTTTAACTTGAATAACTATGCCGAGCAGAGAGTCGAACTCCGAATATTGATATCTATCGAGCGTACACCAAATATGTTGTCCCTAGAAGGATCGAAGGCTAGGTTCGGTAGATCAGCGGGACACGCTCGGACTCAGAGGGTAAGCCGGAGGTTGAGACGAGAGCACACCAGAGTGATTTTATTAGAGAAAGCGTCGTCTTATTTTTCGGTGGGTTGACCCTCTCCGAGCGCAGCTTAAAGAATGAGCGGAGCTATTCTAAAATGATTAATCTCAACAGGGTCATCGCTCTGGAAAGGACTTAAACCTTGTTGTCTCAGGAATCTCCCCCTAATCTCCCGTAGGTTGGGTTCGACGCCGTCCCACTGCCAGCATTCGAGCGTATGGATTGATCATATAAACAGCTTTGCCCAGCCTCCAGAATTATCGGGACTTTCTCATCGTGAGGAAGCTCCTTCGATTTCTCCAGGCGAGACCTTAACCTTACCAAACCTTCTTGGACGACAGCGGGCCCGAACTGATGTAAAGAGTCCGACTTGGGGACGTTCAAGCCTGTTTTGGTGATTACGTGGGTGAAATATTTCCTCTGGATTCTCCTCAGGAAGTCGATCTCGACAGCTTCGAGTTCGGATGGCTTTAAGTTGAGCGTGCTCGTTTCGGGTGACCGACTCGGTTGACGGTCGCGCTGGTTTGTCCTCGACAGGGCCAACAGCTTTTCTCTGACTGCAAGAGCGAAACTCCTTAGTCTGTTACAGAAAGCCTGTGCTCTCACCACGCTGAGCGGAGACTCTATCGGATCGTCTTCGCGATTCGTCAGTAAATATTGAGGAGGAGAATTCTGATAACTAGAGCTCGGGAGTTCAGGCATTAAGCCATAAATGTCCGCGCCTGCCTTCTCCGGCTCCCCTTGATGCAATATGCCTGTTTCACTTCTCTGATCCCTGGAGTGCCTTTTTGAGCGTCCGAGAGGCCGAGTTCCGAGAATTTTAGAGGAAATCGGGAGTCTATTTTTGAGCATGGCGATGAGATGGGATAGGCGAACCCAATTTCCAGGAGCACATCTTGCTCTCGACAAGTTCCGGTAGCCCGCTTCGGGGCAGAAAAAAATACGCCGCTTCAAAATGATCCCATCCGATCGGCGTCGATTACTCGCCGACGAAAACCCGAGTTACCGCATGACTAACGTAGAATACGACACTGACGGGCGATTTGATGCATCGTTTTCCCTGCCTTCCATGCCTCATCGGCTTTGTTTTTCCATCCACCCACCCGGCACGTCGTCTGCTCGAGGCGCTTCTCGTTGATGATCAAAACAAAACAGCATGGAGGAGAAATCGAAGCGCGTAGAGCTCGGTTTCGCCGAAAAAACCGAATCTTGGCGACTTCGATCAAAGTTCTTCCCTTCAAAGTTAGGCGGCAAGCCAGCATGGTTGGCCTTGAAGTCCTTGCCGAGCCTCAAATGCTCGTGCGGCGACACTATGAGCTTCATCATGCAGGTTTATGCGCCTGTGGATAACCACCCCACGTGCTTTCACCGCACGCTGTTCGCTTTCGGCTGCCCGCCCTGCGTAGACAAAAAGAAAGCGGATTCGATTGTGGTATTCCGGTCTCAGCTAGGCTTGAAGAACGAGTTCTATCCCGACACTCCAGCATCGGAAGTGGAGAAAGGTTCCGAAACCCCGTCAGCCGAAGACTTCAATCAGCTGTGCTGTGTTTGTGCGTGTCCAGCGTCTTCGAAATGCTCGCTGTGCAAAAATCGCAGCTATTGCTCGAAGCAGCATCAAGTCATCGATTGGAAGAAAGCTCATAGGTCTGTGTGCGCAGGAAAAAAAGATCGAAATCTTACCGGTGAGAACGGTAGCGGTGACGGTTCACTTGAGTCCGAGCTTGGAACGTCGGCGGGTGGAGAAGCAGCTCGAGAAATTTCGACGGCGCAGCCCGGAGTGACGAGTGACGCCGCCTTCGCTTCCGGAGACTTGTCAAAGTTGAGCCTCGATTGGGGGACAACCAGGCCGCGGATCCAAAAAGAAGGAGTCGAAGTTCTTCAGCAGAAATCGAAGGGCGCCATCGATCACGAGAAGAATGGCAAAAAGAAAGAGAAGCCATCGAAGGACTTCGTTCACAACGGTGAGACCGCGATCGCCCATTTCGTAGGCACTGTATTTCTCCTAATGAACGCCAGAGAATTCGTTTTCATATGCCTCCTGCGGAGGACGCTTCGTGGAGAGGGATTCTAACTCCAGAGAGGTTTCTTAGACTTCGAACGACCGGGACTGCGAGCTGCGAGGGAGGGCAGAAGCTCGAGGTTTCTACGATCCTCTCGAGTGGTTACAATCGGCGGATCAGCCGAAGAATCGATCCGGGTTCATGATTATTGTTTAATGGATTGGAGTAGTATCGCAATGTGTTTTGTTTGCAAGGGGCACCGAAGAAATGATGTCGCTCAGCGACCCCGCACAGCAGGGCTTGTCCCCGAGGGGCGTCGTAGAAATATCAATTCCCCTCGTAGGATACTTTCTGTCTCAGAGAGAGGCTCGTTCTGGGAACGGATGTTCAGTAGGGGAGTAGGGGGGATACCGTGACTGTGTCGTCTGATCGGAAACCGGCTGAATGATTGACATGAAGCTTCAGTCGGAATTCAAATCTAGTGTAACGTCGGACCTCGATATCCTCCGAATGTAGGTGTTTTCCCCGAGTACGAAATCGAGACCGAAACCGAGGAGTCGGACGAAAGAAGCGAGACCAAAGAGGACACTCAGCAAGATCTGGTCAATTATCTGAAAGGGATGGACAAAGAAAGCATCGCCACGATGAGGGAAATGGCCTCATGCAGCGATAAAGATCTCAAGGTTAGAGCATTCAAGTCGTTGAGCGCGCAAACTTCAGAAACCTTCAATGTCGTTGAACGAAGCTCTCATTTGGACCTCGCGCTTGGGGGTCCCTTTGCCCGAATATTCGCCCGCCCTTGCCGGTTTGTCTTCAGAACGAAACTAGCGAAATCTCATCTCTTCTCATCAGGAAATCGAAGACATGTCAAGGAGCCTTGATGACAAAGCCTTCAAACGCTTCAAGAAAATCATCAGCCCCTATCCAGAGCAAATACTGCGGTACTGCAAAGGCGGAGAACCCCTGTGGGTGTCGGCTGAGGCCGTGCCAGAGAGTATTCCCGCCTGCGGGAAGTGCGGAAGTCCTCGAGAGTATGAGTTTCAGGTGAGTGCCACCCATTCATTAGCCCCCTGAGATTCGGGGAGACAAGCGTGAGGGCATGTCGGGTTCTGGCAATGCTCTCGATGTCATAATCTCGACTGCTTGTAGCTTGCATCGGTATTTTCTGCATAGTACCGACCTGTGGCGATCACGATGATTGCACCTGAATGAAGCAAGACCATCTCTCCTCAGATCATGCCTCAAGTTCTGAACCTGCTGAAGAGCGATCTCCTTGACTGGGGAACTGTGGCCGTTTACACGTGCTCGAAAAACTGTGATACTGATGGTTATGTCAAGGAATTCCTTCACCGGCAAGATTTTGTGTGAATAATAAATAAAAAAAGGTTTCACTGAGTGGGGCTTTTTATTTTTAATGCCATGCGTGAGGGTGGTCGCTACATTCGTGCGTGGGCTGAGATGATTTCGCGATCTTCCTGATGTCTGAGTATCCAGATGGTCTCGAAGGACGCACGGATAAAGTCGCGGCTGCATGGCAGAAATTGCCCTATGCGGAAAATACTTGAATGAACTTCGGAGCGACCCATCGAGGATTCGCCGCTATACCAGCTCATGGAACGAGAATCGAGCTTGAAGGCGGAATCCGCGAATGCATCAGGCGATCGGAGACCTTCTCGAAAGCTCAGGGGACGAAACCTCCGAACGCTCCGAGAAAAAATCCTCAATCGCTCCTTTCTTGCGAATCTCCGCAAGAGTTCTGCTTTCGGAATCGGCTACTCACAGACCAGAGAACGTCACGTCATTAGAATTTCGGGCACGCGTCATCTCTCTGAAGCACCTTGCTCACTTCTTCCCGTTCCGCGTCATGTTTTGATCTGAATGCGGAGCCGAATTCGTACATCATTCAAAGACTCAATTGAGACGTTCCTGTATAATTCAATCATAATCCTGTGCCACGCTCGACTTGTCCCACATGGAGAGAGCTCGTCGAGTCCAAAACGTCCATTTGCGAACGGAGCAAGTCTCCCTTGGTGATCGGATCATACTAACGGATCAAATTCGGTCACGAAGATCTTCGGAACCAGGAACTTCGGGAACTCATCGGTGCTTGGAAGCCGGTGGTGAGAATGCGAGCCAATCGCTGAAAATCCTCGCGAAAAAGAGAAGAAAATATTAGTTGAATGGATTCTCGACTTCCTCTACTGGAACGCAATGTCCGATCAGAGTCCGATCATCCACATCGCTACTGCGCGATCGACCCCCTCGCTTTCGGGAATTCTCACGAATCTCTCAAAGGGTTGATTGAGGCATTGCGAATCGACATGATCGGCTGTCGGCTGAAAGAGGCGTGAAAACGGGAATTGACGCGAACGAAAATGTTTCCTTAGATCGGCTGGAAACTGGGAGCGCCGCTCTGCTCCCCCGTGCGTGGCGAAGGAACTGGTCAACTGTGATGCTCGAACATCAGTAGAATATCCGGCGCAGACCTCCTCTTGGGGCAACTGATTTTTGAATGTGGGAGTCGATACGAAGAAGAGTTTTGGAATTGAGGTCTGTAAACGACGGGGATTTTATTCTAGCGGGGAAGGCTCTCATCTCACTCCGAAATCAGTTTCGCGCCGTATCGACACTTTGATGACAATTGAACTAACATCGCAGAGCAAGCACCGATTTTCCCTAGACGGGATCAATATTATGTCACATAATATTCGAATATATTTGATATCCTGCTTATCGGTCGTCAGTCTACGTTTTGGCACGAGCGCAGAACTCCTAGGCGGGCATCGGCTTCTGGCGTAATATGTTCCCCCTCCGCCTCTGAGACAAATGAGGCAGAGAATCCGTCACCACCACTCGGGACCCGGGCCTCCCGGGGTAACACTATCGGGCCATTCCCTCGCGAGTCGCTTGACATCCAATCCGGTCATCCTGCGCATGAGGAAAGAAATAAGGGATCCGAGAATCTACTCAGACCTGAGAATGGTGCCCCTTAACAAAGGCTTATTTCAATCTTCCGCTGCAGGCAGCGTATCTTACATTCGAGAAATCCGCACAGTCGGTGAATGGAACTCGTTCGATTGAGGGACAATTACCAGCTGCTTGATGGGACTGACATCGTAAGGGAGTAAAATCAGTTTGGGAACGAGTCTTAGAGCAGCCAGAAGACCTGCCTGAAGGAAATGATCCAATGATAATGGAACTTCTCGCCTTGGATACATTTGTGGACGAATCGCCGGCGATAGCACTCTGAAATTAAATGGATACCTAGGAACAATTTCTTTCAGCGCGAGGAGCGAACTTACTCTGTGGATTTTCGACTTGAGATGCTTCTTCCCGAATTTATGAAGCGCATGGAGACCAAATTTTTGGCTGACTGTAAGCCCGATAAGACTTAGCAGGACAAACAACAGGATCCTCATAGTCAGAGTTTTTCTCTTCCTTCCGTTATATTGTCATCGACATAGTCGAGGAGACTTTGCTACGGTCCCTGGAAGAGTTGAACAAATCCCATTCTATGAGCGTTTACTTTCGAGCGTTTTCCAAATTTTCAGCATCCGATAGAGCCGTTTTCTTCACTTTGCTGGTCATCTTGTTGCCGTGGCTTTGTGTTTCGTTTCTGCGGTTTTCGAATTGAATCATTTCGGGACACAATGAAACTTCTCTTCGTCGAGCCGGTGTCACGATCTAAGATTGCTCGACCTCACAAGATGATTTTCATGGATTGCCAGTCGTGAAGTCGAGCATTAGATAAGTGGTCGCCGGAGAAGTCTACCACCAGGTACTCGGAGAATTTTCGGAAATCAGCTCAGAGCTCTCGAAGCGACTCCCGGAGCATTGCTCGGGACTCGAAAATCGACGCCAAGTACCTTTCTTCCGGTCGCTTCTTCGTTGAGGAGCCGCCCTGGTTGCCCAGAACTATTGATTCCCAGTATCTAAGCGGAGAATCTGCGATATTACCAAGCTGGAGGCATCGCCGAGCGTCGATTCGTTCCGCATCGTAGAGCTTCGCGTTTTGCCTTCCGTTCTGGAGCGCCTCCATCGACCGGACGGGAACGGTACGGGAAACTCGCGAATCAGCTCTCAAACCTCGGCGGAGTACAAAACACGAAGCTATTGAAAGCCTCTTTGACGTGAAAGGCGGGGATCGCAGGTCGCCCCGGACATCGAGGTTCCGAGAACATTGATATGCCCTTGAGCAGTGTCGAAAGGTCAGATCCGTCAGACTCTCCAGACAATTGATCTCGAGGCAGGCCTGGATTTTCTCAGTATCAAAGTGCAGCACGGAGAACTGTTTCCGCCAGCGACCCCGAGAAATCCGCCGTGGGCCCCATGAAGGCCCGGTACGTCTCGTAGATTGGCGTCGGATCCGAACGATCCCCGTCATCTCGATTTCCACGTTTTGCGAATACGTTGATCAGCTGGAGACGAGAATAAATTCGATATATTCAAGCACATGTCGCAATCGCGACGACAGGGAAAATGATTAAGTGGATGAAAATAGGAGCGATGAGCGTAGCTCTAGGAAAAGGGGGCACGGTGAGGCATCCCGAGCATCGCAGCAAATCGGAAGCGTCAGAGCGAGCATCTGTACGGCGAGTATGGATTATTGGAATGGAAAGATTATTCAAGGAGATCTCCAATGAGGGACATCCGTAATCACCCTTCATACAAACGTCGATCGGAGTCATTCGATACGTTTTCAGTACCACTACGGCGCTCAGAATCCATGGTTCTGTCGGCTCGCCATGTGGGTCTGGGGCTTTATGAAACTTGGAGCGGGGATGGGATCTTCAGTAAAAAAGAGAATTTTATAGCCAGTTCCGCTTGCGACCAATTTTCGCGACCATGTTCACTAAAGTGTTGCGCGGCTCTTCAAAGATTCACTCCACCTGGCTGAGCTGCTTCGGGTGGTCGAGTGACTCGCCGCGCACTTAAGGCTGGGTATCGCGAATGACCCGACAGGGCCGAGCATTAATTTAACTTGATATCCGATTCGGAGATGAGTTTGAAAAACGCAAAGAGCGATTCATCAACCCGCGGCTGGTCGCGCCTTGGGGGCTTTAGAAGGGAATGCATCCGATGACTGAACTATGCCTGAAATCGCTCTTTAATCATCATTATCATATGAAGGAGACAATCTGAGCGGACAAACACAAATAATCGCCGAAGTTCTTGATATTGAGGATATCATGACTCGGGGCACGGGGGGGTCCTGCCAAGGAATCACTTACGTCAAAGCGTGAGAAGGCATAGATGCCTGCAGACGAAGTTGTGAGAAATCGCGTTCGCCTCGTGAGCTTTCCATGAGCTAGAAAACCGCAGGAGGGTGATATCCGCCCTGTTTTTCGAGAACATTTTCAAAGCGTCGTATAGAAAAACGAATGCCAGGGAGGGATCCAAGCTCCATCGCGAAAAGCCGTAATACGGTGATTGCAAAAAAAAACGATCTGCTCCACGGTCTTGTCCGCCCACGTTCAGTTTCGTGGGACTTCACGTCGCACTCACTAGTCAAATCGGAGGAGCTGTCGGAGAACGCTGGAGAACTTCGAAGGAAAGCGCGCGCACTCGGAGCGAAGCTACGGTCGCATCGAAGATTTTGTCTTCTGCTCCGAAAACTTAGCCGGATCAAGAACTCACCCTTCACGAAAGATTTCCCCTCAGTCCAGCTTGAAGAATCTCCGAAGTAATCTAGAAACCTCGGCTGCTCTCGAGGAAATTCCAAGGAGACTCTGAGTTCACGGGAAGCACCAGGTTTTTTTTACGAGAACTTTTCACTTGAACTTGAACCGCACCCGTTGATTCTGAGCGCGCTATGGACACCTTCGGCCCGACTGCTCCCGCTGAAGTGCGCAAACCGCCACAACGGAGCCGCTCTGAGCGAGTGGTGGAAGGAACCGAAGTCTTGACCCTTCTACGGGCGCCTGAACCATCGTCGGGAGGGAAGCCGCGATCTTCGCATGAAAATCTTCCACATAGAGCACAACCGAGGAGGATCGGAATCATTGGAACCGAACAGGCAACGCGCGATTCAGATCGTGTATCTATATTTTTCTAATTATTGCTGAGCTCATCGAAATCGAATTACTCGGTGAAGAGGGGACAGCTGTTGCATCAAGTAGCTGTCTCACAAAAACGAAGCAAGATCGTCGGAGTCTAGCTCAACGAGGGAGAGCTTCGATGGAAGACAACTTAGATCCATGGCAGAGAGCCGAATTCCAGAGACTCTGCCGAAGCATACGCCGCATACGAAACTCATTTTTCCACGACGGCAATTATGTCAAACAGCCTAGAACACTCTCCGACGATGAACGGTTCGAGAACGCTCATCAAATCCATGATTACCTAAAGGTTTCTCAAGACTCACGATAAATTACTATATTCGCTTTGGAGCCATTGTGATTTTGTTTGCCGATCGCAGCCCGCCTCCATTGATGCTTAAGGCGTAATCCATTGGCAGGAGGCTGACGATCTTCGACTATCGTACGCAGAAGAAGTTGAGAGGCACGAGGAATTGATGAAAACTCAATTGGCCCCGTCGATAGAATATTTCTCGAATCCGCTGGTTTTGGAGCTGCAAACGGATTTGTTTATGACGGATTACGTACGAGGGTTCATGAAAGGCATCAACACCGTAGGACACAAGACGACGAAAGGCTTGATTGAGCTGGTACAAAATTTAGAATGTGAAGATGCCCGGACGCAGTGAACTGATATCCCAAGTCTAAATGACTTCTCATAACTATTCTGAATAATCCTGACGGGGAAGACACAGAAGCTCTTCTTTCTCACACTCAGCTCCAAGAAACTCTACCCGCAAATCGATGATCTGTTCTTTTACTCCCACATATTCGGAATACGTGATATGATCCGAAAGTCTATATAAACTCATTATAGATAACCATCAGAATAAGGTATGAATTCTCCCCGCTAGAATGACTCCTGCGCCGATTTCCTGTCGATGAGAAACTTATTCTAACGAGACGCTGGGCATATAACAGCGATAACATTCCGTTCTTTATTCGTCTCGACTGTAGCTTAAATATGATAATCGCGATTCTGCGAGGCGGGGAGGGCGCGGAGAAGAATCCTTCACTCGAGCTCTGCGATTTGTCTTAACAAGCGGTCCCTGATAAAGTTGTACAAGATCATATCGTTCGTCAGATTCTGCTTGAGTTCATTTCGAGCGGCGGCGTCGACGCTGGGCTTCTCCAGGTTGACGTTGTGAGGACCTGAAGAAGTCATCCTTTCAGATCTGCATGGAATCCATTGTCACTTATCACCAAATTATTCCAAGTATGGCGTGGGAGCGCGTGTTCGAAACCTCACCGATTCGGGTGAGAATCTCGCTGGCACCTGAGAAAAACTGCGGCAAACGCTTTTCGAGGACCGCGATCGTTTCCGCCAACATTTCGACTAGTCCCACGACGTCGTAGTACCGCTCGATATTTTTCTTCGCTTGCTCAAGCGCCCATTCGTCATTGACAACCCTAGAATTCCGAAATTCGCTTTCATCCTGTCTTTTTTCGAAAATCCTGCAATGGAATCCGGATATCGCGAAGAATGGAAATATCAAGAGCTGTTTCTATCCACATATCATAATATTATTTGGAGAATGGCGATTGTGGGAAATTTCCGCCACCACGCCGGCGCCCAGTACTATGTCTTTCGGCCCTTACATGCATTTCTGGTGATGCCCGCAGAAGTAGGGAACCATGTGACCAACTTGTAAATATCCCGTCATGTACTGACACTCGTCATCGGATCTCCGAATGCACTCTTCGAGTGACTGGAAGGAACAAAAATAATCAGTTTCAATCAAGCGGGGAAAAAGCCGTGCAGGATCGCTCATAAAACTTGGAGATCTACCTTTTCGAGCCAAAATTTGCTGGGAGTCACAGCATAGCTGTCAATGTGCTTCCTCGCAACTGACCGACGATAGTAGTAGTCAGAGATGATGCGTTCAACGGGATCGCGGACCATGTTGATGAAGATAGGTGAATCGAAGCCGAGTCTAAAATGATGAGAGAAGGGAGTGTTCCCGATCGACCCAGGGAAGGAATCGGAGCCGGTCGGCTACAATCTGTTGGCGGAGGCTCGAGTGGATTTCTCGTTCTGCGCTCCTCCTGCACAAACTCACGAGTTAAAGTTCACGAAGTGGACATGACGATCGAAAGTGACTGGAGCCTCGCTTTCAACGACACTGGCCGCGAGCTCATTTTGCTGCTCCGAAGTCAATATTCGCATGTTGTAAACCGAGGAAGACTTGTGCGTGAAGTTGTTCTTGGCCGAGAGTGCGTGGAGTATATTGAGCATTGAAGTACTCGCTGCCTTAGGAATCCGATTGAAGTAGAGTCTGGATGAGTCTATCGCGAGGGGAGGCAAACTCTGATTGAGAATTTCGCTCCCATCGATTCCGTCGTCTGGAGTATGCATGAAGCGTGATTTAGAATCGGAAAATCTTCTCGATTTCGCAAACGGAAGGTTTATATCCGGGTGCGGTTCGCAGCAATCACCTGACCACGGCACCGTGCGATAATTTGACGTGTTTGCTTCCACTAAGCAATCGTACAGAAGGACCATCGCGACTCCGGAGGCGATGAGGCCCATTATCAGGACTTGATTCGGTATCGGACTTGAAGATCGGTGAAATGTCATCTGATTCGGTAGCAATCTGGATTCCAAAGGGGGAAGGATTCTTCTCTCAACCCAATGAATTACGGTAGGCAGGCAGGATATGCCATCGGGGAAATTCGTAAAATTTTCGAACTTTCGACGCCGTTCGAGGTGTGTAAGGCAAAGTGTCATATCATGCATGGTACATGGCGACAAACTAACCTGACCCGCTCTGTGTCCATCGTAGCAGACTCAACATCGCAAGCAGAGCGGAGTGGCGGTGCGGATCAGACAATACTGAGACATGGAAAGAAACACTAAACGAAACCAGATGAGGATCTGAGCTTCTGGTGGTCGTATGACGCACTAACCGGAAGCGGCTGAGGTCTCAAGCGGTGGCTCGGTACTCTTCTTGTTCGAGAAAACATCGGCACAGAGACTCCATGAAAAGCATGTTCAGTTCTATCCTTCCTCATTTCTCGGATATATCGTCGATGTGGAATAATCGCTCTCGACAGAATCGACTCCCTTTCACGATACATGAAAAGGATAGTCAATCTCCCAGGGCCGGAAAACGGAAAGTCACGGAGCTCAGTAGAAGATTCAGATTCCGATGAAATATCGAGATCCTTCCACTCCCGGACCGTAATCATGGGGACGCTCGATCGAGGTGATAAGTGACAACGACGCGTTCGGAGTGAACTCTGGAGATGATGATGGTCAGTCTGAACCTATTTGTAGAGTTTTCCGGATGATGTAGTATTCGCTCATCGCAGTCTTCCTCCGAGAAAGACGGAACTTTTCGCATCGAGTCTCTGGAATTGGGAAACTTTTCAGATTTCGTGTGCCTGATAATTGAACAAGGGGGGCAGAGAACATGCGCCATCCTCTGGTGTAGGGGAGAAAGCTTGCCTCCCCATATAACAGACAGACCCGACCATCGGTCATAGCGAGGGAAGGCGAAGAAAATTCGAAATCGACCCGATATGAGATTTCCGACTCGAGGATAAATAAAGACTAAAACAAGAACAAGCATCATTGCATCAAGCGAGAACGGGTAAAGCGGAACGGAAGGAAACCTCATATGATATTGGGAGAGGACCCGACATTTCTCTTCGTTCTGTAAATGAAGCCACCCTCAATTATAGCTAGGAGGAGCTCTATCCTTAGGGATTCGGAATCTTTCACAAGAGGTGAGATGTCGTGATGGACGTGATGGACGTGAGCGATGCAAAAATCTCATGGAGGACTCAAGAAGTGTGTGGAAAGTGCCTCGCGCTGAAATCGTGGACGCCACATCGGGGCCGGCCTCTGAGCGAGGCAGAAAATGATGATCGCTCACTTAATATCTGGAAGAAAGCTCACCGAGCGACTTCAGTCTCCGTACGTGGAATGCTCCATTGACCAGAATTCGTCGCTGACAATTCTGACGAATTATCGATTGTCGTCTTCGTCATCATTCTATGCGCAGTCGCCGCCTTGGTCGAGGGTATCCGTCGATGTGATGGGTGATTAGAAGGAGCGTCGGAGCCCAATGTACCTCGTCCCTTCCTTCAAAGCCCGAGAATATCGTTAGAGTGTGAAACGTTCATGGATTGTATGGGATTTTCGGAAACAATATCCATGGAGGAACAGAGCGACCTACGGATTGAACGATGAGATTTTCTGAATATACACGATCGTCCAAATGATGTACAATGATCGTGTACGATAATACGATAAGGTATCATGGCGAGCTCTGGAGTATGAAAATACCAGACTAGGCTTCGTAGAGTACCGCGGTTCTTGGCACCGCGATAACTTTCGAAAACAACTCAATATGGGGCGTCCGAGGGGGATCGCAGTCGAGACCGCGGTTTTCCGGAAAAGAGGTTCTCCACGAAGCCCACTCCTGAGTCTCCACCCCGCTTTCAACGCATCCAGCTTTATTCCGACAACATAACTTGACTCGGATGCTGTTGTCGATGATCCGTGCAAAATAACCGTAAGGAGATCGGGCGGTGTCGCGTCGGTGCCGCTGTCTTTCGGTCGGGCCACAACACACTCTTGGGTTACTCTACTTCCCACGCTATACTCCCACGTTTCTCGATCCTATGCTAGCAGTGCTAACGCTCTCTCAGCGTTCCTCCTCATGATCGAGAGAGCTGCGGGACGGAGGGTGACTCTTCACGTTTCAATCGATTCCCTCGACTTGATGACGACATGGAGAAGTCATATCCGGTCGGTGAGCCCACGTTCCGAGGGTTCCCGAGCTTCGACAAATTATGCCGATCGAGCCCTCATCCCCGTCTACCGAGAGCACCTGCTTCAATCGTCGACTGAGCTCCGGAATTCCCCCTCTTTGCTCTTCGAAGTGATAGGTGTGAGAAAGAGGACGGCCATTGTTCCCTAGGAGGGTTTTCGGCAAAGGAAGTACAGAACAAGTGAATCGAACCGCAAAGAAGTCCTCTAGGGTCCGTACAAGAATCTTCTCGGTCGATGTTCGAGAATAATTTGAGTTCGCCCAATCCGGTATCAGAGGCTCGAACCGATCGAACTCCAGTTGCGGTGACGCCGTCGGTGATAATTCAGGTGGGGTATGATTGCGCTCTGATGATTATTGTCGCTGTGAGTTCAGGTTCAGCATCGAATGAGGTCTGACTCACAAATTCGTAATATTGCGCTCTCGGTCCTTCCAGATTGAGGAAGATGTCCCAATGCAATCGATTCTCCCGCGTCTTCGTACGGGTCCGCTATTGGTTTCTGCATGTTCGCAAACGCGTCCTCCGATTCCTCATGCCGTACCGACCAGATATGAGAGCAGCACGAATACCAATCTGAACCAGTTTCTTCGACCAATCATCCCCCGACCCGGGAACACTCCTTGACCCTTGATTGAGGCGATTTATGCTCTAGCCTTGGGCTTCTGCCGTATACTCTGACGCGTTTCATCATGGAACCTTCGATGGGACTGAAAAATTCTCAACAATCCGGAATTCGCGCGACAGTAAAAAAGGGGAAGCTTCGAAAAAGAAAGCTTCCGAGACGCACCGAGCCGTCAAGGTCGACCATGCGGAGAGGAGTCGAGCTGTGAGGATCAATCTTGTCCAACGATGAAGGAAGCATAAGTCGCGAATCTACGGAGCGGGATTTGACGACCACCCGGGTGTACCGATCAAACAGGAAGAACGCTCCAAGTCGCCGAATAAAGATGACGCATCGGATCACGACTAACTCTTTTATTCATCGCTTCCGACCAGACATTCATCAGGTCCTTCGTCCTCATTCTCTGATTCATAGTCCATGGCGTCCTCCTCTTGGTGATCGTCAGGTATACAAGCCTGCACGAGAAAGAGAAAGAAGTTCTGTCAAATATTTTTTCAGAGAAATAAATTGAGAATATTCGGTGTGAGAAGCTCTCGCCGCACGAGAGCCCCACCTGCTGAATTTCGGTGAGATCTTCTTCGACTTCCTGATCCTGCAGATTATAAACAATGTAAGGGAAAGACACGGTGAGCGGCTTTTTCCGACTGCGGGGCTCGAATCTGTCGATTGGATCGTTGAGAAATCGCTTCACATACTTCGATATCTGTTCAAACAAATGAACTTCCGACAGCTGTTCCGAGAAGCGGTTCGCGATCGTCTCGCTCAATTTCTTGTAAATTTCTGAGAGCAATTCGACGCGAGCGCGAGCCTTAGCTTCCTGCAAAGCCGAATGAGCTCCTTATTCCTACCATATGAGGAGCTTGAGCCTCCATTTCTCGAGGTATGCCGGCTCTTGTTATAAAATATTCGATTGATTGTCCCTCTGGAGAGACTCTCTCGCTAATGAGTCCTGGAATCGTTAGCCTGATTCATGGCGCATTGAAGAATAATTCATACAGAAAATTTGAAGCATCGATTGGCCTCTCGGGAGAGATTGATTCTCACCGCCATCTGCAGATCATTCGCCCTGACTAGAGCCTCGAACTGTTTTTCCACTGACTCCCGACGCAAATTGAGTCGTACGCAGGCCGTTTCTAATTTTTCTTGATGCTGTTCTCTGAGCGAGGCTTCCAGGGCCCTGAAAAACTCGGTTATCTCATGACTTATGACGACGTGGAACCCCCAAATGTCGAATAGGATCATTTACAAGAGGGACCGGTTCCCTAAACTGGAACCTTCGATAGAGAACAACAGAAGTTCCCCCAGGGGAGATAGGATTTTGATAGCTGTTGTCGTTCTCCCTGGAGAGAAAGACAATCTGGAAACGCTAGGAAGTCACCTGTACTCTTCGTCTTCCCCGGACCGAACATCCTGGATTTTACGATTGAGCTGCTCAAGCTGCTGGTTGATCAACTGGTTAGCTACGTCGTTTAAGCGTTCGAACTCCTCCTGTCGGATAGAATCGACTAATGAAGTCGTCACGAATGTTTTCTTTTCGCCAAGATTCGATCTATCTGAGGATGAGATAGTCGTCCGGACTCGGAGTCGATATTCACCCTTATCTCAATCAGGCGTCTCGACTTGTGTTCAAACTTCTCGTCTAGATCCTCTGTTTCGTCCGACGAATTACCGTCATCTGTCTGGCTGGAAACTTCCGCCGTTTCCGAAGTTGGGTAATCACTCGAACTTTGAGAAAACAAAGATCCCCTACGAGTCTGCGATGAAAACTTGACTTATTGAATATTTTCGATTCGAGGAGCTGATCGCGAATCCATCATCATCGGTATATAGCAATGGAGATCTTCCTCCCTCTAGTCTAAGCTCTCAACACTAGGGTTTACGCCCGTGCTGCCGCATCCAATTCACTAGGACCCTGATGAGACGGTCACTGCGCCGCTTGATTATTTCGAAATCGACTCAGAAAAGCGCGAGAAGGCTGAGGACTTGCCATTGTTCCGGGCTCGTTTTCGGAGGGAGATCGCGGTGTCGAGTCGTGGGTTGTCATCACGACGTTGAATCCGAAGGTCAAGATGGTTGCGCTCTCAATGTGCGCTCGCAGCTCGATGCATGTGCACGTCATAAACATTTCCGCTGTATATCCGATCACTTCGGAAGCCTCAATTACTTGGTTCCTAGTTCATCCTTCATCTTTCATCCGGGATGTCTATTCTGGAGAGTGGCGGGACGATTTCCACCCTCCAGGTCATACTGATTGTGACAGATCCTCGAGACCTCCGATTTAATTCGATCGCGGTTCGCCGGTCTCGTCCAAGGAGCTCCAACTCTGGTTGCATGCTCGTCCCCTTTCCAATCCAAAGCAACGCGGGTCCTGCTCTCTCTGAAAAACCGCGTTGAATTCTTAGCCCGGCTCAAGATTGCGACTGCACCTGATGTCATGCAGAACACGATGGTTTAATTGTGAATTCGCAAAACCACCTCGGCGTCCGTGCCGCTTGGATTCATTTCTGACCACGGAGTTCGAAACGCTCAGGAAGTCTCTTGCTCGACGAGAAATCAATCTCCTGATGCTTCGAAGTCGGAGGGAGAGCTGCAAGAAAGTCCGAGTTTCATCAGAGAATTCCCAGGACGACGCCTGTGTACACTCGAGAAGCCTAGGATTGCGGTCGAGAAAGGAAGATCCCCCGGTTCGGAATATAGCTCGCCGCTCCGGCTAAAGCTGGGACAGAATATATGTCGCGAATATTTAAGACAGGAAGATTCGAGTACAAATGAATCTGTTCAGGCTCAGCCCGCGTTGCACCAGAAAATCTGTACGACGATTCGGGTGTGCCAATCTCGCGTCCAGGGAACTCTGGCTGTTGCTCTCGCGAAAAAGTGAACCTATGCAGCTCAGGTAAACCCATTATGCGGTCGGAATGCTAGACTTGTTCGACTCCTTGGTCCCTGTATGATTGAGGATCAATTCTGAAAATCAATCGAGAGAGAGGTATCCCCATTCACAACGCCTGAGTCTCTCGACATTGTGCGACCACATTTTCGCATACTCGCACTGCGGCCGCGGAGTCGCCTTGGCGACATGAGGAGACGGAGACCCATGCAGTTTATTTTGAGCTCCATCCTTATTCCACCTTCGACGACACTTGAGCGGGTCGGCGATCGTATTGACGTAATTCCTCGATCCAATAAGGAGGGGCGAGATTCTTCAGGCAAGCGATAGCCTCACCGCAGCTTCCTGAGTGAGTATTCGGAACTCTCCCTCTCTCTGATCGGATTGTGTTAAACTAAGAAAAAAGTTCGAGCGGCGATGATGACTACGAGCGCGGCGGCTTTGACTTCCCCAGAGCCGGAAGGACGCGAAGATGCTTGTGGGTCTCCCTCTGAAGCCGGAGGGAAACCGAGGCGCTAACGCGGTTGTTTCAACCCAGATCCACAATACTCCGGTCGAATCACTTTGATCGACAGAAACTTTCTTCGGTTTTTCTGTCCGTCACGCGAGCGGGCATTCTCCTCACTGCGATGGTGGGCTACGACGGGAAAAATAATTCGACTCCGGACATGATGCTCACTCAAGACAACATCGGGCGACTCGATCAGCGTGAAAGAATGAAAAGAAAAAAATTCTCAGAAGAGCGCGGGATGAGTCCGGAAGTAATCCATGCTGCGGATGAAAAATGACTTGTGTGATCATCGCGAATCCTTGTTTCCGAGCTCTCGGTCGAGCAGAGCGCTTGTAGCACTCGAGAATACGGGACTCACGTCGGAACTCACACCCTCCGATCCAGATCCGGAAAAAATCCCCGGAAAGATGCTGATGATAATTGAGTCATGGGTCATTTTAGCCATTCTGTCACCGAAATTGTATTGATTGCCGTCCCTTCGAATGACTCCATGGTAGCTTGAGGAAGGTTCCATGGAGTCGGGCTCCTCTGGTTTCCGCCACGGTGCGGTACGAACCGTCCCCAGCGTTCGAACAGGGCTCTTAGATTGAGACTCTGCGTTCCGCTATCTTGAGGAATGACTTTGCCGCGAATTTCGTCAGAGAAGACCTCAGAGCGCCGCGTCATTATTCGTCATTTTTCCTATGGAAAATACAGATCAGGAACTCACCAAAAGCTCTAAAGCAAGTTACATCATTGTTTGCGGGAAGGGAACACCGATCCACGCCCGTGTATCCCGATGGTCCCAATGGTCGCCGTCCGAATGAAGACCGTAGCCGACGGATGCGAGCGGAACCTGCCTCTGGGACCCGATATTCGGATTCTATTCTTCCACATTTGCGTCGACGGTATCCGCCCGCACCGACTTGTTTCTGTATGAGTAAAAAGAAAAGGTTGGTTTTTGCGTGAGGTTTTCTGTCCGTCCATCAATTGATGATCCCGACGGCGGGGAAAGCGACGCGTTTGCGGCGATGGCTTGGAATCACAAAGACGAACCCGCACCCACCAGCCGCATGAAGGATCCACTGAGCAGACGGTCGAAGCAGCGGCGCACCACTGGGCAAGAAAGCCGCGGCCCAGCTGAGATTTCCTCTCTCATCGAGCAAGAGCCAACGGAGTCAACTTCAAAACTCACCCGGACTATGGCGACAGAACGCGTCAAAGTTTCCAGCAGAAACCCGTGGTCCGAACTTACGCCGTCCGCGGATTGAATTTCTTCGTTCGTCAATTACGAGTGATTTCCCATCTGTCTTGGTGCTCGAACAAGGAATGCTGCTCTGCATCCTGGTGCTGTTCCCCCTGGGGAGCGCGTCCCCTCTGACTGAGATGATCGCCTCACGCTTGAAAGCCCTACAAGCGACGAGGTTCAACGGTACCGAGGAAACGAGTCGAGGAGCTCTACAGAAGTCCGGTTTCTATCCGGGTTTCGGTCATCCTCTGACAATGAGAGAGTTCTTGGCCAAGGAAACCTTCCGCCTGGTCGCCGAGATGGCGCTCGAGAGGATGCCCTCTAGGTGAGTTGTACCTACTATTGAACACGTTCAAACTTCGCGTGGATTCCGTAAATTCCGCTCAAATCGACGTCCCGGGAGCGATTCTCGAAAGCCGATTGACTCGTTCCCAGGCGTCACGACGACTCATACGAGATGTACTACCCCCACAAGAAGAAGAAGAGTTATCTTCAGAGCCGACAGTTCTTCGAATCCGAGGAATTCATCCTCTTCTTGATCGGCGTTGGACTCGCTTCGGTGCTCGGTGAGACACCTCCCTCTAACAATTATTCTCGCTCGAATATCAGAGGCTAACGAGATGACGAGAGAGATAACGATCACTAGATGTACCTCCGATTCCCCTCCGTTCAGGCATGGCTACGATCATGGCTCCAATAAACCAGCTCATGTACTCGAACGCGTACGGCGGCGTCCCCGCCGGCATTCAGGCCTTGCCTGCGGGACCAGCTCTCCTGGCGGGACCGCAAGGTCGCAGAAGACGTCGGTGAGTAACTTCCTCATGATCTGGTTGTACATATTTCCGTGACGAAGAACTCCAAGTTCCGTCAGATCGGCAAGCGCGATGATCTGACCTCCGATTACAGATCGCTTCCGCAAATTCGACAAATCGAACGAGCTCACGCAACACTTCAAAGCGCTTCACAGCGATTTGGACGACTTCGCACACTGACGACTTCTCGAATAAAGTGAGAAATACCCACCGCTCGTTTGCGGTCTACTCTTCCGGATCGGCGTGACTATCGATTGACGAACCAAAGAATTGTTATTTATTCCGTTGTGTTTGTATACCCACCGCGTGCGTTCCCGCCAACCTCCAGTTCTCGCTTTTGAGGTTGAATAAAAAAGAAAGACGCCCCCATCATCCCATCCGACTTTTCAATTTCGGCTCTTCGTTCTCACCAATTTTTCCCGGCGATCCCATCCGGCAAGGCGGTGGAAGAGACCGGAAGTCCAACTCACCCGTCGCTAAGCTGAGGCGAGAGACAGCTTGAACAATTCAGGCGGGTGTCAGTCGGCTCGATGAGAAAGGGCCGACGCCTCTGGAGAAACGCTCGTGTCGGCAGAGCCTTCCTCAAGGCTATCGACCTTTGTCCGCGAGAGTCTGGCCCCAGATAGGTATGTTGACCACTCGGAGCACCGCAACTAGTGCGCTCAGGATCCTGAGGCAATGCCGGACATTCCAAACAGCGAACGTGACAGTGGGAGAAGTCATTGAGCAACGATTGACCGCAACGATTCCCGAGAAGCTGAACTTTGCCAGAGATGTCATCGACTACTGGGCCGAAAAAGAACGACGTTTCGAGAAAGACCCCACTCATCCAGCCCTGCGGATCATCGGAACCGATGCCCGGGAAAAACGTAAGATCAACTATACGGAATTCTCCCAGCTCACGGAAGAGCTGGCGGGAGACTTCGTGAACGAGTTGGGACTCACTCGTCGAGACCGCATCCTGATCTGCTTGCCCCGCTGCGCCGAGTTCTGGATCGCAACGACAGCCGCCCTGAGAGCCGGAATCGAATTCACGACGGTCACCCCCCAAGCACTATCCCGAGACCTGGGCTATCGGATCGAGCAGTTCAGACCATCGGTGATAATCTCCGACAAAATCGAGGAGGTCGAGAGCGTCAAGAGCCCAAACTGGGTGGTCAAGCATACGTTATGCGTGACCGACAAGCGGGTCCCAGGTTGGAGACCTCTCTCATCCTTGACGGGTCGGAACCCCTTGGAGGCAGCGGACACGAGAGCTCACGAGAACGCTTTGGTGTATTTCACATCTGGAACAACAGGCTATCCGAAAATGGTTCAGCACAACAACGCCTACGTTCTCGGGCACATCAGTAGTCTGACCAACCTCTTGACCGTAGAACCAGGTGATGATTTTCTCTGCACTGCCGATACCGGCTGGGCGAAAACAGCCTTCGGGACCTACCCGTGTTTGATCGCGGGATGCTCGATGGTGATTGACCTCGACACTCGCTTCAATCCGAAAAGGCTGATCGATATAATCGAAAAACATCCCGTCTCTAAAATCAGCTCTGCACCAACCGTGTACAGAATGATGATGAACCAACAGGAAAACTTCAACTTCCCGCATCTCTCGGGAGTCTACTCGGGCGGGGAACCGCTAAGTGCAGAGACTTTCTATAAATGGAAGAAACTCACGGGTACCGAGATACGCGAGGGTTACGCCCAGTCAGAGAGCTTGATGCTCTGCGCGAATAACCCCCGAATCGAGGCCAGACCCGGTTCCATGGGCAAACCGGCTCCAGAGTATGAGGTCGCGATCCTAGACGACGACATGCAGCCCCTCGGCCCGGACTCTGTGGGGAACTTGGCGATAAAAATTAAGCCTGAGCATCCGGTCGGTCTCTTCGTGGGATACAAAGACCTGCCGGAGAAAACTCTCGAAGTGTTCAAAGGCGAATACTACGTCACAGGCGACAAGGTCCACAAAGACGTTGATGGCTACTATTGGTTCGATATGCGGGCGGACGACGTGATCACGACGGCCGGCTATCGCGTCGGACCGGTCGAGATTGAAACAATCTTGAATGAGCATCCTGCTGTCCTGGAAAGCGGGGTAATTGGAGCTCCGGACAAACAACGAGGTGAAATCGTCAAGGCTTTCGTGGTTCTGAGAGATCAAAACCTCGCGACGGAGACTCTGAAGAGAGAGTTGCAAGATTTTGTCAAAACACGAACAGCACCCTACAAGTATCCGAGAGAAATCGCATTTCGAGAAGCCCTGCCGAAAACGATCAGCGGAAAGGTTCAGAGGAATTTACTGAAAAAAGAAGGGAATGCACAATGATTTCGATGGAAATAAAATTGTGGACTGAATCGCTGCACCCAATTCGCGGGAATGCCCGATCTCAGGGACGAGAAATTGTGTGCCTTCATCTTGACGAGCCTGGACGTCCGCGAAAGCATCGGAAAACCCGGAATGCCGCGGCGCTCCATCGCTCTGAGGTCCACACGTTTCCTACCCATCCGCTCACTCTCCTCAGCCGGCTACGGAATCGATCGAGGCCGCTCCTGGGAGCTCACGCAGTTCTATGTTTCCCGGCTGGAAGGCGAAGTCTACGGTACAGAGGAGTACTTCTCTTCTCCGACGGCCGAACATCCCCGTCAGGGCACTCCCTATTCTGCATGATTGCTTCCCTTTATCACGAGAAGCATTTCGTCGCTGGCAGGCAGGTGCCCTCTCCTTTTCGAAAACGGAGCGGTGGCGGAGGCAGTCGCATGCGGTCTCTTCCACTCCAAGGCGCGCCGGACCCGCAGTCGTCAGACTGACTGCCTGCTGTTCTCGTGTTCGCTGACGGACAATCGCAGCTTTCGTCGTCGCCAGCACGCTTGTTTCAGCTGTGTCGTAGACTACGAAGCAACATGTCGAAACCAAGCGAGAAAATCGGCATCATAGGAAGGTGAGTGCAAACCGGCTATGAACCCGGGAATCCAGATATCTCAGCGATGGAATATAACTGACTGAGCTGCACCGCCAGAAATTATGAGCTGTAATGAATAGCTCTCGGTGTATTATACTGTATCGCTTGCCTAGCACTCACTCAGCTTGTATCACCGAGATACATTCCGCTTTCTTGTGACTCGGTCATCGGCGCGGGACTCCCGTCAAAGACGAGAGTACATCCACTGAAAGGATTTTCAATCGAAAGAGAAATTCATTTCAGCGGCCTTATCGGTCGTTCATGGGCCATGCTCTTCGCCGGGGGCGGTTACGATGTTCACCTCTTCGACGTCGAGCAGAAGCGGATCGGCGAAGCGCTGAGCGACATAAAGACCCAACTCAAGGACCTGGAAAAGAAGGGAATGTTGAGGTAAAGTCAGAGAAGCATCGTAGTGGGATGGCAAAAAAAATTCGGAGTACGATCCCTTTTGAGGTACGGAGTCCCCATCACAATGGAAATCATTGTGCTCGCCAGACCAAGATACGGTCCGTAAACAGCTCACCGTAACAGAGAGCGATGGTGCTTCCTGGCGGAATAAGCGCCAGAGAATAACCGAAACTGCGAAATAATCGGATAACGACAAGAATGTCATTGGTCCTTTTATATCAGCAAGAAGTTTCATTGCATATCGATTTTACTCTTCTGCTTATTTTTGGCTAAGACCAATGACTGGTCTCCGCAGAGGCAAGCTGAATGCGGAGCAGCAGGCCGCCTTGATCAAACCAGCTGCGACTCTCGAGGAGGTAGTGACAGGAGCTCTCTACGTGCAGGAATGCGTTTTCGAGGACGTAAACTTGAAGCGGGATGTGTTCAAGCAGCTGGACGCAATCGTCGACGACAAGACAAGTCAGAAAATCTGAATCAACTATCAGCCTTTCGATTGAGATGATTTGCACGACTTGTCTCAAGAGTCGACTTGGGAGAGAACGGTGAATGACCTGTACAACATTATTTTAGTCTTGGCCAGCTCTACAAGTTGTTTCCCGCCATCACAATTCACGGAGGACCTGAAACACCGCGGCCAATGTATCGTCGCCCACCCTGTCAACCCGCCGTATTACGTGCCTTTGGTGGAGGTTATCCCTGCTCCGTGGACCGATTCCCAGGTGATTGTTGTTGTATTACAATGCCTGTCTATCTGGCTGATAAGGATCGTCATAAATCCAGCTCGTGATTAGATTCTCTAAGGAAAGACGGAGGGATAAGTTCTCCAAGATCTAGATGGCTGTCTGTCGTAGGCAAAGATCGATTTATGTGCCTTCGACAGATATTCGACGCCGCTCATCATCATCGGTCTCTGACCGCGGCTAGATAGCCGAGAGCCTTATCCCAACAGTTTTTACGTTTCATCGATTCCTCCAGGTCACGCAGACTACACGAGCTATCCAAGACAGGATCGGCCAGAAACCTGTTGTTTTAAATAAGGAAGTCGAAGGCTTCGCCCTCAACAGAATTCAATACGCAATCCTCAACGAATGCTGGAACTTGATTGAAGACGGTGTTTTATCGGTCCGTGACGCGGACACCGTCATGAGTGAGGGCCTCGGAATGAGATACGCCTTCCTTGGACCTCTGGAGACCGCTCACCTCAACGCCGAAGGTGGGTCCTCCTGTCTCTCCTCCGCAACATTTTCTTGCCTCGAATGACTTCGACTCGAATGTCTAATCAAATCGAAATGACTCTTCTGCAGGAACTCAAGAATACTTCGCGAAATACGCTTCGGGTATCATACGTGTCTCGAACACGTTCAAAGGCATCCCCACGTACTCGAAAGAAACCACTGACGTTGTCGATCAAGCCCTCAGTGCTAAAATGCCGGTAGCTGAACTGACAAAATGGAGGAAGTGGAGAGACACAAGGCTCGCTCTCCTGTCCAAGCTCAAGAGGGATGCTGACAAAGAAAGCGAATAAACATTTCAGTCTATATCAAACAAGCAGGGTGAAAAGCTTTTTTCGACACATTGCTTGGTCTTCGACCTCGAAATCGTTCGACCTCGAAATCGCTCGACCTCAAAATCCCGACGCGGGGCTCATGTACGCATCCTCTGCCTCAGAACGTGTTTTTCTAAGAGTCCCGTGGCGAAGTTGTCGGTGTCTTGCCCCGCTCCGTAGGCCCAGTCGTATTCAACTTCTTGCAATGATACGACGTCGAATTTTATCGAGGGTCCACTTTTCGAAGCTTTGGTCGCGAAGAGCTGAAATGAAGAGCTTGATGTGTTATGATGTTATGACCAGACCTGAACAGGTGCGGCATGCTGGAATCGAAGGACATTGAATCGAATCGGTTGACCCTTGGCAGCATCAGGATCCGGATCCCAGGGTACTTAGGACTCACCGCGGCCGCTCTGGGCTCGTAATCCTGGGAGACTTCAGAGTGTGAGTTTCGCAGAGCTTCGTAGCCATTCTCGCACGAAGCCGCGATGATCAAAACGAAGAACAGAGCTGTCAAACCCACCCCAACGAGTAGGGGGCCGGGAACCTGCCTCGGATCTGATGAAAGACAAGGAACCGTAAATGATTTCCGTTTCGCTTCTACGTGGAAGGCTCGTCAAAGATGGGTTGTGAGTTGTTTCGATCAAGGATTCGAAATGTCCCATGCCAACCTCGTTGACAACTAGAGGCCGAGACTGGATAATCGCCCTTCCTGCACTGGCATATGCCCCACATGCAAGTTGCGTTCGCTCCTGCGCATACGTCACTACAGAAAAGAGGTTTGCGATATGATTTGGGGAAAACTCGACACCGGTAGCCAACTATATGGGTGCTGTTTGCCCAAGCGGGTAAGTCCCTGTGGAAAGATCGAAAGCCCTCGACCGAGGACCTGATCAGCATATGAAACCAGATAATCGAGACGGCGGTTACCCGCATCTCGGAACGTTGTTTTCGGATAAGAACAACGATTCTCGGATCACTCCCCGAATGTGCGACACGGGAAATCCGGTCTTGCAGATGGGACGCTTGAGACTCAGAAGGACAGGACGTTCGAGATTCGAAGGGCAGGACACTAGGGATTCAGAGGACAGGACGCTGGAGATGTCAAATTGATTTATTCGTTCCGCTACTAGATATCACGTTCAACATGAATTGCAGGAGCTTGCTGACAATGTACACATTTACACTATTGCCCAATAGATGGTATCGCTCCTTCAACGATGTTGTTTCGGGGAATCGGAACGAGGACGGGAAGCACATCAGCGACGAAACTTCTTCAGGGCTGAACAGGCGCAATTTCAAATCTGGAGGGAAAGCCTCAGTGAGAGCGAATCCTCCGCAATCAACTTCGATGTTTCATGCGACTTCCGCTCTGGACGTGAATCTTTTTATGAGACTGATCACCAAATGAGACTTCCTCTGAATTAATACCTGCCTTTTATTGCGGCGAGTCGGGTTTCGTCGGGTGCGGAATACGCTTCGTCGATGCGGGCCTTCGGCAGTTCGGCTATCACAGATCCAGTCCCCTTCATATATCGTCCGTAGTTCTTGGTGAAACAACAGGAGTTCGTGGAAGATGGGAGTACAATATCTAATACCTAGAAAAGGAGCCTGTCAATCCATCATCCGTCTCTCATTTATTGTGAAGCAATCTTTCGACGAGTCAATGAGGCTCACCATGCAGTTTTTTTCAAGAACAGCCTCATCCAATAAGAGCTCATCGTTCTCGGCCCCCCTCAGGAAGTGTTCCACCGTAGTCATCGGGGGCACTTCGCTTTCTGAGAGGAAAAAGGAAGGATCTTGAATAATCTTCGAGGGATCGACCGAAAACATGTGCTTGTATGCAGTCTGCACAAGATCTTGCCGGATCGCCAAGCAGTAGTATCTGGGATGAGAGAAGGGAATAAGCTCAGTGTTCTGCTGATCAGTTGAGTGGCAGGGGGAGGTAATTTGGCAATTAGGTGAGGCACCGGGACCGAGTTCGCGCCTTACCGCAAACGAGAGTTCGGGATCCCGAATTGGGTCGGAGATAAGGAGCACTGCGCGTACACGAAACCGCAATTCTCGAGGAATTGCAGGAATCCATGGCACACGGGGCTGCTCTCGAAGCCCCTCACATTCTCGAGGAAAATCATTCTGAGAAAAGAAACCGTATGGAACGTCTGAAGAACCTTACTGAATCTTGATCACTGATCCTATTTTACGGAACAGATGAGTGGAGCCCAACTTCCCCCACGGTACTTACTTAGGCCGTGATTCCAGCTGCGGCAATACCTTCAGCAGATGCAGGAATGATTGAGTCCTCGGATCTCGCTCGCCTAATTGCTTGCCTTGCCTTGTGAACGGTTGACAGGGTGGACTCATTGTCAACAAATCACAAGCAAGAGCGCCGTCGAGCTCTTTCACGGACAAGGACTGGAAGAAAATTTCAAGTTCTCTCCGTCAACGAGCGCGTCATGTATCAAAAGTCTCCGGCATTGTTCGATCCAAGTCGAGCACCTACCTGTATCTGACGATTCAGAACCTTCGTCGCGAAGTTCGACTGGTAAACTTCATTGGCGACCGTATTGATGTCGACAGCCGCCACCACTTCGAAGTCCGAGAACGGACCGAGACCGCTCTCCTCAGCCGCTTCCTGGAGAGCATAGTGCATTCCACCGATTCCGCTGTACAGCTCCAATAGTCGCAAGGTAGACATCAGGTTGCATCTGATATAACTGTGTTCTGATCGAGACCGGCTCCGCAGAAATCATCCGTCGGAGGATCTCTTCCAAAAGAAACAGCAGATGGATCACCCAACAAGTTAACTTCAGCGAGGGCGCACGACGTGGAACTTATGTTCCACAACCTTATGGATCCGAACGCATGGAATCCCTATGACGACTTCTGACAGAACACACAAGGATTCATTCCAGCATAGTGCTGAGCTCAGAATTTTACCCGCTGGAAAATGCGTTCATCAATGTCAACGAAAAGGGCTAGGGGCTCGACGAATATAGAACCAGATCTTCAGGTCTGTGACATTGCTCGCTGCAAAAAGAGATTCCACTGGACGTGGGTCAGGAACGGTGTAGGCAGCTGGCAGATTTATTATGAGCAGACAACCTGTCAATGCCTGAGCGCCGGTATTGCCGGTCGGGCTCTACGGCTCCGGGCTCTACGGCCAAAGGGGGGCAACCATGTTGACGGATGGCGCCGCTGTCCGATCGGCGCGGCTTTCGAAACTCCGAGATGTTGGGGCGAGAGGAACCCGGGAATTATCGGACTTCTATCCGCGGAGTCTTTCAGGAATCAAGCCGAGAATCCCAGTGATGGGAAAGCCCGAAATATATCAGACTCTCATCCTCGAAGTACGGAGCCTTATGGGGTCAACTCCGAGAATTCTCGTGATCAGGAATCTGAAAGCTATAGGACTTGTATTCTCGGGGTCTATGGGGATCAACTCCGGGGATCCTCGTGAAAGGAAACCCGAAAGTCCTTATCGGTTTCCTATTCCCAGAGAGCGGTCTCGCGTAAGCCCAATTATCTTCGGGATGGGAAATTAGTTATTAATTATCATTAGTTGTCTATCAACGGAGCCTCATCTCATAAGTCATGAGATGAATGCACTTGCGAAAGTTGAAAGGCTGGTGAGGGTAGCGGAAATGGCCGAGAGCATCATATCCGGGCCCGTTTCCCCGATCGCGAGCCAGAGATCCGTCTGAGAGAATGGACAAATGCTGTCTGAATCGGCTGTCGCCGACATGCCCTTTCTCCGGCCAATAATGCGGTAAGATGCCGGAACGAATTCGCTCCTGCGGGCAGTGGCGTGAGTTTGACGCCTGCTGGCGGAGAAAAATTCGTAAGGGGATTTCCCTATAGAAGAGCGGGTAGCCAGCCTCTCGGGTACATGTGCCCTCAGGATCCGTTCCCGGAAGTGGTGTGACAAACGACCACAACAAAAATACCTGAGACGAATCAATGTGATTCAGACATTCGCTAGCAATCGAGGATCAGATAATTAATTTATCGGCGACGAAGGAATTCCGCCTAGCATACGGAGGGCTCTGGGTGGCTCAGGGAGGTTCCCGCCCCTCATTTCAATTCGTTGGATGAAGAGCGCACGAGACCCTCATTCGCCCAGCCGCCCAGCCCGTCGGCAGACAGCACCGAAATGCTGTCTGCGGCGAAATTAATTCGTCGTTGTCGAATGTTCCCGCCTAGACGTACGAGGACTTCGAGTTACTCTCCGGCGGGGCTTGACACGGTATTCGGCGCGCTTGATGACAAATTATTTTGGACAGAGCTGCCCTTCAAACCGAGAGTTCGATTCCTCCAGGATAGCTGCTTCCCGGTCGGGCCATCAGATTTTCCCTCGTTTTACATCGCTAGGATAAGGGACACCGGGAGATTCCCCGGTTGGGATTCTCAGCATCGATCTCCCCACCCGCAACTTGCTCACGGTCGATGGTGAGTTCTGTCAAGTTCGGCGAGAACCCCATTAGCACCACCCGGCTGCCAGTTGACCGTTTGGCGCAGATTCGAATTTCGGAAGGGAAAAGGCGAGATTCATTGAGTAAGTGCAAACGATCGATTTGGTTTCAACATCGTTTTCTTTATTTTCGCGTCATTTGGGTTCATCTCGCAACGGTTTGTACTCGACTGAATCATGTCTTCCTCTTCAACAAAATAGAAGTGTACACAAAGCTATCATTGTCGATATGAATCGATGCCACATCGGTCCGTGCGATCATTGGAACGCACGGGCAAACGAGCGAGTGAACGAGCGAGTCAAGAAGTCAACGAATGCGACAGCGTCGATGCGCCACGCGATCCGGGAAGATTCTCACGAAACTAGGCATCAATTTTCTGCATCGACTTTTTCATTTTCATCGACTACATTTTCAGTGCTTCTTAAGAGTGTCCTGGGGGCGGATTATCTCCGCAATATATTCTCTGACTGACTTAGTGAGAATCTTTTTTTCTTTTCAAGAGGCCGAAACAAAACTCTCCGCTGCTCGACATGATTCGCTCCTTCCTCTTATTTCGCGGAAACCTCCTTGGGAGTGGCTTCCTCCAAGTCATCAGTACTATATACAGTCAATAAATAGGAAGGCTTCCATCGCTGAAAGTCTTCTGCTGCTCTCCTACAACCTTATACATACTATTCCTTCCATCTCCTGTCCGGCATCTTCACAGCTGACCGAGGCACTTTTTGGTTATTCCCAACTCCCAACCACATCGCTTTGGTTCTTTGGTGTCCCAAACGGAGCTGGTTCCCGTTTACGAAGTCGGACGAGGTGGACTTTTCTGTGGCGTTTGGATGGGCGACGATGTCGCGTTGCCTTCGGTTGCGGACGTCTCCAACACGTGAAGCGTCGACGACAGCTGTAAATTCAAGTCTCTGAGTTTGTGGCACACGTCCGTCATGTCGTAGTCGGGACGAGTCATCACGAAGTAGCCCGACCGGTGTTCGCAGAGCTGTTTGCAATATATTTTTAAAACAACGTCCATGTCGTCGTCTTCGGTTGATCCGAGTTGCAGCGAAGGGAACAGCTGCCGGTAGGTGTGGAGATGTTTGGTGACTTTGTTCCATTTGTGCTGCATAATGAGCTCAATGAGCACGTTTTCGGCCTCGGGTTGCGAGAGCAGATGGACCTCGATCGGGACCGGTGGTGAGAGTCGATCGGACTCGGTGTCCTCCACGGCTCTGATGATTTCGGCCTTGACGGCGGAAACCTCTTCGGAAAGATCCACGATCTGAGTGTGGTTTATGCTGTTCGTCAGGTGGGAGAGCACCTTGTTGTAGCTGTCGACCAGGAGCAACGCCTGGAAGTGCAACTTGTACAGACCGCGACAGAGGTCCAATTTCGTTTCGTCGAGCATTTCTTCGCTGATCTCCTCCCCGATAGACTCGAGTTTCATGGCCGAACGCAACGCATCCATGTACTCCAGGTTGTGCTCGCGTTTCTCG
This sequence comes from Galendromus occidentalis, assembly GCF_000255335.2. NCBI lineage: Eukaryota > Metazoa > Arthropoda > Arachnida > Mesostigmata > Phytoseiidae > Galendromus > Galendromus occidentalis. Next base: position 564,621 of record NW_003804308.1, read on the forward strand.
AGGAAAGTTTCGAAATGTTCCTGCACCTCCAACACGAGGAATTTCAGTCGCTCAAGCGAGCGCGACGAACTGAGAAGTTCAGGATCGATGTGGATGAACGGCGGCTCGGCTTGATTCGCCAGAACGTCCAGAATCGAGGTGAAGTTCGTGGTGATCTTCTTGAAGTTGTCGCTGTTGTTGAGATGATTACAGCATTCACGCGTGAGCTCGGTCACTTTTCGGAAGCATTGCTTGAGCAGACGTCCCAAAGTTCTGCAACAAATTGAGAGCATGGAATTTCTATCTGCCGCCCGAGACCTTTTCGCGCAACTGAGGGAACAACTCCAATAAGCTCGCGGTCACTGGAGATACGAATGAATGAAGGACATCCCATTTTTGAAAGGGAGGGAAATCCATAAAGGAAGGAATGAATGCATGAATCAATTATTATTGTTTGAGAGACAATTATCATTCTTACCGGTAGACGTTTGCGCCAGCTGAGGCTTCGGTTGCCGCGGTCATCAGTTGACGTACGTTGGACCTCCATAAATTCTCGCATTCATCGAGATACGGTGGACAGCCGTGTCCTCCGTGGGCGAGCACAGGCGAGAACGTTGGCGAAGTGTTCGACAACGTGCAGTCGCCTTCCGATATGAGGGATTGCGAGGATCCGGATATTCTTGACGGCGACGGTCTGTTCGGAAACACCAGTGAAATGCTGGGAACGTCGGAATGGTCGTAGAATGGAGACACCGAACCATCGTCCGACGACGAATTATTGTCCTGTTTGGTTTTCTTCTCCTTCTGAGGCACCAGGGTGTTGTAATTGCTCTGTGCTCCAGAAGTTCCGGGATAGTTCCCGTCCTCGACTTCGAAGTTCGACAGAGATCTTCTGCGTACGCCCCAATTGAAGTTGTCCATCGTTTCACCCTCTTGACTCTCCAGCTCGTATTCGAGGAAATCGAAATCTTTGAAGACTCCGAATTCGTTGTTGGTGTCCATATCGGCCGAGGAGTGGTGTTCGCCTTGGCCGGCGTTGACCGAGACCTCTTCCGTAGACGAGCACATCGACATCGATTGATGATGCGAGTCCGACGTGTGGCTGAATATAACCGAAGGGCTTTTCGGTAGAGCGGTGACACGTTGGCCGCACGAGCTCAGCACCGAGATCAGGTGTTCGCGGGTCTTCGGCTGCAACGACACGATCGAAAGAGCTTTAGAATGGGAGAGAAAAAAACTGGAGAATGGGAACGGGAGAATAGCACGATGCGCGACGAGTATTCGGCATCCGGCTCGACTCACCTGTGACAACCAGGGCCTCTTCCAGCCTCCGAAGCTCTCGTTATTGAACGAAGCTCCGTGCGAAAGGCTGCGTCTCGGTGACGGCGCGGCCAGCGTACTGTTGTTCGAGCTCGAAGTCTGCCCACTCGGAGCCGGGGTGGGCGTCGGGGTCATGGGGCTGGCGCTCTTGAGCCCCACGTAAGGTACGCAGTTCATGTCGAAACTGAAATCCATCGTCCTCCCTGGCAGCTCTCGTTTACCACTGTTGACGCTATCGGCAACCTCGGAGGCGCTCGACGCGAGCGAAACCGCGTCGGAAGCATGAGGTGCAGGATGCGTGGCCTGAGGCACGCCGGTCGCGTTAGGAGGTAACACCGAGCAGCGAGTCACGACGTGCTTGATCACTCTGAGCGCGTCCTTCCAGCTGTTGCCCTCGATGTAACGAGCCATCGTTTTCAAGAGGTCGTTGTTGATGCATGTGGCTGTTGTTGGACCACTGATGTCGAGGTAGAGGAGAATGCAGTAGAGGACGGTGAGAACATGAGGAACGAGATAATTCGGGCCTTTTTCCAGCATTTCAACGAGGAATCCGAGCAGATGGAGGAACACGTCGTGGTAGGCATCGTAGAGGTACTTGACGATGCACTTGCACCACTGCAAGCTCTCTTTGCTGAACGATCGCTGCGAGTAGAGCGTCATCACGGTCGCGAGGTTCTCGAGCTGGGGTCCTTGCTCGACGCAGACCTGCGCTATGTTTTCAGCCGCTCTGATACATTCGGCGTTGGCGTCGTCGTAGTTCGCCAGAAAATAAGGCAGGAGAGCTATGACGTGCAGCGGGAATCCGAGGCTGTTCTGCGAGCAATCGACGACCGCGATGTCGAGATGATTGGTCAGAAGACAGAGGACGTTGACGGTCGAATCGAAAGCTGTCGGTGACGTGCAGCCTTTCAGGAGAATGTTGTGCACACCCGGGAAGTTGGTCCACTTCATCTGCGAGCGGATCTTGTCCAATTTCTCCACGCATTCGGTGCTCTTCAGAGGCAGCTTCAGTAACACCTTTTCCAGAAGTCGTAACGCCAATAGGAACTCGTGCTCGTAGTCGGAATCGAGCACAGAGACAGCGATCCAGAACATTTGCAGCAGAAGATTAGTCTTATCCTCTTGAGTGACTTCTTCGCCGACCTTGAGCGAGAGAGCACTTCTCGATCGACCCAATTGCTGTTGTTGCTGCTGCTGGGGCTGGATCGATTGCGACCTTGAAAGCTCATCTTCGGCAGGAACTTGGGGACGGCCAGTCTTCGGAACGGGAGACTCGCCGCCTCCACCACCGCTGCCGCCGCCGCTAACTACGACGGCCGCGGGTTTCTTCTGCTGAACAGAGCCGTGTGCGCTGTACGACGTGGAACGGGCGTGGCTGTGTTGCCGATGTAGAGACGAATACATGACCGCGCTGTGGTGCTTCCGGTTATGAGGCGGTATGGGCTTGAAAATTTCCTTCATGAGGTCCGAGATCTTGATGTTCGCGTCGAGGGCGTCCACCGCCGCTTCGAGCGTCAGCATCAACTCGGTGACGTAACCCTGCATGTCTTCGCCCTGCTCGCTGACGGTCTCCACGAGCCGCGATAGGATGTCCATGAGCATCCGGTTGTTCAACGGGACGCCGAGAGCTCGGAAAATCTGCAGGGAACGTCCCGCGTAATGGCGCGAGGAGCAGCTCAGCGCCATCTGCAGCGAGCATTGAGCCCATCGTTCTTCGATTCTGGCCGATGGTAGCGACTCCTTGAAGACGAACAGCACGTGCTGCAGGAACGTGGACAGCTGCTCGGTACTCTTGACGTTCCACACCTTGGCCGTGATGTCTTCACAAGCCCACAGGGAACCTTCGAACTTGCAGGCCAGGAAATCGACGAGACACTTGGTCACGTCTTCGGTGGTGACCTCCTCGTTTTCGCTCTTGCCCAACTTCACTCGGACGGACACGAACGCTTCGGTGGTGCATGTTGGATTGTTAACGAGTGTTGTCGACGTGCTCAGAGCCGTCTTCTGCGGATCGGTGAAATTGTACTTGATAGTGGTGAACAGTTGTCCGGGAAGCCCGAAGTTCAGCTGTTGGGTCGCCGCATTGAGGAGTATGCGGGAAATCGTATAGTCGTCGTTGTGCTGTGCGACGGCGATCAGCAAATTCAGAAGGAGTTTTCTGCAATGCTCGTACACGAGCTGCTTTCCGTTGTCGAGGCCCAGGAAGGCCAGATGTAACATGAGTGGAATGTGGGGGGACCAATCGATGGAGATGCCGGACGTCACAATGTCCGTCAACAGGATCACAGCCATGTTGCAACGATGAAAGCCACAGTTGGGAAATACGCTCGTGACGGGAAGCTCCTGCGCGAGCGGGGCGTAGTAGCCGCCGTACTCGGGCATCGGCAGCGGGTGTGGGTCTTTGGGCGTTTTGCCTTCGTCGGCCATACGGCACAACAGAATGAAATTGTTCTCACCCTGTTCCTGGTCGACTCGGTTCAAGCTCTTCACCGACGACACGGACCCGTCGGATCCGTCCTCGGCGCTCCGGCGTTTCGTGTGGATCGTTCCTCTTTCCTGCTCCTGCTCGATCCGTTTCTCCTCTTCGCTGTTGTTGCTGCTGCCTTTCCTGGTCAGGCGGTAGAACGGCGTGGCTTCGATGCGCTCGACGTGAGCGTTCAGTGTTTCGACGACCTGGAGCTCGGCCATGAGCTCATCGATGAGCCCCTCGGGTGCGGTGCGTGCCATGTAGAGCACGATCCTCTTGCAGATGTGCAGAAGTGTTCCGGGCGAGAGGGTGATCATGATGAACAGGTATCGGATGATGACGCGCAAGTTGTTCGGCCAACAGAGTCCAAGAGCTGCCCAGAGCTCCTCGATCTCCTTGGCGTGCTCGTCGCCGTATTTTACGGTTATGTAGAACAGGTTGTTCAGAACCATCTCGGTGGCTTCGGCGGTGCCCCAGCCCTCCTTGCCGGCCGGGTAGGACTGCTCCTGAACGCGTAGGATGTTCGGATCTACGAGCTCCATGTTGTGCAGCCATGGGAGCAGATAGTGGAGCATGTTGGCTCGGACCGCGGGCCGCGCGGTCTGGAAACGACTGGTGACCTCGGAGAACATCGGCATCGTCAGTTCTGGATGCAGACGGGATATCTGTCTCGAGAGAAAGAGCTGCGACGGAGAGAAGCCCGGCGGTAGCAGGGGCTTCTTCATCTCGTCCCTGAACCAGACGTTCGGTTGACCTTTCTCGGAACGGGGACTCGTCCGACCGGGACTGCCTGAGCTCTGGGAGCTCGGCGAACTGCTGATCGGCTCCTCGGATCGCGGCAAGAGAGGCGATCGTTTGCGTTCCTCGTCCTTGACGGATTTCTTCCTCCCGTCGGGCGTGCTGGGTTCCTCAAACGACTCACACATTGAAGGCGATCTGAAGAAGCGATTATCGAGCACGTGCAGCAGCTGAAGCGCGATCTCTTGATTGTGAGCCCTTGAAGAGCCCGAGTTGAGGAGCGCGACGTTTATTATCGAAATGTAGTGGTCGCATGGATAATCGCGACTGCTGAACACTGTCACAAGAGCTTTGAAACAGGAATCGGCCAGTTTCACCTGACCCGTATAGCAACGGTCGACCAGCCACTCCAGCACGTTCACCGTGTCCTGGTTGTTTTCCAGGAGCAGGACGACGGTCTCGAGTCCGATCTGGTTGAGCTTCTCGTCCTTGGACGACAGCAGCCCGTCTAGCCAGTTGTAGATGACGCTCTCCTCGTGCACGCCGGGCGGCTCGAACATGGGCCCGCATCCCAGCACGGTGCACATCGCTTGAAGATGCGTCATGTCGTAATCCATGACGTTGTCATTCCGTTCCGAAAACGGCGTTCCGAGGTAACCGCACCAGTTGGCGAACAGGTAGAATAGTTTGCGACGCAGTTCCAGCGACAACAACGCGGATCTCTGCTCGATGTTGAAGCTTTTGATGAGCTTGACCAGGAGACTGCAGAAGTGATGCTTCAGTTCGGTCGCCATCGACGCCGAATCCTTGTCGGCCGCCTCGCTCTCGAGGAGCAAACGCACCCCGTCGATGTATTCCTGGAACACGGGTGACAGGGCACCGGTCTCCTTGTCCCGAACGCAGGATGCCAGAGCGAGGGTCCCCTCTCCCGCGAGTTTCTCCAACAGTTTGGTCAGATGCACTCGGAGGATGTCCCTCCTACGACGTCGTCTGAGATTCTCTTGTTTCCTGTCCACAGCTTCTCGCACGTGAGCAGCGAGTTCTTCGACGAGATCCTTCAGGGCTGTGGCGTTCACTTGCGCCAGGGCGAGCACGACTGCCGACCTCATGTCGGACTGTTCTGATCTCAGCAAAGGCACGAGTTGCTTGAAAAGATTTGTTGCGCTGATTCCGGAATTGCTGATGCGACTCTCGTCGCGACCGGCGGGAAGGTTTTCCGGAGAACTACTGAAACTGAGGTCGGGCGAAAGGTATCGCATGATCACATTTGGGTTTGACGGCGCCACTCGACACGCGAACAAGATGTAGTTCCGCCACAACGTGAGTTGGGCATCTCGTTCCGAAGTGGTCTTCTTCACGGTGTTGGTCCTGAAAAAAAAATTAAGTCAATCTTGGCTCGAGAGTGAAAGTGGACACAGAGGAGCACGGGAATCACATGATCGAACGAGAATCTCCTCCATCCGGAGCCATTCCGAGAGCGATGGTATTGTTCGTGTCGATTGAGGAGGCGACGTTGAGAGTTCTCGAATCCAGGAAGCCGGGTGACGTCGACCGAAAGCGGTCGTAATCCGTTTTATTTTTGCCCCTCGATCGCCGACTCTCATGCTCTCCGACAGTCTGTCAGCTGGTTACTCAGTCCTTCGATTAGCAGTAGCCGGGAAACCTACCTCAACAACGATGCTCGATTGTCATTGATGAGACTCATTTCGAAGTGACTGAACAGTGCATTGATTCGGTTGGTTACGATTGGCCACGACATCGTGACGGCTGTCGGGCAATGCTTCACCACGCCGGGAATGAATGTCATCATCGAAAGACACCACGCGTCCATTTTTGACAAGTCCTGGAAGACATTCGATGAACTTGAAGAGCCCGCTGTGTTCGTGTTTCCCTTAGAAGCTTCTGCCTCGGCCATTGTGGGATTCCCCGTCCAAATTGGGTTATTCCTCTCCGTGAGCCATTGCAAGTCCACTTGCTGGGATTGCTGGGCTGTCAGGAGGGCCATTCGCTCGGAAACCGGCAGCTGCAACTGAGGATGTCGCAAACAGCGCTCAACGACCTCGGGCAACGCGCTTTCGATGATGTCGATCACAGGAGGATCAGAACGAGGTGGAGGTGGCAACAGCGTGCGAATAAGTCCTTTGGTTTCTTTCAACAGATGAACCGCTACTCGACGTTGCGTGAGCTGAAACAGAGAATCTTCCGCTTTAGCCGAAGTTTCCCTCCCATATCATCGAGGGATACGATCACAGAGATTGAGGGAAGATTATTATCATTGTTTTGTGTTATGCCATTGCTATCATAATTATTATCGATATCGACGGGGGATTTCGTAAGATCCTGGTTAACGCACCCGATTCTGACAGAGCATGGCCAGACAAAGCCCCTCGACTTGATGCAGAACTGTTGCGATTGCGTCCATGCGCATTTCCGAGACGTCGCGAGATTTCGGATTCGAGTTCTTCCAGGCCGTCAGCAGTTGGAGTAGCATTTTCAGCGCCTGATCCATCAGATGGGGTTGACCGAGATCTCCGATGTCTCGGAGCGCGAATTGAATAAAGCCTTGAATAACGTCCTCACGCCATTCGGGAAGATCGGAGATCATGTTCTGTAACGATTGGTAGGCCAGACCCCGAAGCTCTTCATCGATGTGAACGGTAAGACGCGCGAGGAGATCGACGAGATCTTGCTTTCGCATGCCGTCGGGAATGAGCCGAGGAACGGCGGCCACGCACGTGCGGAAGAGATCAATTTTTGGTTTACGTTCCGCTGTTATCATTTCTTCAGCCTGAAAAGGAAAAAAAATCAGAAATCGAAGATGCCTACCAGACTGGAGGAGCTGAGTTCCTTTTGCTACTCAATCAACTCGCTCGCATCGAGTCGCAGTTCGAATAATTCACGATTCATATGTGCATGGATAATTCCATGATTCGACAGTCATCGCCCAATTTTCCGGAAGGACGCTCAATCTACACGCGGTAGGCGAAATCGAGCGCAGTCTCATAAGTGATCGGGGAGAGGAAGCAGGATAAAATTCGAGCGTTTCGAAAACAAGGAATGTTTATCTTCGCGCGGAATGGAAACGAAATGGAAGAGTACACATGCGTACGGCAGGAATTTTCCCAGTGGAATAGGCATATCACAAGAAGGAGCCGCGAATCGTTGATTCGGTTCGCCTTGAGGGATACATACTTCGAGTTTTCGTCTCGCTTGAACTTCCTGCTCCGTGTGAACGTCTAATCCAATGTCGAGGACTCCTCTTCTCATAGTACAAAATATGAGATCACGTTTCAGAGACCTAATTGGAAGTCTCCGGGAATCGTCATGCTCTGACACGGAGGAGATATTCCAGAGATGTGGAGACCTCGAAATCTCGAGATTCCAGCGAGAGAAAAAAATGAAACATCGAAAAATCGCCGTGCGGATATCGGTCTCAATGGCTCAGGTTTGCGCGATTCGCGAATCCGAGTCTATCGACTAACTATGGGGTCAAGACGCATACGAGCACCGTGACGTGCACACCTCAGGGATAGCTGGATCGATCTTCGAAGATTACTGGATAGACACCGGCTCGGCCAAATTCTGATGGGATCCATAACAATGCTTTATTGTTTGTCCGGCCGCATCTTATCCGCCGCGTGGGACCACACCAGTCGAACTGGAAGATTTGTTCCGCTGTGTGCGACGGTCTAAGCGCTTAGTCTCTCGACCTTCGCAGGACGTCAGCTCACCAGCCGTGGAGAACATCGGAGTTTGTCGCGTGCGAGCTGCCTTAATTCCTCTGCTTGGGTGTTTTCCAGCTTCTCCCGGTGTGCGATCGCGAGCTCCACTCAAGCGGATCGACATTAGGCCGCCTTGGTGGAAACTGAATGCCGTTCTTTCATTAGCTGACAGGGCGACGGATTTCTCGAAAGCGGCAGCTGGCCGCATCATTCGATAAGATGCTCTTGGAAGATTCGAATGAACCTGATTGGGCATTGAATCGAGAGCCGACAAGGAGAAGCTGTGGGATACGGAGTTCTCAGTCCGGATCGGTGCGTAGAACACATCCGGATAATTAGCGACTCGCGTAGAAAATTGGCTTCTGTGTCACAGCCGACACGCAACTCCCCGAGCGAGCACAGGGAGAATAGGGCAGCAGGCACGTCGATCAATCCGACAAGCTCAGTGGCAGCTTCCTGACCAAACGGATGAACAACAAGTTGGAACTGCGACTCGCCGTCCTCTGCGCGGCTACGTAATTTCCGCTGCGTTCTGGACGTTCCATCTCGCCGTGACGTCGTCGTTACGTCGCTCGGGCTTCCCTCAAGGACACTCGAAGGCCGGAACGCGAGCGTCCCAGTAAATGCACTACCCGCATGACAAAGCTTCGCAGCCGACGAACGGCGCAGCAGAAAAACGTTACGGCGCGGCGCAATGCAGCGCAGTTCATCCGACCGTTCGTCCGATGAAGTGCTGGGAGTGCTCGTCGACACGAACCACCTGCGCGGGTTTCGAACAGAAATTCTCGCGAACTCCGCCGCAATCCGAGTGAGGCGGAAAGCTGTACCCATTACCATTTACTCAACACCGCAGTTCCCAAGTCGTCATGACATGACTATTCTGCGTCGCGCGCCAAGCTCGTCTCCGAATCTAAAGACCTGACGACGGAGCAGCTCTTGGTGAATGTATTTCGATTTTTGAGAACTCGACTCCGCTCCGGATTCTGCAGGAGTGAGCCAAGCGATACCTCATGGGCGTTTTCCGTTTTCGCCTGGTAGTTCCTGAATTTCATCGCAGATCCAATAACAGCGAGGAACTCACCTCTTTGTTGGAGTTCTGGGTGCTCGTCATCATGAGAGGCTTCCCAAACTGCGCGTCGAGGGCCCTCAGAATGTCATCGAAGGCTTTCCTCACATAGTAATAGTACTGAGACATGCCAATCGACTTCGCAGTATCTTCTGTGAGAGCCTTGTTTATAAAGGTCTTTTTCACTCGAAGTGTGCTTCCGGACGGAAGCACTCCCACCGTCCGTGGCATAGGCGGATACCTGGAAGTGAATAGAACAGATTCTAGTTGGACGGCATTACCACAAGAGACTAATCAATGCATCTGGGAGCGCGACTTCTGCCCAACGAAGTCTTATCGCGGCTATAAGAACAGTGATAGCTGAATAGGGAAAAATTGAGGCACGGCGAAAAAAACGCATTCTACTCACGATTCCTGGCTGAATGGATAGAGTATCGAATTGATCAAAATTATAGTCACAAAACAAAAAGAATTTCTCTCGGGATCAACGAAAAATCGGTCATCATCCCTCGGTAGCGTCTGAGCAGAACTTCCATCTTCTGGCTGATTAATCCGACGCCAAGAATCTTCGGATTGCTCGCTCCATCGTGACAGCATTATTTCAATCAGCTATTCGAGCTGGGTACTTTATAGCGTTTTTTCACTCAGAAACAATTAAGCTCAAGTTTTTGATAAGCGACGCCCTCCGCGATATCTGACGCCTGCTTGCGGTTTATGGGTCACCGGGGACAAGGCGGGATAATTGAAATCCTGCTCTTTCGCCCAAGTTCAGTGTCTTCCGGCTCTCTTGGCCATTGATGCGCACCAAGACAGATCGCGACGATCTTGAGCCCCTGCGAAGGCTCTAATTACTCAGAGCAATATTCTGATGAAGGTCCTCCTTCCTGTTCGTCGTTCGCTGCCATCTTCAGTATCGTTCGGCGAACTCTTCAGCCACAGCTCCCTAATCCATTCCGGCTGCTGATTGTCCGCAATAAAAATTACTGTCGATTGGCCGTCGTTTTTGAAAAGGGAGACAGTTGAAAACAGAAAATGCTCTGATTGTAAATGTCGCCTCCGGGCATTCTCACGGGCGTGAACATCGAGATCTAATCCGCGATCCATGGTAGCATTTACTACACATTGTCGTCGGAAATCCTCTCTCCACCACTATAAATAAGCTCACAGAACGGAAAAGACAAGAAACCATAGAGGAACCTTCGGCCGAGCAGCGGTCGTCAAAATAGTGCACGTCCACATCGGTGACACCGGGCAAAGGCAACGAGTGTCCACCGCAGCTCGATCAAGGATCTCTCTACTAAGGAGAACGGGAACACAAGGAGGATGCCTGGACTCGCGGAACTATCCCCCGCCCCATTATTGCAGAATTTCTACACGACGAGACTCGGGAGAAAATAAATAAAACGAAGAAGTCTTTGAACTCACTCAGAGGGCCTCAGCGTGGGCAATAATAGCATCAACCGCCCTCACCATCGACAAACGCCAACAGCAAAAATGATACCTTCCTCAGTTTACCATTTAATTACTGTTACGATGATGGCGTTCCCATTCGGCCTACGGCTTTTCATGAAACTACTCATGACCCCTGCGGCGATTCTGTATAACCGACTCTGGCAGACACAACAGACTGACGAGAAGATCGTAGCGACAACAACCTGCTCGACGAGAGCCAGTGTATGTCGAAAGACGATGTTCGTAAATATTCCATTTCTCAGCGAAGCGATTGAATATCGAGCCTTAGGCCAGGCCGGCTTTATTGAGATCCTTGAGCATCAACTCCCTGACGCACAAAAAACTCACAATGGGCTGCACTGTCCTCGGACGAAACCGCGCGGGTTCGCCTTTTGTGAGAGGCGTTGACGCGAGACGCCGAGTAGAGACAAAAAAGTGCCCGGAATCGTTCCCGAGTCTTCCCTTATTTTGCCCACATGGCATCCAGGGTTCGGTCAGCTAATCCCATGGCTCCTCGAGTCGAGCGCCGGTTACCCAATTCGCATGCTCGACATTTAATCAGGGCTTCGGTAAGGCAAACGTAATTCAATTATTTCTTCAGTTCAAATGCGATGTCGATCCCATGACCTGGTCGACGATGCGCTTCCATTGCGCAATGTATACCGATGCAATCGAGGGAGAAATATGTTTGCTCCGGGAGCTACGGATGTCGGGGTCTATTTTTCGAAGTTTAAGGCTTCCGCGGTCGCGGCAGCGAATACAATCGAACGCCGTTACGGAGCGGATCCCGAGCGGTTGTGCCAGCGGTGGACAGAATGGGAGCTCTAGCCTCACAGCTTTTTTCAAGGCTATCAGGATTACACCGAATGGTCTCGGGCGGGAAGAATCGCTGATTCGTCGCATGCGTAGGCATTCCCGCGACGTGGAGTTCAGCAGCGATTTCAGGCTCCTACCCTTTCGAGTGAGTAAACGGCGAGAATCGAGGCTTCATGAAATCGCTTGTATCGGCCACTCGATGCTTCGACGATTGATTGAGTCGATATTTCAAACTCGAAAAGGCTTTTGGCAGGGCGTGCTTCTCGCTCCGGTAGATCGAGCAGCGACACGCCGACCGATGAGCAGACATCCAGATCGGTAGGGAGGCGTTGAAAGCTTAACCCAGATTTTGTAACTGTGCTCAGGAAGAACCACGTTCTTGAGCTCGCCTGGAACAGAACGACCCAACGAATGGCACGCTTGCTTTGCGTGAGATCCGCGGAGTGAATTTCAAGCCTGATCTCGACGCTGATGTATCGGCGCACTCGACCAAAGAATTCATCGCCACCCGCGAAGCCACACTAACGATATTCGTCGGCGCGGAGTCTTCCCGCCAGTCTGTCTCAGCCTTGGTGGTCAACCCTTTTTGTTAGGCCTGCGTTTTTTGTTTTTGTTTTATTTATGTCCGTCCGACAACTACCGTCAACGCTCGCCTCGGATCTGTGTCACGAATCTTTGTGTTTTCACGACCGCGAGGACGGCTGGGCAAACAAATATTCTGAAGAGTAAAAGCGTTGGAGAGATTTAGAGAAGAGATCCTCGAGAAGTCGTAAGGAATCCTTTACTTCCCTCGCTTCGAGTTTGGCCAGGTGGGTTAGCCTTAACATCATCCTCACAACAACACTGTTTTCCCGACTGCTATTCCCCTCCGATGCTGCTCGGCTTGCGGAGATCGAAGAGGATTGATCATTCGACCGGTTTACCGAGCGAGCTCGACAGAGAGCTTACCGGGTCTGACAATCTTCCGACGCGCACCCAAGCATGATAGGATGGGATGATGAGGGATAGATGGAAGCAGAGAGTCGCTTCTCCTTTTGGTCTCTGCTCGAAATCACTCATTCAGACCCCGGTACACCCAGGTGATTCGATGATCTGATGATTTCTGGCCGAGTCCGGTGCCTACATTTTGAAAAAATATCGGCGATCACAACCAAACCCGAGAAGTGGCAACGAGTGACGGTGGTGACTATAGTAAAGACGGGGAAGCCGCGGGCTTTGAACAACGATTCCGCTCGCTTCCTTCATCTCGACAAAACATCCGTTCCTTCCCTGTAGCTCACGAGTCAATTACGTCTCGAGGGTCATTTTAATAAATGGCAATATTTTCGGATGTTGTTCCCTCCAGAATCCGTGAATAAAACTAGCAACAACGACAATTTAAAATGATTGACGAGTCGAGCGTTGGTCGAACGAATTCTTCGATTACACGGCTCCAGTTCACCCTCGTGAGGGAAGTCGCTCGCTCACCAATGCCCAGCAGAGTCAGGTTTCGTTCTTTCTCTGAGGGGTCTCCAGACTGTCGAGGTTCCCACCTTAGCTCGCTCGGAGCTGAACATCGTTTCCGGTTGACACTGACGGAGATTACGAAGCGTGGCTCCCCGAGGCCATAAAAATGATCGAAGTTTTCGCGAGTTTATTTTAACCGACCGGCTCGACTCGCACCGGCTCGATTGTTCGCTTTTTGAATAAACACGGAAACACGGAAACGATCACCGAGTTCTATCGAAGCGACAGCTACGCGGAATGGATCCGGGGTGAGTGAATACGGAACGATTCTCCGAATGAAATCATCGACTCTGCTTTGACTAATCAAGGTCGCCGCTGTCGAACCGGTTGCCCGTGACATTAGGAAGCTTTTGAATGTGAAGATCGTTCCTGTGATCCCAGGGTCGTGGAATGAACTACACCGCCACACTCGTCCGACACGCACCATAAAATGGTGGAATTCAGACAGGAACAACAGGTTCTATGCCACTTCCGTACGGAGAAGGCGCAATAATCGGGAACGCACACCCCGGAGCGGCCTGGACTCCCGTGAAGGAATGCCCGAGACGGCGAGCCTCTCCACCCAAACGGTGGTAAGCAACAATGACAAATTATCTCCACAACTTGGAGGACAGCGTTCGCTCTGCGACATTTTTAGCCCGCTCAACCGTAACCAAGCGAGCCGTTCTTGTTGGTGAGCTCAGCCGCTGGTGAAGTCACGCAAATACACGAGCGGTAACGACAGAGTCTCAGTCAGAATAATAATTCTTATGCAACGGGTATGCGGCAGAATCGGTGCTGAGCGAGTGATTGAGATTCGCAGCGCTGTGAAACAACACAACATGTCCCGATACGATCACTTCACGGCCGGCACCGTTCGGCGCGACGACGTTTCAACAAAATCTTATTCCGTTAGAACGATTCGGAAAACAAGGGGAAGAACCGGACAAGTTCGGAATATATGACTCGAATCAAGGGTGAGAGCCCTTGACACTCTGCTGACTGTTCCTCAGCTGGGTGAACGCCCTCCCCAGACGAAAGATTTCTAAACAGGCGCTCGCGCAGACACTTCAGATTCACAAAAAAAGATACAAGTCTCTAGACAGGCGACGCCATGCGCCGGTCAATGTGTGTGTCAACCGCCCGGAACGATACATTTCCACCGATATGAGTCGACGAGTGAAATACATTCTGTGCATAAAATACTTTCTACGAGTTGCACAATCCTTCTTTATTCAACCGGAAGCGAAATTCGCGGTGGATTCTTCGGATTTCGAGATAGTGTCGCATTCGGCTCTCGAGGGAAGCGCTCACTCATTCACTGACTGTCTCAGTCCGTCAGTCAGTTGGTCGGTCGGTCGGTCGAGACCTACGATCATAGTCGGAAGCAGAGACACGAGTCGCATGACTGAAGTCTGCGGCCAGACCTTGAGGTGAGGAAGCGCACCGGCTCCGGTGAATTTAAGGAACTGGTGAGACGCTCACGCGCGCGAGCCGGGTTCGACAACGTCAAGACATCGCCACCGGATCGTGGTTAAAAGAGTCGTCACTTCATTAATGATTCGAACCGCGGTCCTTGTCGGCTGCTTATCTCGGGTCAGGGTCTGCCCGGGTGCGTTTACGATATCAGAAGAGCTGTCGCTTTCGTTTACCGCTTTTCGCCAAACCGTTTGGTCTCTCTCACGGCGTCGAACACGAGGCAGCTTTGTCTTCCCGAAGTGTTTTTTTTCTGATGTCCCGATTCATTCGAAACAAGGATCGTCTGATCATACGACTTCATACTGCGATGAGGTCGCTCATAGAAATGTGTGCTGACATTTGAAAAGTCGTTAAAAGGCCTCAAGACACTCCCTTTGTCTCAACGAAGCGAAACCCAGCCCAACAAGTGGAAGAAAGTACACGCCCTTTGAACACACACAGCCGTATACGCACGTAGGGGAAAATTTCTACCTCGCCACCGGTGCAGAAAAAGGAGGAAACATCACTACCACGATCACCGCAGAAAAACAAGCGAAGCTTTCCTTTCGGCCCCTTCCGAGGTACGGGGTCACTGGAAACAAAGAAACATCGCTAGTGTTCCTGAGGTTCGGATTTTCCGTTTTCCCCGTCAGTCGAGCGAAGACCGCATCAGCCTCTCGACGGGAATTCATCCGCATGCGGAACTTACCGAGATTAGATCTAATCGAGATCGGGATGGGGTGTAAGGGGGATGAAATATTCAAATCGAGATGCTCTGGTCTTCACTAGAAAAGCGCTGGGCCTCGAGAACGTGAGCACCGATTCGGTGCTCGCCCCCCGTCTGCGGCGAAGGTACCGTGGACAAAAGCCGAGCGGCACAATGAAGGCCCACCAGGATTCACCACGAGACCTCAGAGGGATTACGATAGCTTTCGGTAGCGGAATGACGATCGGGGAAGCCACAGTCGTCGCGTACGGATGATGATGGAGTATAAATTGCGGGGACTGGAATTGCTGATATGTGACATTTCCACGCTTGGAGGAAGCCTAGCCGCAAACATCACTTCTCGCCACCGCTGACGAAAGGGCGCGTCGCTCTCATGGTCACCCTGGCGGACGTTGGAAACGTCGTCGTCACCGAAACCGTCGGCATCGTCGCCGACAGATCCCCAGAGGAAGGAGACGTCAAACTCAACTGCGGCCAAACATCCGAATTCCAGACCGAATTTCCACGTCAGAAACTCATTTTTTCGACTGGTTCCGACGAGCTCTATGGAACTTCTGCTCCCTCAGCTTCTGAGAAAATGCTGCGAATGACAATGGATGGGCCAATGCCGCCACAGCATATACCACGACGCTGAAGACGCGGCGCAGATGAAGCCCGAGCGAGAATCGAGGCAACGAAGACACCCATGAACACCACGGCGAAATGGTCAACAATCTGATTTTCCTCGTGGTCTGAAATATCTATTTGGAGAACAATATTCGCTCCTTCACAGCTGGCGTTCGCGTTGGCGGTCGAGCTGTCCCAGCATTCCCCTGGGTGCCGATCCGCTGCTGGAACCTGCTGCTTCTGTTGCCACGGACAAGTGACGAATGGCGAAAATTCCCGCGGCCTTTCCTCTCGGCAACAGTCCGGATTTATAGAACTCATAGCCATGAGTGTTCACAAGTGTCCCGCTTGTTTTGATAAGCAAAGGAATAACTTCGATCTGGCTCTGCGGTCCCCCCTCTGTCAATGTTCTCTCTGTTTATGTTTGTGTAACTCCGAGGATATTCAGTGAACATCGCCCTGATTCGGAGGAGCGACTCGAAGGAACCGTCGTGATCTCTCAATGGATTCCACAACTTGAGACACTTCTTTCGGGTTGTTCTAAGTGTTCAAGATTGTAATGGCACAAAAAGGAAAAGTCGTTCCGCGTCTCTTCATCTCGGTACAGGTCTTTGGATGGAAATGTTCTCGTGCCGGGGTCGGCGTTGACGATGGGATCAATAGCTCGTCGATGAACAGATGATCCGGAGAGGAGCTCTCAGGAGCCGCTCATCTTCGTCATTAACATGGAGGATCGTTCCCATTGTAGATGTTCCTCATTTTTCTGTGTGAAACAGAGTTTCGCGCACGAACTTGAACAACGGCAACAGGTGACCGAAAGTTCTTTCGAAGCGTGCGAATCACGGCTTGACCTCCGTTCGTCGGTTTCGCTGTCTCCTACCGGCCGTACGATCGGCCAGAGGCAGGCAACTTAGCGAACAACAGCCAAACACCCACCCACCTACCCACTCGATTGAGGGATTCCTCCGACCGTTGAAGTTGCCGCCGCCGTCGCGGATGCTTCAACGGGCTGCGAAAGAAGCAACGATGGAAAAAAACGGCGAACCAGCAAATCGTTCGACCGACCGATGAGGAGAACAACAACCAAGTTGAGCGAACCCAGAAATATTCGGCAAGGGCTCCGGTTCGAACGCGAGTCGCGGAAATTCACCGGAGGAACTTACCGCGACTGTTCTCATCGCCTCCCATTTGCTCCGTCGGCCGGTGGTGACCACTGAAGTTCTGCGCCGGGTCACCCGCTGTGGACATTCGCCTGAATCCAATTCGGAACGGCAGGCCGATCGACCGACCGAACGACCGAGCGCTCGATCGCTAAGTGAGTCAAGTACGAGCCCGCCAACAAACTCCGAATGTTTACCCAGCTTTCTGTCAACCCAACGGTGGGCTCAACAAACCGTCCGACCAAGACGGGAAGCCCCATCGGGAGACTTTCGATCGCAGACACACTCCTCGCACCGGATTCCTCACCGAACGAGTGCCAGAACAAACAATCCAAGCTCCACGGATAGCGTTTTTGACGTAAAAAAATAATAAGTACCTAGCCTACCTTTCAACGATCCGTCTCATGCCCGGCGCCGTAACGCTCCGGTTTTTTCAACTCCTGAACGAGTTATTTCTCCAGAAAAGCGACTTCCAGATTTTCTGCGATCGGAAATTCGTCTGCGACAAGCTTCCAGGTTTCTGTCGATTCGAGCGTCGTACCTGGAATGCGTTGAGGAACACGACCCCGCCAGGAACTCGAAATAAATGGACAATCATCGACCTCGGGAGCACGGGTCGAAAACTGCAACAAAATCGACCAGCGGAGCGAGCAATTAGGGGAATAGAAAAAGCAACACATCACTGCTCAGAATATTGTCGGAATGCCTCGGATCCGGAAAGTGTGATATATTAGCGCACTTCGAGCGGATACAATTCGAGCGGACCCTTTAATTGATACGCGTGGGTCGGCTTGCTCCGTGTAACTCGTCAGGAGATGTGCAGCTATAAGATAATGCGAAAGCAACCAGCGTCGACGGTCATTAGTTTCTGTTGCGTCCCTCGTTTTCGACGACGAACAAAAACGACGGCTCCGATCGAAAGTCTGTTTTGAGCTCTAACGGAACAGGGGAGAAACGGATCGCTTGACCAGGAATTGTTTCGAACTCATCTGGGTCATCATCTTCTGTGATAGCAGATTTTTGCATTACAATAACCCACAGCAACGAGCAACTGCGACGACGCCCAACTGTATCCGAAAACGCTTTTCCCGTTGAGCTTCAGGCACGTCTACGACGGGAACGGCATCGCTGCCACACCAAGCCAAAACCTACAACGATCTCATTCGTCATGACGCTATCGATTTGAAGTAGACTACGTACGAAAGTAGGTAGGTAGTTTTTTCTACCGAATGCGGAGCGTCGCTTGTTTGCACAACGCGCTTGAAATGGACGTGAGCGCGGAGTCATGATGGAGAAAATGACGGTCGCATCTCAATCGTGATTCAGATATGGAACCCAAGATAAAAGTAGGAATTCATAGCTCCCCCTAGTTTAGCCGCAATTCTTCACGGCGCGCTTGACGGCTGCAGGTTCAAGGTGAGCCGCTCGTAGTTAAAGACACGGGGTTATATCAATTATCTCATTTGTTTTGGAAATAAATAAAAAATCCATCGTTCAATATGTATGGCGATGTTTGACTGAGGAGTTTATAAATAGCTCGGTGGAGCGCTCGACCGAAACGCCGACACCTGGCGGACATTGGATATGGCAACCCTTCACTTCTGAGCCGATAGCGAATAGCTCGAGGTTCGTGGAGCCCGCCAACGGAGGTAGAGGTTTTTCAGCGATGATTATCTAATTTTGGGCATTGGCTTGTTATTGGGAGGAATCGGCTCAGACCTAACTGCTGAAGAAGGTCGGCTTGCCTTGAGAACATTCGCGAACGCCCACTCGGTCAGAATCGGGTTGAACACTCCGGTGACCTTGGGCATGCGAGACGGAAATATGTCCACGTCGAGTCCCGGACGTGGCTTGAGCGTCAATCGCGATGAATCGGTCGCAGATAGATAGAATCCGTCACGCGACAGTGAATTCAATGGATGCTCCGAGCTCCCAGGTAGGTTCTTCCATGGATCGACGACCGGAGCGAGTTTCGTCTGCGAGAAGTACGTCGAGCCCTCTCATTCTTCTCGAGGTTCGGGGGAGAGAGAGTCCGGGAGCATCTTCGCACCGTCTCATCCTCGGGATCACGATATCCTCGATTTAGGGGAGAATAGTTAATCTTCAGCTCAGAAATAGATATATCTCTTTATTCATCGAGACGTCTGATGGCCGTACTAAGTATTATGACTATAGAGTCTATCATCAGCTTGTTTTGATGATGCCCGTGCATCTCAGCCGAAACGAGGAGCTTCGCGTGCGGATCTCTGAGAGCCTTCCATTATTTGCGCGACTCTAAAATCGGAGTTTGTCTGACCTAGTTTTATTTCCGCGCTCAGAACATCTCCGTCTCGAGCGAGCTCGTTCAGCAATCTGGAATTATTCGCCTCGGTATTTTCAAATCCGAGCAGTGTGTCTGGCCTAAGCAGCCTCCTCAAGAGATTCCCGCTGCTTTGAGCGATCTTCTGATCTCGATTCGAACACGTCCATAGTCCGTCGTCTCCATCGACTTGGGATCTGATGGGTACTATTTCCGCCATCAACAAGAGGAAAATGTCTGAGCTGAAGCGAGGTAATCAGACTTCATCAGCTCAGACGAGCAGCATACTTCTCGGCTGAGGACGACAACCTGTACCTTCGGTGCTATTTCGAGAACACCTTGAAACGCCAGCGTAGCTTCTCGCCTCCTCAGAGTAATATTTTCAAAATTATTCTAGACCGCATACCGCGAAGGATGATCCCAGAAATGATTGACACCGAACGAGGGATATCATGAGAGGATTCTGGACAAGCCCTTGACGGTGTCGGGATGATTTGAAGCCGCCGACTCGAGTCATCGAGTACGCCGCGTCTCAGGCAAGCTCAGCGCGAAGCTTCGTATTCCGGAGAAATCACTCGGAAGACCGCACCTCAGAACAAATGAATCGAGGTTCGATACGAGCGAGGAACGGGAACGTTTAGCGAAGAGCTCCGGCCGACCGAAGCCGACAGAATACCAGGTGAACCCGAATGACCGCGTAATTGCCTATGAAATCGAGTACGTGATGGGCAAGAGCACCGGTAGAATATCATCAGGCCATTCTGCCAGATTATGATAGAGTCATCGAACTGCAACCGGGCAGGGCTGATGTGCGGCCGACAATTCTTCGATTCACGATCTCTACCACTAAAAGAGCGAACTCATGTAATGGCTATTGGACTCCACCTCAGGCCTGAGCTGTACTCGCTGAGACATCGGAGAACCTTCTAAGCAAAAGCGAGCATCGCAGTACGCAAGGAGCGAGTGCGTTTATGCTGCCCATCACAATACACTGTTTTTTTTCTGCCCACGTTCGGTGACCATGGTTTAGCAAACATTCAAAGCGTGATTGACGTGACATCTGAATTTGATAGAAGTCCACACAAATCCTGTTTAAAGTCATAGCGATGATGTCAAGCTCGTCTTGTGCCGAAAGTATCATACCAATCCGAATTTCCTCGCACGGAAAAAAAACGCGTTCAAAATCCCCGACTGCGATATCCGATAAAGCGGATTGAAAAAAAAAACATCTGTGAAGCATCGACAGCCAACAATGACTCTCATCGGCCCGAGGCAGAGAGCGAGTAGGAGTTTGGTGCCGTACCACGATCGTTCGCATGAGCTGACGTCGAGATCCCGTCGCTGTTCGCGCGAGGGATCTCCAAGATGATTCCATGACTGAGTTTGCCGTCACCGCTTTCCTCGGCACTGACAATAATGGCTTGTTATTATTATTATAACAATCGTTCTTGCGGTCGTTCTCTAGGATGGTTTTCGAAATCGCTCAGATACACGATTTCGTTTCATGTTCGTGAACTCTACAGCCTCTCGACGTTACGTTCGATTGCGTCTCCAAGCCAGATGGTGGTCAGCAAATACGATACATCGGACGTCGGTCGCAGGTAATCATCCATCTTTCCGTTACTGATACGGCAGAACGTATCTGATCGGTGGCATCTGAAGAAGACCAGCTCAGTGTGGCTGGCCGCTCCAGCAGGCACGACATGTCCTAATTCTCCATCGGAGACAAAAAACAGAAACACGAGTCCGAACCATCGGTCGATCAGATTACGATGCTAAGACGCTCGACGGCTTAGCCACGAAGGGTCCAGTGGAGCGAGTGAGACAGTGGCTCGCGAACCTTACCGCGTTAGAGGCGAACGGTGTGTACTGTCAATCACGCACGGCTTCCGAGTCGATATCTGTCGGCGGCGCGATGCTTTCTCCACGGGCTTCGTAGGAAACCTTCCGCCTCTTTCCTGAAGCGTATCCTGGCGCGGTCTACCGACCATGAATTGAATTTCCTCCCTCCATCTTTCGGGAACGGAAGCGAGACCAAGAAGGCGATTCCTTCACACTTTCGGTCATTTGTAACGGACCGATCGAATCGCATCGATCTTCCAAGATTCCATCATTAAATCCACATTCGGATTTAATAGCTTTCCGGTCATGATCGACGGCAGCCGGCAAACGATATCGAGTGTAAGTGCTCTTACCGAAGATCATCGAACGAACGCCGTCCAACGATGAGAGCTGAGCATCTGACTCCTTGTTTTTAAGCCATGGCTATTTCTCAAAGACGCGTGCTGCAGCTATAATGATAACCTGCTGCCAGCCGTTCGATGACCCCCTGAATTTTCTCTGAGTCCACTCTCAGAAAAATCTCGCTCCTTGCGGCTCGTGGAAGCCTTCATTTTTATCGTTCGCCGTCCTCGGTGCTCTCTTCGGAGTGGCCGGTCCCGATTCCCGTCCAGGGATCGGATGAACCACTCGCTCCCTCGCTGATGCGGAGAACGCAAACAACGCCAGCAACGGGAAAACTGCCTGCGAGGCACCTGGAAATTCCGCGACGTCATCATCTAGGCTCGCGCAAGATCCGTCTACTCGGTCCCTCTCGAGCCGAGACTCGTAGGAGACGCGTATTCCGATTCTAAGTGGCGCGAGCCCTCGGAGTTTTGATTGAATTACAGGCTTCCGAGGAAGCGCGGAATATGCGCCGCAATATGCAAACTACGACGATGCCACTCCCGCGGGCAGCTCTGGAAATTTTCGGAGCGCCCAAATGGAATGCGCGAATAAGTTGCGTCTTTAGCCGACCCAGTTAACTTCCAGCAGAGACGGCGACACCATGATAGCAGACCGAGCTGCTCACCCAGGAAGTGCCAATCCGAAAGCGCGTCTTACTCATTAGATTTTATGCTGATTTTTCTGTGGAAACATCCTACCGCATGCTGGGAAGTCGTCGCTCGGACGCTCCTCAGTTCTTCCAACCGGTTGATTTCATGCAAGTCCGAGTCGCATTGCACCGTTGATAATCGAATGAATTCAAATGATAGGGCAACCAGACGTACAATCCGTCTGCGTGGTCAGTACTCGGGCGGAAGAGGGCATAGATAGAATGAAGCCTCGTGGAGACATTGCCTTTTCGCTCGGACGCGCTGATTGCTGCGTTAGGCTAGCAGCTGATGATCCATGTGAGACTGTTCCTTTGCCGAAAATTAGGGGACTACCGACATATTTTCGCAGTAGTTTTGGCCGATCTTCCCTGAGGGTCATTAAGAGAATAGGCTGGTTGCGTGACAGGCGACCGCTTCGTGGATTTTTAGCAGTACGGAAATCGAAGGCTTGTTCCTCGGTTCGTATGAGTGGACGGAAGAGAATCTCGTCCGTTTCGACCACAGGCTTGACCCGTTGAGCGAGACTCTCAAACGAAAATGAAACTTTGAAATCGAGGCTCGAATCGAACCGAAGACCGAGGAAACGCCAGAGCTGGAGCAGAACGAATTGAACCGTTGAAGAAAGAGTCGGGACCCGTCGATTCGTAGCTTGACACTCCACGGTTGCCCATCGCCGCAATCTGCGCGAATCATAAACGACCCAGTTATTTGCTGCGTCAAAATCTGATTTCACCCACTCACTAATCCTCCCCCTCTTGGAATTGATTCAACTTTCCGGTCGGAGACTGCGGCCAAACCGTTATGTTCCTGCCCACCCGAGCCCTTGGACAGAAAGAGCGGAACATCTGTACAATCCGGACTGGAACACTTCGAATGAGCAGTGTATCTGTGGGCGTCGACTGGTCGTGGGCTGCCGCGACTGGCCCCTGCCTTGTCAAAAATCGGCCAATTTGACAGAAGACGTCACGGCAAACAACGCAACAACGGCGACATCAGCAGTAGCGTCAGTGGCGACCGACGAGTACAAGGTCTTGTCTCGACAAACGAAAATCTTTGGACCACCGCGAAATCTCGAGAGAATTTGTGGAGGAACGCCATGGTCCTCGAAATCTCCCGCTTACAATTAAGCGTGCGCGTGTAAGAATGACAGACTGAATAGGACATGTACAATACATTATGTACATGTATCCTCTCCTGTTCTGCCGGATATCGAAGAACAGAATCGAGAAATCGAGTTAGCGTTCTAGCTCAGCTGGAGACGTGTCGTCGGTGGACAAGTCGGGCGGGATGAGCTGCATTTAGCGTGAAATGAAGTAAACGAATCGACGGGTGTTTGGAAACGGATCACCAAGCGGAATACTTCGGTTATATTGCGGTTTCCAAATATTCAGATCGTGACACTCATCTCGACGTCTATCGAGTCACTCGACTCAATGAGGTAATAACCTAGGCAGCCTCTTTCCTTGCGGAGGGGCGTTCGATGCCCGGAGCTGTCCGCTCCTCCCGGAAACCGCAGGGAACTTCACCTATCCCTGAACGGGTTCACCCAATACTCCTAGTAGCACGAGGTACGATTCCCGGCAACCGGTTCCCCGGAGCCGCGTTGTAGAGCGTATGCCACGCTGAAAATTACACATCTCACCGTGGAGATCGGTTACTCACCCTTCTCGCTGTTGTAGACTGTCTGCAACGACTAGGAAAGCTCGAAGTCCGATGGCCATCCGTTCAGGAGTCAGGATGATTTTTATTGGTCTTCCGACAGAGATCAAGTCGAACACTATCTCTTTCATCGCGAAATCCAGTCGTTCCTGCAATCGGACAATCAGAATGAAATCGATTCCGCTAGGGTCCGTTCCCAAGGAAAATATTCGACCCCGTGGGGAGCCCTATAACACGACCCTGTCTCTGATCACTTCTCTTCCGAAAGTACTCAGGGATGTTTCTGAGGATTTCGGTAGGACTTAGCGGGTCATAGACCGCAAGCCCTCCCGGTCCTTCTGGTAGAGCATATGCACGCTAATTATATCATACAGGAATATAGGACATCCCGCCGATACTAAGCTCGTTCTACTGATTAGAGGTTTCGCAAAACGTCGACGCAAGCCAAATGAGCCAGCAAGAGATCGTGTAAAGCTTGATCGGCAGCTGCATCAGGATCAGAGTCTTCAAGGAAAACTTCGCAATCTTAATCTTCTTCTAGCATTCAGCTATCTTCGTCGATTTCGAGCCCTTGTTGGATCTTTGAGGGACCCGCCCGGGTGAGGGATCGATATCAGGAGCACCACGAGACAGGCAGCGCTATCATCAACGAGGGAATGTTTTGGAGACAAACAAAAAAAAACTGAAGGCATTCGTTTTCCATGCCAACGTTCGCCGATGCAACGGTCGCCAACCGTCCTAACGGTCTCTTCCCTCGGGTGGTGCTGCGCGTTCGAAGCGCGGAGTCCAGAAGGGCATGCGAGCCGTTGGATGATTCGAGAATAATGAGCGGAATATCACTATGTATGAGACACTAGGGGAGAATCACCGTAGCTGAAGGGCCAGTGATCGAGCGACTTCTACTCGAAAGACAGGTTCTGCGAGCCGGTACAACGAGCTCAGTGTAACAACAGGGGTTCATCGGGCTCGCTTGATATTTTTCCCCGGGATATTTTAATCCGATGCTACATATGATTCTTGCCTATTTGGTTTCATCATGAATATTCTGATGTGAAAGTCCTTCAGAACGGCATCATGCGGATAGACGAGCCGCGGATTATTCTATGATGTTTTGTCACCGTCAGGCCAGACGTTCTCGTCACTTCCGAGCTGACAGCCACGGCGACCGGTGGCAGCGAAGGCCGAGGGCGATGTCAGGCTAAATCGAGGTGTAAAAAAAGCGCTAAACTCAATTGTTTCTTCTACGGAAAAAAAGAGCGCACACGTTCTTAACAATGCTCACTTCCTCGGGAGCCCACGTCGATGGCTCGCCCGTTCGGTCGCCAGTCGCTGCTGTCTGGCTGGTTTTCTGCGGTGGCTGCTGTAACCTGGATGTTACGCCCGGCTGAAGTTCGGAACGAGTGACTAGTCGCACACAGACCCGGCAAGCAGAGTAGAAAATTGGGGACGACGGCGACGATGCCGCGCCGTTCTGAGATTGAAACACTTTCTTGCCAACTTTGAACACTTGTGTGTTCGTTCGTTCGGTCGGTCAGCCACTTCCCCGGATCTTATCACCAAACGGAGCGCGACTCTTGCGGAGTTTATTTGGATTCGCGTCGCCAGTGTGAGTTAGGAACGAGCTTTTGTAACTTATTAGACAATGGATGGATGAATAGCGGTCAGGAAGACTCCTCGATCCATCGTCTGCGGTCAGTGACTGTTCCAGATGGTCACCTGCTACTTCTCGAACCCCTCTCTCCGGAGTGCTACTCCTTCGGAGGGGAGCCACCATGTGGATCAATCAGATGATCGTCAGTTCTACCGGATCGTTTGCTGACACCGTTCGATTCAGTAATAAGGCGGCGACACGTAATCTCTCGTGAGCCTGAGGTACGGTCGCCGCACTGAACGTCCTTGACAACGACCTTGGAGGAGCATGATGTCAGGTCACGACATCGAACGGTCCGGACTCGGAGTGAGTTTGATCACTCCGATGAATAATTCAATGTAATTAATGCGTGACCTTGCGGGAATCATAACCGCTACTCCAATACGAATAGCACGCTCCTTGTTGTAGACGTAGAGAGGGAGTTTTATGGTCTATCGATGGATATGACGCCCATCCTTCATTTATGGAGACGCCATGGCAACAGAGGTGAAGGTAGACCGGTAGACCTCCGCATATATAGGATATCTACTTCGCTTCTCTCACAATCGGAACTCGATTCAAACCCCAGCTTAGCAATTGCGACGGGGGAACGGGAGAGGAATTACGACAAATTTGGACTACCTTCTCTGCGGTTGCCCCTCCCGATGTGTCATCGGTCACTATTCTGCCCCAACGAGAAGTTCCCAAACATCAGTCAAGCTAAATCTTCCTGCGTCACTCATCGCGGTCGAGACCGGTGCAAAAACACGGGTCAACGGCACCTCATTTCCCATTTCATCGATCGGCAACTGCCTGTAACGGTGCTGTCTCACGGGTCGCGCGTGTAACTCTTCGCAAGACCTCAACGATGATCGGATGACATAAAGATAAGAGTTCCATCGGTGAGATACGTCGAAAGGAAATTCCCGTTTCGACCAGCATCGTGCTCTCCGAGGGCAAGAAGCCGTGGGATGAATTCTGTTCGTTCTGTGAGAGAGTCTTGAGATACAGAACGGGCAGTTGCGGAACGATCGTGGAAACCAATGATACGTCTGACGAGCAGACACATCGGAAAGCTCCGCTCGCGAGTCCTTTATTCAAATTCGTAGTGTATCTGTCTGTACGCTCAAGTTTGCTCGAATCTGCGGTTTGTAATGGCGATGATCATCCCGTCGTTTCGGATGGCCTTCGGATGGAATACTCAGAAGAAAGATCGATCCATCAGAGAATTGGATGATTGCCAGGAAATCAGTACGGGCGTGCAGGCCGTTATTTTGAAACATATGCATGTACTACAGACCACAGCCCATTCCCTGGGAGTGCGATGCGGCAGTTGTCCCTAGGACGAAGAGAATTCCTCCTCCGTCGAGTACCTCCGAGCTTTCTCTGACACTCCAGGTACGAAAAGCTCGGGCGGTTTCGTGCACGAAACGAGTGGCGCTCTGTCTTACGCTGTACCCCGTCTGGCCTCTGGAAAAGACCCGGTACTTTGTTTCCAACCGGTACTTCCAGGTAGTGTGAAAATGGCAGCCTGCTGCCGCCCGACATGAAAAGATGTCATTACCTTTACAACCGCCAGCATCGCGTTCCGGGAGGAAGCCCAGTCATTGTGCAGCTGATTTTATATGCTATTACTTGGAGAACTTAATTCTCAATAAGAAAACAATCAACAATTCGTCATGAAAAATGTGAAATCCGGAAGCGCCCAATCGACGCGGTGACAGAACGCCGACCGAACGCCTGTCTATTACTCGCTGTTTGCTAGCTGATGATCGAGACGGAAACATCGCATCTGGTCCACGCACCCCATTCATGTCATAGCACGAAGCTTCCGAAAATCATCATAGTGTGATTTCATTGTTGTATTCCGGTGCCGTCGGCGACGATGACGACGACGGAAACGACTAACTTGACTCTTCTCGTGTCTAAGACAAAGAACAACGAAAGCTTTATATTATTTCACATTCACATGAGCGCGAACAGCTCGGTCGTCGTCGAGTCTTGAAGGGAAAAAATCACCCGCCTAGCCGCGATTGAGGAGTCCGGATCTCCGGAATGCACTCCTCTCTCTCACTGTCTCTCTCTCTCCGTGATGGCACCTCCGAGACGAGGAGATTCATTGAACGGGGTTCAGGGCCGGCAGCCCGCAGATATACGCTCGAGTCGAGAGAAAGTAAATATTTTGTTGGAGCGCGTTCATTCTGGAATTCATGCGCTCCTCTGTGAGAAACCATCTCTTTCCGGATGCTGCACTTATCACTTCCCGTGATTATTTGAGAACGGAAGCTCATCTTAAGGGTGGCCGAATGAGAGCACGCGCAGCCCGATTCGGCCTACAATGATCACGGGTACTCGTATGGCTCGACAAAGAGATCAAACTCGAAAGTTCTCATCTGGATCATCCTCCTGATGATGATGCGATATCTCCGCGATTCGCGATAATAATTCGCTTTCCAGGTTCAAGAGGGAAATGTCGAAGAGCTCGACGATGGTCATGATGATGATGATGATGGTGATGAGGATGTTTTGGTCATATTGGCGGGCCCTACATCGCACTCTCAAACGATTCGGCTCAGCAGACTATCGAATCAATATCGCTGGCCATCGGCCTCTTGCTTGACGGGAAGAGACGTCCGTCGGATACCGAAACGCGCGATGATCCACTAATGTGTTCAATGACAGCCGTCACAATTAGGTCTCTCGGAACTCGTCATCAACAAAAACGGAGCAGCATCCCATACCGCGAGTTGACATGGTTCCGAATGCAGAGCTGTGACACGAGGTCGCCAATCATATGGTAAGACAATTCGATCGCTGTCAACGGTGCTGGCGATTGGTGCTGACGGCGACGTCAACGGTGCGCTGCCGTAGACGCATCGATGATGTCATGCTCTACATAAGGAGTTCCGAGCGAACGGTTGCAACGGTCATTCTCCCTGTAATAGGTATCACTTGCGCCACGATTGGAATCTCCAGCGATCCTGGTGACAAGCGACTTGTCACGACTGTTGCCATCTCTCCCTCGCTGCTCCGACATGAAGAGTTCCAGGACTCGCGAGCGGTAGGCGATTTCTACCGCCCTCAGGTCACATCCTACACTTAACCCTTGGTTCCGTCGCGTTACCTGTCGCGGAACGTGCTTCGGGAAAGCAGTTTCTGAATTGAGCAAATGGCTCACGGTTCACGAGAAACCATAGCGAGTCTTGTCGGACGTTGTAAAAGATGACGCTGACAGAAGTCCGCGTTGTGAGACCGGCTCAGATTATGGTTTGTCGAGCTATACAAGTCCGGCTCTCCGCGAAAGCCCTTTGTTTGTGATGAGGGCGATAGTGTTGGCGTTGCTGTTTCTGACTGACGATTGAGCCGGGCGAGCGAGCGAGCAGTCACTCAGTCAGCGCAGCAAACGGGCAGGAGGCAGACGACTGTCGAACAGGCAGCAGCAGAAAGCCCAGCGAGCACGGGCCAGATGTCTGTCGCTTCGTGGAGCTCACCGATGCCGCCGCCGCCGCCACCGAGAAGGGGGTCGTCCGACCGGTGGATTGGATATACGGTCGTTCTTGTTTTTCTTCCCCTCAGTCAGCTCATGCATACACCCTCGCACAACAACGTAACCAGATATTGGATTCCGGCTGGAATGCATCCGGTTGAAACTACGTGAATGCCCACATAAAGCTCTCGCTTTCTTCCATCCTCCCTTCGCTCAGTCTGATAGGCTTATTCTGAAGTCTAGAAGTGTATTCAAAGTGTATCAACGCCTCGTCGCGAATCCGCTGTCGCTTCTGGCGCAGCCCTCTCGAGTTGGAAGGGTGCAAACCGGGCGACGGGAACGTTGGGGCCCAGAGCGAGCAGTCGCTCATTCCATACAACTTTCGGAAATCACGAAATCCCGTCTGACAATAATCGGCTCTCTGAATGAGTACCTATGTCCGGACACCTTCCGCTGCTCACGAGATCGATACGTAGGCCACAGCCTCAACTGAAGGAAAGGAAGGTGTATTCCGAAGAGAGGAGATTCATAAAGTGAGTCGATTGGATTTGGAATGTAGAGGAGTAATGGGGAAAATTCGGAATCATCTCATCTACGCATAAATTATTATCGTAACGATCTCCCGACGAGCTTTCCTCGACGAGATCACCAGCTGTCCCGAAGATCGTGACAGTAAATAATGAGCGTACGTACCAGGAGCGCTTGGTTTTGTACAAAAACGAGAAAATCCTTCATTCCGCTCCGTGATCGAGTCTGGCGCGTCTCCCGATGTTCTCGACGGCGACGCGGAAATCACATTTTTTTTCGGAGCGGATATCTCGGATTCGGTTTATCATCAAATCGCAAGCTTGAGCCCGGCATTCGTTCAGAACCGAAAGTGGATTCGAAGGCTCCTCTATCTGAATGAGCCGGAGGTTTCGTCGGATGGGGGAATGATCGGAGATTGATACCTAATCTCGATACCGAGCCCCGCGGAGCCGGGCACGGCTTTAAAGCTCGACGGAACAGGTTGCAAACCGAGCGCTCGCGCGTCAGGTTCGCAGCTTCAGGTCGATATTCTTCTGTGGCTGACTTCTGACGACGACGGGGTAGGTACGCAGCTGGTATTCGCGGAACAACCCTTCGAGCGAGGGTCGGATAGAAGACGCGTTCACTCCGTCGTGTGCCTCGCCGAAATTCATGGAGTGCCAATTTGCTGATCAACGGACGTCCGGTCGCTCGCGGCAAACGACGGCGGGAGCTAAGCTCATTTGCTTATCTCAACGGATTTTCACGGGACGGGGAGCTTCTGAGAACCTGTTCCGAAATGGAAAGGAAAGTCCACAGTGTAATCGAGGAAAGAACGAATCGACCCGACAGACCTGTGGGAGTCGACACATAGAGCTCGCGATGCTCTCGATTGGGAATTCTTAGAAGAGACGTAACGTGCGTGGGGCCGCTCGGACGACCGGAAAATACTCCACGCTCTGAATGAAGTTTTTTTTCCGCAGGAAGATATACAGATCCCCGAGCTCATAAACGGAGAGCTCAAGCTGCAGGGACCATCCGGGAGCGGCCATCCTAGGTGGATTTGGAGGAGACAACGTCGCACGAGAGAACATGCACTTTTTCTCTGTGACCTCAATAGAACATATTGGCCCAGCTCAGCAACCCTTCTATCCCGCATCGGATAGCGTGAGAGACCTCCATCGTTATGTACGCAGAACGATCGCTCTGACGGAAGTAGGCTCTGACCTAGCCCTGATGCTGATGATGATATCGCTCAAAGTGATACAAAAACTTTCATCAGAGCACCAGTCGGAGATATCAATGGAAGGGTGCCACATTTCCCTCAGGAGACGTCCGAGAGAAAATGAAAACAGACATTAAGCTCGTCCCGGAAATTGTGTCCCCTCCCGCATGCCCGCCCAGTCGGTCGTCAGCCCAACAGGTTATGCTCCGGTGGGATGGCATCGCTTCAAGCCCGCTGAACGAATCAGAAGATTGTTTTCAAACAGATCGGGAAGTTTTGGAAGCTCCGACGACCGAGTTGCGATCCAGTACTGTCATCCAGACCAACATCGTCAAACAGTCGATCGTCCCGCTCCGGTACGGACAACAAGAAGCGTCTCCAGGCAAATTCTTATATGTACATACATCACCAGACGGGATAGTTTTCGCTTTTGATAGGTCGGGCGAGTCGTTCGAATCGTGTTGTTTCACTCGATCGAAACCCGAGCTCCAAGTTCCCCTTCTCGATATAGGCACTTGGTCAGGCATTCCCTCTTCCTGCTATCAAGGAGGCGTCCGCGAGAGAGGCAACGGCTGTGATCCTTCCCACCACCCACGTACACCCCATTAGGGAGAAAGCTCCAGGTCATCCAGGGCCGCTGGTCCCATCTATCCTGCGCGTCTTGTTTGCAGCCCCAAGGGCCTCAGGCTCCTCAGGAATCGGTAAACTCGCCCACCCACCGGATCAGCAGACGAGCACCAATCTCCGGGGCGAGCAATATACCGTCTCAAATCGAGTAAAACAGATTTTCCCCTGTTACCCCGCCCCTTCGAGCTCACCTATTTCTACCGAACGCGGACGGATCTTCCGCCGTTGGCGTATATCCCCGATTGCTGTTTTCCGTGCCACCCGCGATGTCGTCGTCGTAGAGCAATGAGCGGTGAGCGAGTTTCCATTCAACATGTACTCCTCACGCGTCCGACCACGATGACTGAGTGAACTAGTCAAGCCAGTGTACATAGTCTTGTCGTTCCCGACTCTGAATTTGCCGTGACGCTCGTTGCCAAGAACCTCTACTTCGGACACGAGCTCCGGACAGCGTTTCGCTCGCCTTTCGAATAGGAAGGAGTTTTCAGCGAAGCTTAGCGGGGAAAAAGTGCGTGCGAATGTTTTCCTTTCAGGCGCGATTCTCGCGAGCTTGTTTTTGACCGCAGGTGCTTCCAATCGAACGGTCACTGGAGCCGTGAATTCATGTATCCTCGCACCGAACAGCAGAAAAGGGTCTAGAATTCATCGTCGAGAGGACAATAACAAAGAAGCATCGAGATCGGCCCGTATTGCTGGTCATTGAACCTGACAGCGGGAAGCAAAAGAGCCGAGTTAGGATGAATCTTAACAGAATCTCATCATAAATCCTTTCTCTCTCGCTGTAGGGCTCGTTCGCCATTCATGGGATATCTCACCTCCCCATCTGCTTATTGTCTGCCTACGGATTTCGCCTTGTAAGGATCATCGAGACAGGAATCGTCGTCGGTACAGAGCCGACTGACCCTTGCCTCGATTGGTTTCGGGTTCTGAATCGCTCAACAAAGACGTCGCCACCGTCAAGAACCAATGGCCGATCCAAGAACAGCGTCTTATCGACCTGGGTCTACTAATTTA
This sequence comes from Galendromus occidentalis, assembly GCF_000255335.2. Classification (NCBI taxonomy): domain Eukaryota; kingdom Metazoa; phylum Arthropoda; class Arachnida; order Mesostigmata; family Phytoseiidae; genus Galendromus; species Galendromus occidentalis. Next base: position 596,941 of record NW_003804308.1, read on the forward strand.
GGGGAATTTCCCCGTTTAAAGCGATTATCCGGCATTCCAGGACGAATTCGGATCTATCATGGAACGGTCGTCCTGGATATGCTCGAATAGGAATAGCTGCCCGAAAGAAGATCCGTGGTGGATCTATTACGCCACGGATCTTAGTCAGCGCTTCTCGGTCGACGAATGAATCACACTACCGGACCCTGAATTATTTATTAAGCCGTTTCTCCGCCACCCTAGACAAACGGACAGGTCCATAGTTCGTGAGAAACCTTATTCATGCTTCTGCTGTTCGCGGGAAATTCCTCCGTCCTCGCTTTCCGGCCGAATTTCGACCTGCCCGTGGAGCGGGGCTAGGAACTCTGTCTACGATCCTCCGACAAAGCGGAGACATAAAAACGAAAAGTCACGTCTGAGGTTTCCGGGGCGGCTGTTTGCTCAGATCGACTGACTAATACACAGACACCCGGACGGACGGACGGACGAAAAGCGGTCCTTTCTCCTGCTGAAGATTATTGATGACTTGCAGTTGAGCCAAACATCCAGTTAGTCGACGTGGGGCTCGTCGCTCTTATATAAGCCGCATAGTGGACACACCTTTCTCAAACCTTCGGATAAGAAACAAACAAACAAACACTCAAAGTGAAGTAAATAGACGTGCCTCGATATTCCGTAATGTCGAGTTTTCTCTCCCACCCACGAGTTCACTGATATCTCTGTCGCCGGATAAAACGACAGAACGATAACGGACAGAGATCAAAAGAGTTTCGTGGCTTCGGTTTGAATGACGTCCCCCAGAATATTATTCATGGTCGAATATTCTCCGCTGACGTCGCGTCGGTGTCGTTTTCGTTCACCGAGCGCTTGTGGAATTCTGGTGATTGTTCAGTATCTGCTCAGAGCTTTATTTCCGCTCGAGATCGGTTTGGTCGATTCATGTCGCGGGGCTCAGCCACGTGGTCAGAAGCTGCTCTTTGGTCCGGCCGACTATAGTATGGTTCGGTACTGCTCCCTCAGACCACATCCTTGCGATGCGCAAGATCGTGCTTCGTAGGAGAAATCACCTGAACGTCTAGTAGTCGCTTCGAAGAAAATTACCGACGTTGTAGAAGGGGCGATTTGCGGGAAGTATTGGAGTGGAACGAAGCATCGTGATTCACGGTAGAACACGGAAGCGTAGTAGATATGCGGAGATTTTGCGATTGAAAAAACGGATCCGACTGTGAAATAGATTTTCTATATCAACAAAGCTAGCTACCACTTTCGCCACTGCTTATCTCTGGACAACGAGCGACCGCACCGCCCATAATCTTCTGAAGTCTTCAACATGCCGCTTATCTACCGGCAGCAGCAGCCACGACAGCGTTTTCAGAAACAATCACTATTTTGCTCTTTTCTATTGCCGCATATCGTCGCCAGAATGCAACGTGTACGTCGATTCGAAGCCAACGAATGATATCGAGGAATCTACACGTCTAAACTCGAACTGGCTCCAAATCCACCAGCTACGGCGGCCTTCATATCGTACGCAAATGCTTCTCGATTCCGTGAGCGAAACTCTGTCTAGCCGTGTGCTAAGTGAAGCCCCCAGATTTTCCCTCACGTTGCGCGAGTTTCTGTTCCGGGAAGTTTCCTCGTGGGCTCATCGGTAATTCGGAGTTCCGCTTCGATATTGCCGGTATCTCACAGAGATCCACAGATCTCACATCATCCATGGAACGGGAGCAATCCTCCGGGCCGAGCTCAGCACACCGCGAATCCGTAGTTCGGAATCTTAGGGCATGCTCCGAGAGCAAGTTTCCATACCCGCTGGAGAAATCCTCGTTCAATTGAACGGGATATGAGCGCGAGAGAGATCGAAGCCTCTTCGATTTCGCCTTTCATCGGGGACTTGTCCAGGGAACACCCGCGGAAACGCCAGAAGACCAGACCAGAAGAACTAGATTTTCCTCGCAGACGAAAAATGTCCAAATCAACCCGCCTGGAGCGAAATCGTCCAGATCTTCGGATCGATCGGATTCTAATCATATTGTTCTGCCGAGCAGCAAGGAAGAGCAAATCTAAGGCGATTTTAGCACGACGAAATACATGCATGCATAGCCGCGGAGAAAGCCGTGGCTTGGTTTCGTTGTGCTCGACCCAAGCCTTCCGCTCGATACTCGGCGGGAGTCGAAGTAAGCCGAACGAGCTCCTCAACGCGCGGAAAGACGTCTCTGTGTGTGGCGACCCTTCCGGACCCCGGGAAACCTTAGAATAATCCCTTTGACTCGATGCGAATCGGATATTCTAGCTCTAGCGGTCAGCTTATCCGATGGGTCGATTAACACGGTATTGATCCCGATGCTCCGGTATCGGCTGCCGTGGCGACGGTTATCCTAGCCGGGGTTGATTGACATCCGTCAGTCGTACGTCGCTTCGACGGAAAGCGCTAAGCACTATGAGATAGTTACAGTAATTGTCGACACCGGTTTCGTCCACCGGAACAGGAAAATGAAAGCCCCGGGGCAGTAGAACTGAGGTCTGCGAGGAAACCAGAAAGGAAGTTTCACCACAAAAGTGCCAACGCACACGAGCATCATTCTGGTGCGAGATGAAAACGGCGTCGACCAGTCGGCAGCAAGCCAGTGAGCTCGCAAGCGGACCTACGAGCCAGCGGACTGGCGACTGGCAAGTCGGTCGTTCGCTCGGCTGTCCGTCTATTGCTTGGCAGTCGACGCGACGAGCTGCCTCTGGCCAGAAGACGCTTGTGATGTGGAACCCCATCAGCTGATCCCGTTCGTTCCGACTTGCCTCCGACGATTCAAAATGCCGTCGAGTCGATGCTCAGCCAACAATACCCGCGTCGTTGGGCCATGGGTTCGGCGACGCCATTTTGAGTAGGTAACTACAGACAGTGGAGTTGCCAGGCGGCTAGCGAAAAACGCTCCGAACAGATGTTCGCTCGAACCCTATACGATTTCTCGAGCCTGATCGGGAAGAACGCTTTCATTGACCACAGGAATAGGTGGAATGAGAACAGATCGCTCGAATCCAATCATTGAATGGTCGAACGGGAGAGCAAACCGGCGACGAATACGAAAACGTAGGAGGGAATAAATTTCAGAGGTACCTACATACCTAGTTCGATCGGCGGAATCAGATCGACCAGCCTGATGAATAAATTGTTTGGTCGACGAAAGTAGAACTTCGTAATCCGATGTAGGCCGGCTATCGCTCGAGACTTTAAGATCTTGGAAACATTTCCACTGATTTTTTATCATTGACGATTCTCTGGGGCCCGCCATCTCGTCTGTCGACATGAAATTTGATTTGTGCCGAGCAACGTTATCCGCTGCAATCATAGATCAGTCGTCACCAGTCACAACGGGTATGCTGTACCATCGATCCGAGGAGATTTCCAGTACGATCATCGGAAGGAAATGCTTCGTCGCGGCACAGCATATTACGCATAACTCATACGGAGGGGCATGCCAATTAATCGGGTTCGACTCGGTGTTTACTCTAGCGATTCCGCGGTTATCCTCTCATTTGTATATCTCATCGTTTAGTTGGATGGTCATTAGAGATGTTGCTCGTGCTTAAGCAGAAACAAATGAAGGAAATTTATGGAAACAGATGCAAAAACGATTTCGATCCAAACGAGCTGCATCTCGACGAAAAGACGGGGATCTATCTTGATCAGCAATGCGAAGTTCGAGTATTTTCGCGTCCAACAGCGTGACCGAACTCGCTTCGGTGATCAATTCACCTCGCTAGGAGTTGACCCCAGTTTCGTCCTAAGTTTACCGAGAAAATTCAAAACCAACCTGTGCGATGAATTGGATGATTTTCACGAAGATGTTGAGGGGAGTTTCCCGAGGAACGACCGCTTTACTTCCCTTGGGGAACAACGAGTTCACAATACTTTGAAGACGGGTCTGAGTGGCCGTATTACTCTCGCACTTAATACGGATCATGTACACCCACAAGAGTCGATATAGGGATTCCAGGGCGACTCGGCACATTTTCGGATCTCGGTGCTTCAGGTGGGAGAGGCACATGGCCAAAAAACAATGCCAGTTCATGAGGAAGAAAGTTTTCTGCGAAACACACAGGAGACAAGTGACGAGAGGAAATAAAGCGAGCGAGTGCTTTTTCTTCGTGCAGAGATCCAAAGTCTGCGAGTACAACATGTCGACGAAGTTCTTCAAACAAGGCACATTGACTTCATTTTTCACCGCAGCGGCGACTGGCACGAGGATCTCAACGAAGAGTCCCGCGAGAGCGTGTTTGATATCCTTGTCCTTGACCTCGAGGAAGTAGTTGGCGCATTCCTGCATGAATTGGAACGAGGCCTCGAACTCTTCGATCGGAACCATTTTGATCCGGAAAAACTTCATTCCCATCAGCAGCGAGATGATGCTCTGTGTTGTGTAGCCTGAGGGCTCGCGACTCCTCAGCTCCTTCAGTTCGCTCATGAAACACTTGCGCACAGATTGGAATCTGCTCTGAGCCAGAACTCCGATGACCTCAGCGTAGAGGTCGGCGATGATGTTGGAATTCTGTGCGTTCGGGCCCTGTTGGAAACCCTCACGAAACTTGAAGTGTTTGAACGCCAGGCTTTCGACGTAAAGAACCAGATCCTCATGACCCGGGTGTAGAGGGAGCTGCTTGAGAACTTCGATGAGCACCAAACAGAAGATGAACTCAATGGCCAAGTCACGACGTTCAAGCAGATAGTCATGTTCGGATCGATTCTCTAAGTCTTTCGTCGACTTGTTCGATTCTGCCCGGAACCTCGCTATGGGTGATTCTGTCGGGGCCTGGAGAGCGGGCGTTGGAGTTGAGGTGCCTTCAACGGCTTGCTTCTCATACCTGGAATGATTGAAATGTCAGACAGAGGTTTCATTGGCGGCCTCATTCGACAATCGGATCGATTAGGAGCCGCTGAGCGCAACTACGAAAACTTGTCGAGCGTGTCCGGGATTCCGGAACACCGACGAGTCGCGGAGCAGCTGATGAACGCGGCAGTTTGTGATTCGAAAGTTTCAGTCTGTCAAGTGCTTCATTTCATTGAAGCTCAAGACACGGCATGATCTCTTATAATTGTGACAAAGGAACGATTCTTACAGCGGCGTCCACCGCCGCGATAAAATATCGTCGTGGTGAATCTTTAGTACGACTGAGTACTCTTTGACAGAGAAGAAAACTAGCGATTGTTACAGCACGCCATGACCTGCGTGGACGAAATTCAAACGGTGTCGACCGAAGTGTTATCATTCAGAACGAAAGCTTTGAACTTATGAACGATGACCGTAACAAGTTGCGTAGGAGGGCGTAGTCGCTGCTGCCGGAGCAGTCGTTCGCGCGCTTGGCTTGCGTATGCAGCAGACACGCTCCTAACAGTCACTTGTTTCTGCACAGTCCAATCGACAATGAGCTATGTCCATGCAATATTCACCCGAGAGCTATTGTGTTGCCAGGCTCAGACATCTCATCGAATGAGCTCATTCCGATGCACAGCCTCTAGGCAGACCGAGTCTTTCCTCGTGGACCTGGGACACGTTTTTCTTGACCGTTTCTCGCCCATGGAGAAACACCGACTCGATTCCGGGAGGAAACAATGCGGTCCGCACGAAGGTAAATTATCATCATAGTTCACAAATGGCAGCTCAAGAGTATGATCACAGATCACGATTTATTCCTGTGTATTTCCCCCCTAGCGATTCTTTCCCATCGGGGAACCGGGACCTTCATTCCCTCGGCCACTCTCTTGGATCTGCGTTCCCTGATCGAGTACTGTTTCTGATGAAGAATGAAGGATTTCGCTTCACTCCTTTCCGTGGCCTCCTCGGAGACTCGGGAATATAAGTACATATATAGTGGAAGTAGCTTGGGCTATCTGTAGATTGAAAGGATTCCACCAACATATCTGAAGCGCAAGCTTAAAGAGTCGCTCACACCAGTCCAGTGCTCGTTCGTCAGCCTCTTGTAGACGCCGGTCGTTTCGATCGCAACAGGTCCATGACTGATAATGTCGAGAGGGATTACGAGCTTCTAACACAACAGCTTCGAGCCGCGCCGAATTCGCAGGTCTAATCGACGTCTTCGAAGGTATTAGCCGGGACACGGGATCCCTACCGGATGGGAAGACCCCAATAGCTCGAATCGCCGAAACACTTGCGAACGGTACAGCCCAGCGTTTTGCACCGATGTTTCGTGAAGCCTCGTTTCCCGCGGGCGATTTTGAAACAGACGAGCTGTCAGTGTGTCTCGCCGAGTGTTCGAAAACGGTCAACGAAAAGACGAGATACTCCTCATTCAGCCGTTTGTCCCCGGCGAAAGTGTCGTAAGGCCTCCTTTTGTCTCCGTGACAATACTTCAAGGACATGGATTAGCCTCAAGATCTGCGATGGCGGATGAATGGCCTGGGACTTTTAACGCGGCCAAGTAGATTAGCGTTCGCACAGAATATCGGATCCGGGTGTCGACCGTCTACGGCGAAAAGAACTCCAATCCGGCTACCATGCGACAAAAACAATACGGGGATTTGATTCTTGTTCCCAGATACGAGAGAGGGATCGTCTGGAAAACGCCTGGATCTCCGCAGAAGTGGGTCGTCACCGGTCGTTATCGCGAACGGTATAGCAAGGCTCCTCGGATCTTGGAAATCCAAGGCTTGCGACGACCTTCGTGATGGCCGGACAATATATGGAGCATGGAGCCGTATAATTTCGCGAACGTCCTTTCAGAAACTAAGATCGACCGCACAGGCTTCTGAAAGACACTCGTGACTCCGACCCTTGGGAATCCGAGAGGCCACTTCAGTGTCCCACACGTTCGTATCACTCCGCTTGGAAACGGATTGGAAAATTCGGCTCACGTAGATACAGAAGATGAATTGAAGACTTAAACACAGGGTGGGTACTCACCAAGCGAAAAGCGTTTTCAGAAGTGAAGGCAAACAATGTTCAGCGACGCTGCCTAAGGTGCTCAGTAGCTGGTCGAATACTACATCCTCGCCACGCTGAAGACTCTTGCTCAAAGGTCGTTCCAGAGGCTCCGTGAGAATGAGCGCCACCTTCCGCTCTGCCTGAGACGCAAACTCGGCGAAAAGGAGCCGGAGTGCGTACTCGCCTGGTTTGACATCAGTGTCTCCGGCGATCCCGTTCTGGAGGAGGGTCCTCTCTTTCCGTGCTCCCCATGGGAGCAGGAGACTATTCGCAAGTACCGATCTCGAAGCCATCATGAGCTTAGCTTGCTCTGAGCTCACATTGGATTGCTATTTCTCGCCTGGAAATGAAAGAGAATGGATTTATTCCTCGAAGTTCCCTGAAGCCTGGTGAATGCATCCGCGTAGGGAGAGTCCGAGCCGGGGAACCGGACGAGTTTATGACAACCCGCTGGTCATGCTCAAGGTCGTTGAATAGAAGCAAATTCATTCCCCGAATGAATTCCGGCTTTGAATAGGTCCACGAGGGTTTCTCTTGGACTTGAAAAATAGAATCCTTGCAGATCCGAAAATTCGCTATTGGAATGGCTGTAGAATATTCGGCGGTGAATCGATCGAGGGCTCAACCTTGAAAAAGCAGCTAGCCGAGAGAGCTCGCTCGAGCCTGGGATTCGAAAGCCGACAATTCCTAGAATTTGACAACTTCGGCCTGAGAGACGTCTGTCGAGCCCTGGCTAAGAGACAGGATATTCAGAATGCTGATCGTTGTAAGACATAATCATCATCGTGATCGTCATCGTTCCTATCCTTCTCTGAAATAATGGATACGAATGGCGCATTGTTCTAAGCGCAGGTGTCACTTGGACGTAGACCCTGAACGTATAATAAAGAATTGCATGCTGCAAACTGTGATAGATGAGAATCGAACGAGTTTACAACCCTCAGCCACAAATCACTCGCTTTCCATCAACCTCACGCGAACACTGTCCGCGTATGTATGTATCTCATAGCGAGGATGGGTAATGCTTTCGATGCTTGATGAAGAGAATGACGTCTTCCAGGGTATGTTCGAGATAATGCGCATGGAACAGCCGCTCAGGTTCCGAAGTGTGCCATGAGAACTAACGGGGGAGTGTGGCGGACAGCCCTCGGTGTACCTTGGTCTCCGGCCACTTCGTCATTAATAACTCGTCTCAAACACGGAATCGGGAGGAACAGAAAATTCAGCACCGTTCTGGTTCCCACGAGTGCATAAATCACAACGCATACGCGGTCAGCCGAATCTGTCTCCAAACAGCTGATTCAGAGCGAAGCCAAACTTGGAAAGTCTTATCTTGAAGTCACTTGCGACATTAGCTCTCGACGGCTATTATGAGACTGTGACATCTGTCTGTCGGAGTGATTGGTAACGCTTTTGCATCATTACATGATTGGACAGATTACTCATTCCGTGGCGTCGAGGAGAGACGTTCTCCTTCCACGGCATGAATCGTCTCCGAGCGAGATCACCGAGCTATCGAAGATATCCATTCAGTCTGAGATCTGACTGCGATGACGGACGAAAAAATCGAGCTCGACATCGTGAGATATGATCGAACACTAGACAGGTGGTGGTTGCGTCGAGTTTGATTGGATCGAGCGAGTCCACACCGGACAAGAGGCGCAATACTATTCACAGGTGCTCCAGGATCTTGCTGGAGCTATGAAGTTCCACGAAGGAGCTTCATCCCGGTGCAGCGCGAGAGCCCCTTTCATTTTCTGTTGATCTGAATGACCGAACTCAGTTCTCAGATCATTGACACACTGAACTTCGCTCAACGAACGAACTACATTCAAAATTTTCCTTGATTTGGCGTAGGGGCCGTCTGACACGAATCCTTCTTAATCCCACGATCCGAGGGAGTCAGGTGAATGAGCACAGTGTCTAGTGTTCTTACCGCTGAGCTGCGACTTTGCACAGGAGTCGACAATGTAATCCTGAGTTTAAGTGGCTCACTAAACTGTTGCGAACTTAGTCCCATTACACTCGAAACATCGTTTCTGCCTTTCGATCAGCTTGTATCTGCTAGCACTGCACTGCGTGGAATTGTCTGAAGCAATAGACTAACGAGGGGAACGGCAACAAGGGCAACTGAATCGCAATGTGCTTCGGTGGTTCCAACTCTAGGATAGAGCAAGTTCCATCAACTCAACCTGATCGTTGTGGCGGCCACCAGGCTGAGCAGCAGCGGTTGCGACGAATTATGCCTCTCACCCTCTCTATGGGAATGCCCTCGCTCACGAAGAAAGGGATCATCATATACAACCAGACACCGAAGTGGGCTTGCGCGCGAGACTGCACGATAGTACGCCGAACGTTTCGAAGGATCGTACGTCCGCTTAATGAAAAGTACCTGAGCGTGTTCCGATCTTCGGAATCTCCGTGAGAGAAGAACGGACCGTAGAATAACTGGAGGCGGGAAACTTTGGCGCGAGACTTACGTCATCGGTGCTGATGATCTTTGCCTGAAGTTCTATACCGGTCGGGCGGTTTCTACCTGTTTTCCGGTTTGAAGGTCGTATTACCTATCCTTTAACATCAGCGGCTCCAAACCTTAGGCCATTAGCTGCACTCCGCGATTTCTCAGATCTCTCCGCGACGATTTTACCGTGGACTCCCCTTAACCGAGGCTCTATACCCTCCGAATTCTCTGCCTGATGCGGTGCTGTCAACGTTATGAGCTCACGATGTACCTATTGCTTCGTTCTATCTGATATCGTCGAACCTGCTCGCCTTTAGAAAAATTATGTCGATGCAAAGAGATGACTGAGCACGGTCTCGATAGTTCCGTAGCGACCTTCATACATTAATATTTCATTGATTCTCTTCCCCCGCGGAAACTTCCATGTGCTACAGATCGGTATAATAAACCGCGCTCAAACGAAGGCGATGTCGTGTCCAGAGACTGTGAAAAGCTCCGGAGGGATACTGATCAGGATAAGATGGTAGTACCGTCACGGAAGAAATGCCCTGCTGCTCAACTACCCCTCGCGATCAGGTCCCGCGTGTCATGATATCGATTCTTAAGAGACCCGAAGTCCGGAATATTCTGTGGGACGATTCGGGATATAGGATGTGAATCTGTTTTTCCGAGTAATTTAATTTCCTGAGGCATAGAGTTCTACGTTATGGAGATTAGTCCAGCAACTCAAGGTGACTAGTCGGAAAACTCGATGATATTAAAGCGGACTCCGCTCTATCAGCCACCCGAATAATTAGCTAACGTTGGCTATTTCTGCAAAGTTCCGGAAGACAGCTGTCATTCTTACGTCGCGTCGATGCGCTCCGCGGTCCGGATCTAATGAAGTCTAAATCTTGAACTTGAGGAGGATCCCTCGGGTAGGCCGCAGAGGCGAACTCGAGCGCTTCATCTTGAGCCGCGCCCAGAGACGCAGGTTCAGGATGTTGCAACGAGGAGGGAGGGATGATCGGATGCTCGGATTCCCCAACCAGTACCAAAAGCCGCGGCTGCGAAACTCTGCGGCTGACGCTGCTGAAAACCTAAATGAACGAAGCAAAATGAAACTTGTATACATGTAGACCGCATAGACGTCCGACTGGCTTCCCGGGTCCTCGATCACGGAATATCGAGTCTGATGTCGTCACAGGCGCCCTGTCAGCGCAATATACCTTCCAGGCACGAGCTCTCCCTTTGAGGATCGGTCGTCCGTTGAGCCGAACACCCCTGATTGATTGATTTTATTGATTTTATTTCGATCTTCAATATGCGTATATATATGGTCCCTTTCATTTCAGGGGTGAATTTTTTTGCATCCACAGATCATTCATCCGCCCACTTCGTCAAGATATTTTTCGTCTTCCTTAGATCATTCGCGGTAGTACCAGGGTGAAGTCCAAGTCGGTGGGAATATTCTTGTGGGTCGAATCTTCCTTCCTCGCCTTCCAGAACGATGTGGGTGTCTGTCTCTGGGGCTCCGCATTTGGGGCAGCTTTCGTCGATCGAAGGGTCTCGGGCATGTTGTCGACTCCTGGTGTTGAGCATTCCTGCTCTTGCAAGCGCCAAGAGTCGGCTGCCTCGCGTGTTGTCGTATATATTCCTCTCAAGACCCCTTTTGTCTTTGAATTGTCGATATATATGATCTGGAGAGGATGTGTTCAGTCGAGGTAGGGCGGGTATTCAACGGGGATCGAGTCTCTAAGCCAGGGCACTTCTCATGCAGAGGAACGCATTCAAGGTCAGATGCAAGATTGAAGGACAAGAGTTTCTGCTCTCACCCTCACCTCAGCAAACAATTGATCGCCCGGAGAGGTTTCCTTTTTCAGAATGTCAACGTCAATAGATTCGGAGAAGGATGGCAATCGATCGGAAATCCGATCCTACATATCCTCTATCCTCTACTGGATCTAATCGATACACTTCTGATCCGCGACAGATTAGTCACGAGAGAGAGAGAGAGCCCTAGCTGCGACCATCTTAGCCAGCGAGTATTCGGGAACTTCGAGAGAGAGAGATTATTGACGATATACTATATCTTCTCCTGTCTCCCATCACACCGGGGAAGATAATCGGTGCTCACCTGGATGAAAATCAGAGATTTCTTCAACTCGAGGTTACGGTCGATTGCAGAACCAAAGAGAGGAGAATAATCGAGAGGCGTATCGATTTTGGGCCGTCGCCACTGCTTCTCGCATCATTGAGGGTCGGTTCGCCCCTCCTCAGCTCACATTCTCGCTAATCGACGAATAATAATTCGCTGAGTCGCAAACGATCGAATCAAGACGCGGCGCATGCAGATCGTGTGGAGCTCGAAATGGAGACTATACCGAAGCCCTCGGGGCGAGATTAGTGAACTCACACTGATCCCGTGCCTCGCTCGACTCATCTCAAATCACGATGCTTCGCTGATGAAATGTAATCTTTCAGAAACTCCGATGACTTCATTCGAACGGGCTCAGTAAGCGCCCGTGAGATTGATCCGCCATGGACGGTGAGAAAAAGGGATCGTCGTCATTCGTCATGTATGTATGTATGTCTTTGAGCCTGGCCATTAGAGGGGCTCCCAATGAATTGTTCCTATAGAATACCGAAGTTGGGTGGGATCGCGCGGTGTGAAATCGAATTCAGAGACTTCGGAGCCAATGTATCGTCGGGGCTTGATATGCAGAAGCCCCCTGAGCCACCCTATGGAGAACGTTCCTTGATATTCGGCACTTTGTTGCCCACCTTATCCTCCCCGGAGCGAAACACATCGTCGCTGAGTGAGTATCCGTCCCTCTCCTCACGATCCTCGTCGTCCGTTGCATCACTTGCACAACTAATTTGGAGCTATGTACCTCGGTAATCGAGGAGGGGGTCGAGGAGAGGCACGATCGCCGTTCGCGCACATTCGCGACCGAAGCGCATATACGACTCGACCCCCCTCTAATTGCGGTAGGGGAAAAGTCCACGCCGAGAGCTTTGGAAACCGTCCAGTTCTTAGTGCGGTGGTCCTCCTCGAACGCTCTCTGCTCGATCGGTTCCGAGTCCTCGGCAGTCATGAGACTTTCTAGAGGCATGGCTCGTGCATTACGGCATGCTTTCGATGCGCTAGTCTGTTGATGTAGCTCTGCGAGAGCGTACACAAAGCGGAATAGTGCTGACCCGATCCTTCAATCTTCCATATTTCCATACGCTGATCTCCTTCCGCGCGAACGAGGGATGATCTCAGAGAAAGTCAGTCACAAGGATCTTCTACATGTGCCTTTCGCAGGAAGAGAGAGCGTCGTGATACCGGAGGCTCCTCGCAGGCTAGAACTTCGATAAATTCCTCTTCTCAATAAATTCTCCTGCGAATAGTCGGATACACCTCGGCTGCCCCCGCCCGGGACTCCCTGGCCCCCATAGGAGGATGCTCATGCGCACATTCAATTTCCCATGTGGATTCACCTCCGGGGTTCGAGACAACCCCTTTGGTGAAATGATCCGTTCGCATGGAGTGTAACTATCCCACACTGTCATCATGTATGTCTATATATCATTGCAGTCATTTACGCAAGAGTGATCATGGGAAGTATTCCCGAGTAAGACACTGTCGGTCAAATATTCCCGGGAACCCTAGATGTGCGCTTGCCTGGATCAAGAGCGTATCAAGTCATGGGGAGCTATAGCGTCTCTTCGGGAGTTTCCCCTGGGTCTGCCCCCCCCTTCCATAATATATTGGCGCATATTCAATAAACGGGACCCCCATTTATAGTCGAAAATTGTTTTGCGGTACAGGTGCAGGGTTCGTCCTCGCTCGCAGCACACTCACAATCATCTTCGAACATGACGCTCTGGAGTGTATTGACTGCAAAAAAGGATGTTTTAGGTGCGACAAACAAGATCAGTGAGGGGCAGGGTGAAGGTTCCCATTTTTCAGCCGGGCTCAACGAGTGAATGCTCACCTCGTGCGAGTTCCGTGTCTTTCGGTAGCTGAGCCACTCTCAATATCACATAGAAGGCCGCAGTGAGGACGCAAGACAGCGAACTTGCGAGAATGACCGGGAAGTCCAGTTTGTCTCTCGGAAGGAAACAACGATCACCCCATCTGGTTCGTGTCTGATTCATCTGATGATGGAAGGTGGGAAAGCTCGCGATCGAAATCCCGCAGGAAAGTGATGCCAGCTGCTCGAAACATACTGCTCCCCTTGATTGATTCGAGAGACGATTCCTGAGACTCACCGCATCGAGGATATCCAGACATAAGCAATGACCCTTGCGGTTTCCCGAGCGCAGCACGTCGCCGAAATAGGTCGTTAGGTTCCGGAACTCCGTTTCACAGCTAGTGCAGGTGGTGTTGGAATCCCATGTTCTGTCAATGCAGCTAGAGAGTTCATCTCGGAGCTCGAAAAAAACCTTGACTTTCGCCGAAACGTTGAAAGATTGCGGCTCGAAACAGTCTGAAATTGATCAAGTGATGGGCTGCCCCGTCGAAAATTTTCGACATCGGATGCAGGTATTCCCCCTTCCTGATATCAGGATATCGAATCAGGTTCCTATCACACCTGAGCGAAATCGAACTGACCGTCGCACACGCCCTCTGTGTTCCATATTTCCTCGATATGGGCGAAACTTGTTTTCACCAGCGACACTCGACCGTCTTCCACTAAGGTGCGGCATTTCTGGCTCTCCGGAGTTTTCAACTGCGAACCAAGAACACAAGAAGTGACCCGACTGTGATCTCCTGGAATAGCCCGCTGTACTTCTTCGGAGGTCGCAGGTGGGTTTTTCCGGCCGTCACTATCTGAGCCGGCGCGGATCTTGGCAAGAATCATGAATGAATGCTCGCAGGCCGCTCAAATCCGACGCGACGGCTGCCGAGTTCCGAAAGTTCTTCGACCTTTCCAAGAGATTCTCCTCGAAGAATGCGGAATGACGAAATGTTGGAGAGAAGCCTCACTTTTATCAGGTCGGAGAATTTCTTGTACGCGGCTTCATAAGACGGGGCGCATTGACGACAGACTTCGAAGGGTCTCGAATTGTCCAGCGCACATTGGTCGAAGGTCTTCAAGACTTCGCCGAGCTCATCCAATAAGTGTCGACAATCCAGCGGAATCGGGTCGAATTCTCCGCCATGAACACCAACGAATGCCACCATAGCGAGGACGAACGATATAAGATCACCTCGATCCCTCATTCTAGACGGTCTCTGGAAATTGATCAAAGACTCTGAAGCTGCAGTGTACCGAATGACTTCCGGATAAGGGCATTGTTGCTCTTAGTGCGACACGACTCCGAGCACGATTCGAGAGTCTGCACTTCCGGGGATGGTCCATACGAGGCACCGTTCAGTCCCTGAAATCGACATGAGAAACGAATTGCCCTCCGAGTGCTTCGGCGGGAGTAGGAACTCGAGAATCCTCTGAACTCACCCTTTTCGCTTGTTCAAGATGAGCCAGACGGCGATCGAAGTCAGCAGGGATGATTCAATGAAATCTCCGAATGCCATAGCTTTGCTGAGCTCATAGTCGCCGCCTGGAACTTTTGGTCTATGATAGCTATCGGCTTACGATTGATTCGTCACTATCAAATCGAAAGGAGAGAGCATGGCAATGGGAGTCGTCTCCCTTGAGCTCCTCTCCACCTGGTGGGCACCTTTTTTTCGCGTAGATCTGCTGCGGTGCTATGGAGGCACAGCTTCAAGTTGGAGATCTCAGAGCCGCGAAGATATCGTAGCACTCCAATCGCGGCGTCCGCTCGATCTTTATGCCGTCTTTTGCTAGACATAAGGCCGTGTTTTCCTTTTTTTTTAACTGCCACGAAATTCTGACCGGACTCCTTTGGGAGATGAACTGCATCATTTTATTGAGGCTAAGGGTTTTCGATGCTCAACAGTGGCGTCGTAGTACTTGGAACTGTCCCAGTGTTTTCGAGAAACGCCTCTGTGAGCGAAAACACGATAAATCCCTGACCTCCCCTCAACATGGAGCTCATTCTCGTGGGCGGTCTCATGTTTGAGAGGACACGGTTCCATGGGTAAGTTTCCCCGGATTCTTGAGCCTGAGTCATCCCCGAAAATTATCCACTCGCTGTGACCCGCGACCAGATTTTCTGAGAGTCGCTCTCTGAGGATCGGAACGCTCTGAACATTGCAAGTGAAGCATCATCACTTTCTTCCCTGAGCCTTAACTTTGAGCGAAGATTCATTGGACGTATCAGAAACCGGACGTCGCAGCGTGGAAAGTTTGGAGGGTTGCAGCCTAATCCTTCCCGGCCGGCGTCGGCGCGACTGATGTGTGGCCAAATGCCGGAAGCTCTGGGGACGGATGAGAATACCGCTGTGAACAGAACAGTTGGTCGAATGTTGAATGGCGCGCTTGTTTGGCTCTTGGAGTGCGGGATGTTGCTTAAGCCTCTCGATCGCTCGGCTACGGGTCCGAATGCCGAAGTCCGTTGCACAACAGCAGCGGAGTATTGCATTCACGGAGGATTTTCAGGGCGATAGCTCCACTCGAATTTGCATAACGGCATAATCTGTATCCCATGGAACGTGCTCGCCCTTCCCATCCATGGCTGCGCGAGGAACTGTTCGCGAAATCCTGCTTATTGGAGGATGCCATTGCCGGAGATCGGCTTCAGACTTTTTCGAGCGTCAAACTACGTTCCAGAAGTCCTCACCGAAGAACAAGGAGCAGCTCTCGAGCGAGTGCGGAAATAGGTCGCCCACCGGGGAGAGACATCCGTGAACTGCTTGGATAAGATTACACCAAGCCCACGACAACCTTTTTCCTTCGAGCTCGTGCACCGAGAATGCTGCGCGCGGAGATGTCCATCAGGCTCCGATGGCCTCATCGGTCTCCCGCACCGGATCGAAAAGCAGGCGGTCGACATCTAGAATCTCCACGGACCGGATGGGAGCAAGTACCATGGCTACAACCTACCATGATTCCTGATTCCATCCGCGGATACTCTCCTTCACGGACGATAATTAAGTGAGGAGGCCAGTTTTCGCTTTTCTCTCGACTTCATTTCACTTCACATCTGCATAAAACATTCCGTGCGACTACACGTTCTAGACTATACAAAGTGTAACAAGTTTTCACATCCATTCTAGCGATATAGCCAAACTGTCAGCCAGCAACAGTCACAATTGGCTGAGACATCATATCTACACGTGCTCCTTCGATGTTTTTGAAATCCACTTCTACAGAGCCTCGGAAGCTGTTTCGGAACAATTATAAGATTGATAACGCAGGAATAGACCACTACAGCTTCCGATTGATGAACCAATGTGGAAGCGAATTCGAGCTCTCTAAAGGAGTCTGCGTCTTCGGGAGCTCAATTCTCCTGAATATTTACAGGTATAGTGATTTTTACGGAAAGTAAACAGACGCTGAATTCAGAGCGGGGGAATGGTCTTTTTCTCCGTGAAGCAAAACTAGAACCTATTGTCGCACTTCACCCGTGACAACTCGCAAAGAATCTTGAGAATTCACGCTGAGGTTCGACCCGTCGTCTTGGAAGATCTTTGACATGCGGTCCTTGAGGGTTCTCCCTATGGTGAGGAAGACATATTAGCAAGCTCTCATTGTTATCGTGGAACATATCCGTAAGGGAAATAAATAATTTTGTTTAATCGTTGTTAATAATTGTTTTTTCAATCGAATTCTCACCTTCAATGATCGCTTCATCTTTCGGATTTTGAGAGAATCGTGCAACCAAATAGAAAGTGAGGGTGAGGACGACCATCATAGCAGCGTAGATCCAAACCTCGATATCTAATGGGTAGACCTTGCTGCATCCGAAGGTCGACCACTCGACTCGAGTCTGATTCATCTGAAAATAAGGAAGCACGAGAGACTTTTAGACTTACTCAGGCATTCAGAGTACCCCAGGATCGAAGCTTGCCAAAAATGCATGCTCACTCACTCACCGTGTCCAAGATGTCCATACACATATTCCCGGCTGATTTCTCATTCAGGCTGTCATAGAAGCTGGACAGATTACGGAAATGTTCAGAACACACGTCACAAATCAACGATTTATTCTGAAGCTGAGAATCTATGCACTCGTCCACGAGCGCCGAAAGCCGTCGGAACTTATGCGTTGATTCCGAGACTTTGAAAGACACGACGTCTTTGGTCTTATTCATCACAAGACAGGCTGAAAATACCAATTCTTCATTCGACATCATTCCGATTGGGTTCAGTCTTCCCTCGAATGGATTCAAATTGATATGCGAGCTCTCAAATATCCTCTACTATAAAGGAGAAAGATCCCACGGCTCTTACAATCACAATTGGCGTCTTCCCAGGTCGAAGTCAAGTGCCGGAAGTCGCGATTTATGATAGAAATTCGATCGCCCGAAACCAAGTCCTCACTGCAATTTTTCTCTATGGGTCCACGACCCTGGAAATTTGCGAGGGAAAATTTGGAAAACTGAAGGAAGAAATGCGTGAGTGATCCAAATTTGGGTTAGTGACATCGTCAGGTGGTCAGTTCGTGTTTTTGTGTGAGGTTAGGCGAATGATTCATCGAATTGAAGGAGGGAACGAGAATACAGGATCTTACATCTTTTAGCTCGATGAAGGTATTGTAGGCCGATGCGAAGTCCCTGTGACACATTGTGCAAACAGAAAACGGCCTAGCTCTAATGAGGGCACAAACTTGAAATTGCGAGTTAGTGAAGGCGACTCCCATGAGATAATTCTGACATTCCTGACTGATGGCCGCAGCTGTCGGCAAGAGTAGGATTACGAACAAGAACGGCATTCTGAAAAAAAGAAAGCTCTTCTCAGTCTTGAACTTGTCATCTCGACCCTTCCGAAGTTGGTGGGTGTACTCATCTCATCACAGAGGCGACACGTTTGTAAGCCTTAGATTCCCGAACTTCCTCAGTTCTAGACTGTACACTCGGAACGTATGTCAGGACTCAGCACGCGTTCAGAGGTTCCATGATCTACGGCGTTGGCCTTGGTCACTCACCTGGAATCTCCACGGCTTGCGATTGCTTTCCAAAACAACTTGGAAGGATCACACGGAACACGATGAACACAACGGCTGGAACAATGATCAGAACGAGAGTCAGATCAGGAATGAAGCAGCTCCCGAGCTTCTCCGAGGTCTGTGTGAACAGCTGGAGCTTTAAGAGAATGCCTACATATGGAAGGAAGCTCGAACGGCAGCTCTGATCTCTAATCTAGTCGAACCCTCCTCGATCTGATAAGTCTATCGATGATATCGGACTAATCGGACGGACTCTTCGCCGTGACTGTCCGCGCATTCTCGGAAAATCTGGAGAAATTATCGACGTTCAACAAGCAATAAAATGGACGACCGAGTGTTCAGCCCGAATGTACCCCGTATCCCCGTATGAGCAATTTTCTCGCGCTCTTCGTAGACGACGGGGTCTCCGAACGATCTCTGTGGTGAACAGCATTCTGAGAAATTTTCGAGTCGAGTGTCCCGAGAATCGGGGTGACAGACATGCGATGAGAGCTTCTCGCAAGTGGACTTAGGAACGGCGCGGGTCTCTGATACCTAGGAGATGACACTAACCACGCACCGGACTGACCTTTCGTCGAATAATTCGAATTCATCAACAGATGATCTCCGTGGGCTGTATGGCCGTTTCGAGGCAATACGAGTGAATTTATCAACGAGAACTCATTCTCCCATCTCTGTTCCTCGATTCCTCTGTAATCGTTTCCATGGCGTCCATCAACGTGAGGCTCGACGTGTACGCTTGTACAATCGTAGCGCGTATGTGATGATGGCCCACAGCTGCTCGTATTCCAGCTCAAGGGTAAACGCGAACAAAATTGACGCGGAGTAAAGCCATACAAGAATTAAGACTGTCGACGGGCGAGATCTGCGTCATTCGACCGCGAAGCAAGATGGCGGATTCAGAGGCTGAATCAGCGGCGGCTAGTTAGCAAAGAGCACGTGGCTAATAGATAGTAAACAAAACTCTATTGTTTACATATTTTGAGTATGCCTCCCTTCCACTCTCTGATCTTCCATATGGGTCATGGGTCATGGGCGGTTCGAGAGACCATGGCACCGTGGAATCGCTCGAGGCTGGTCACCAGCTTTCCAGGATTGAACAGTGGTCTATGCACTGACCACGCCAATAATCTTCAAAATAAAGATCAGGAGACGAAGAGACTACACCAAGATTCCGTTCCTTCATCAATCATTATCACAATAGGTCCACTTTCTGACCCATCGTCAGGGTTGAAGCGCTCCGGAATAGCTCCGGAGTTCTGGGAATCGGAGATTCCTCGAGCATCCGATGGTTTCAAGCCGCGTAATTATCCCGCGTAATTCTTGTACGCTTTTCCCATAGATTTGAGATACGTTCAATTGTATGCTATCTCGAGAATGCGTACAAGCGTACAAACCGTACAGCTGAGGAGAGCTTCGGCACCGTGGGGACCACTGTTGTCCTCCGTGGTCCTGGTGCTGTTCTCTATAGTTATAGTTTGATCCTTTATGATACCGGTGTGGTCCGTCACGATCCCGGTGTTGTCATTCGCGATCCCGGCGTGGTCCTCCGTGGACCCGATTCCCTTTGATCAAAATATCAGAGGTGAAGAACTGTGGTAAAGACCGCCCGATCCCGCTCGAAATTCCCGCAAAGATGATCGGCATCATTGTCTTCCCCCTCTCCCGTCGACAGACTCCATTTCGGTGCAGTTTTACTCCCTGTACTTCTCGTAAGCGCAACGTACAAGCGTACAAAAGTAGGCCCGTTGATCGCGTTCAAGCGCACAAGCAGAATCTCATGTCTAGTCGATCACCCTTTCGGTTCCTCTCACCCCGGGGGGATTCTCGTAGTCTCGTAGTTTCGAATTCGAAAGCCGCACCGAGCTGACTACAGCGCCATCTAACTATGTGGCAATTTTGCACCGGGAAGACTGAAGAGAGCGGAGTCCCGGGTGCCGGCCGCCGGCAGGCGGCGGAAAGCTTCTTACCTCAGAATAGGAGATAGTCTGCGAAACCCCCCCTGGATTTGTGCCGCTTTTGAAATTCGTGCTCTCGCCTGGCTTGCTGCTCACTGCTCACCCCTCTCCCCACGACGACTCGTCTGCTCAAGCGCTCTCCTCTCTTGTGCTTACTAAACAGAGCAACAATCAACGATTTCGTATATCCCGTCGCAAGCTGGCGGCGAAGCCGGCGGAGTAGATCAGGCCTCCACGTCCGATATTCAGAATGCCGAAGTACTATTGTGATTACTGTGACACATTCCTGACGCATGATTCCCCGTCAGTGCGAAAAACTCACTGCGGCGGGAGGAAGCACAAGGAGAACGTGCGCTTTTACTATCAGAAATGGGTTGAAGACCAAGCTCAGGTGAGATAGCTTTCACTCAGATTCTATTCTTCATCGACTGCATGCTAACCGTCTTCTTCTGGCACGATGCTGTGGATAAGCGCTAAACTCCTCCTATCATGCTCCGCAGAACCTGATAGACCAGACCACAGCGGCTTTCAAACAAGGAAAAATGCCTCCGAGAGGAGCCATGGTTCCCCCTCCTCAGGGAGGTCCTCCTGGATACCCTCAAGGTCCAATGATGATGCCCCCACCGCCGCGCATGGGCATGCCTGGTGTACCACCGATGGGTCCCCCAGGTACTGGACCACCAGGAATGGGACCTCCTGGAATGGGACCTGGGGGCTTGGGACCACCAGGAATGCCACAAGGGATGCCCGGAATGCCCATGCCTCCTATGGGACCGATCAGATTCTTATTTTGATACGAGGCAGGGAGAGAACTGTATGAAAGCTTCTGTGAATAATATTGTAATGATGCCATTCATCCGATTTGTCATTTATCTTAACATCCCGCATTGATCTTTGGAGAGTACAGAGGGGACAGCAGCATGGCATTAGAAACTTCCTCCCAGGATGCTCTCTCCAATCGGTCAGCCGCGAGACTGTTTTGCGTTGCAGCTCTGCTGGCAAGGCATAGTGACCATGACCAGCGAACTCATATCCGAGGAAGCAGCTCAGCCACCCGATGAATGACGCATAGTTCTCGCGGTTCATGAGTAGCATGATCCTCGGAGAAAAAGCGATCACAGCGAGATGTCGCCTCTTTACTCAGTCTGGACTGTTATCCACTGATCCGGTCTCTGTGCGATACCTCTGGGACAGTGGTTCTCAAGGTGGTATACAGAGACTCCTGGGAGTTCATGGCGATTTTCGGCTCTCCATAGCAGCCCATTGGAGAGAGTCCACAGGGTCCTTGGATCTAATGCTTCGAGTCCCTAGAAGCTTTCAGCGGCCCGGAAAACTTTGAGAACAACTGCTCTGAGAGGATATTCCTGAACTCCGAGAGCCACGGTACAATGTACCCAAACAAGGACGGAGGCCTTCGGCTGATAAATGCACGGTCAACAGCTCCTCGTGTGCGAACGCAGAAGATAATTCTTGCTTACTGCATCTCGGGGCTCTCTATTCACGAGAGCCGAACGATTCCCGAAGCGTCCGGGCAGGCTCCGAGCTCGAAGGAGGCCCACAACAAGGACCGGTGCGCGCGGGGTCAAAACCTTGGCTGCTTCCGACAGCGCTGGGTGACAATGTCGCTGAGAGACGCAACGTAGAAACCGGTGTTCTTACGGCCTAACGATTGCAATGTCCGTGGCTCTCGACTCAATCATGTGCGAGCAATCGACCCAGATTTCGTGAACTTGTGGAGGGTTCATACTCCGAGCTGCGGAGTCTGGACCTATCGTCAGTCTGACGAATTCGACGATCCAGTCGGAAATTCCTCAATCATTCGTCAGAGATTGCTGCATCAGGTAATTAGGTGAATATAACGAGGGATTTCATACTGAGGATCTGACGATGCGAGGCTGTGAAAAATACTCTGGAATCTGGAATGTCGACCCTCCATTCTTCGCCCCACTTTTCCTTTCATGGGCCGAAGCGAAGTCAGGAGGCATTCGGCTTTTCGAGGTGCTGCCTGTTACGTTCTCGACCCTTAACCCGACTCGCATCAGACACCCGAGAACCTTTCTTCTGCGAGATTTGTGGGTTGCGGAGAGACCTCTGCGCCTCCCTTTTTTCGAAATTCGCGCTCTCGTCCTCGGACCCTCTCCTCTGGGCTCGAATATGTAAACTCCGTCCACTCTGAAGAATAACAGTTCGAAACATCGGAGCTGACGGAGGAACCGGACCGATCGAAGAGAGTTATTGTTGGGAAGTCATTCGCTCCCGAAGTTCAGGATGCCGAAGTACTACTGTGATTATTGTGACACTTTCTTGACCCATGATTCCCCGTCGGTACGGAAAACTCATTGCGGCGGAAGGAAGCATAAGGAGAACGTGCGGTTCTACTACCAGAAATGGGTTGAGGATCAAGCTCAGGTAAGATGTGTTTCTGGTCGGAAACACGCTTCATTGACCACACTCGAAATCCACTTTGCTATCACCTCGCTATGAGGAAGGCTCACAGTATTCCCTTCTCGCCCAACAGAACCTGATCGACCAGACTACGGCGGCTTTTAAACAAGGAAAAATGCCCCCGAGGGGTGCCATGGTTCCTCCACCCCAAGGAGGTCCTCCGGGATACCCACAGGGCCCGATGATGATGCCCCCGCATCCACGCATGGCGATGCCTGGTGCTCCTCCTATTGGTCCCCCAGGTACTGGACCACCAGGCATGGGACCTCCTGGAATGGGACCCGCGGGCTTAGGACCACTAGGGATGCCACAAGGGCAGTGGCATAACCAGCTTTATTTTCATGTCCAATGAAAATACAAAGCTAACTATATCATGTTTGTGGATATAGACTATATCCACAAAAGTGTAAATAAAAGGTTGTTGCTATTTAATTAACAAAAAGTATATCTGTAGATCTTTCTACAAATATGTAGGTATATATAGTGTAGAGCATCAGGCTCCTCGCTCTCTCAGAGGTGTCGGAGCTCCGCAGCGATAGGCTCGGAATGCTTGAACATGTCCTGAGTCCTCGCAGGCGCAAAAAAAGGATAGAGAGATTTTTCATAAATCCTTCATTTTGAATCGATTCTCGAGAGTTTAGAAGAGTTCCGGGGACGGATGGACCATGATCATTGCATTTTTCATGTCTGACACAGGACCAGAAGCGTTTGCAGGGTTTTTTTTTCGGAGGGGCGCAGACTGAGTTTTCGGGGGGCCGGGGGTCCAAAATGATGAGGCACCCTGTAGTCGAGCATAACGGAATAAATTTTTCTTGGATACGGCTCTGCACAGGACCGATGCGATGCCGCACGATATGAATCGTGATCGACCTCGAGAAGGAGAGTAATGGGCAAAATCTCATTCTAATCGAACGCCCTTGGATGAGGATCTGGATTTGCCCGCGGCGATGCCTCGGCTTCAATTCAAGACGGAGTCGAATCGGTCACTCTGTCAAGAACCCAACGGAGCAGATTCCGGCGAACAAGTTTTCCGATATCGGAACGCGGGATGGCCTCGCAGAACGTTATTCCTCCCTCCAGTTTGTAGATGTCGGGCGCCTTCTCTGCAAAGTATCACATCACGTGAATGAGATCTCTGGAATTATGGGTAGCTCCCATCATGACTGAGACTGCTGATCAACGCCTTAAAACCAGCGCAAAGATCACCGACCCGCCAAGAATTGATGAATAGCATCAGCATCGAGTCCGGAGGAATTCGGTACGATAATGGCATGCAGAGCATTCTGGAGGATAGGGTGCGGGAGGCCCAAGACCGCGACGTCTTTCACGAGTGGGTGTTGAAGAATTTTAGCTTCAACCTCCCCTGGCGATATGGTGGTGAATTTTGTCTTAATGAATTCCTTGAGCCGATCGACGAGAAACACGAATCCCTCATCGTCGACGATGCAGATATCTCCAGTCCGATACCACTTGTCCTGCACCATAGATTTCTGGAATGCATGCACCCGCATCGTTTGCATTTTTCAGAGATGCGACTCCTCTTCCGACGTGACGTCCACGGGCGGTGACAGATGTTTCCATTCTCAACTCGCGGGATCATTTGCTTCTTGGTACCTACCTCGAATGCGTCGGGATCTTTGTAATATCCGATCATCTGATCCGGTAGCTTCACAAGGAGTTCTCCCCTCGATCCTACAGGCAGATCCTCCAGAGTGTTCGGATCAACAATCCGGAATTTTCCGCGAGAGAGAACTTGTCCAATCGCTGAACATTTGTGAAATCCTCTGAACGGATGACTAAACGCTGCGGTAATCTCGGTCTGACCGTACACTTGGCGAAAAATAAGTCGACCTCAGGCATGGGGGGATTCGCTATCAGAGGAATACGCTTTGGATGATAAGGCTGGAATGACAACTGAAGGAGGGGGCGCTCACGATTTCCGAAGCATTCAAGGTCCGGAAGACACTGACGGAGATAAGCGAGAGAATCTTCGGGAAAGACATTCGAAGCCGTCACCAATACTTTTAGCGAACGCAAGGAAACCTTCCCACAGATTTCGCTGCCAGTCTTGAACAAGTTCAGCATTGAAAGGACGATGTAGGGCGTTGTGAAGAATGCCGACACCTGTGGAGGATTCCGATAAGCAAGAGAACTTTGCTCATGTGACAATGAATTCACGATGACTGCTTGACACTCTCCAATCGAATTCTCCGCGGCAGGCGCGCATGAATGAATGAATGATTGTACCTTGTATCGCTCTATCGTGTGCATTATAATCTCGGCGTCATTGCTCTGAGAATGAACGAAATGGAAGCCACGATACGAACAGCTCGCGAAAACATCGAAAAGGCAATAGACATGGTGCAATGCTGAAGTTGATAGTACGACGATATCGCTGTCGAAGGGCATGACATCCGGAGCGCTTTTTGGAGGCGAGGTGGTACTTGAGATCAAGAGAAGTTCATGGATTCAAAATAGAGACCAAAGACTTTCGAGGGAGCTCGATTCGAACATACGACTGCATGAGGACGCCTGCGTTGAGAGTACGGTGCGTGTGCATTGCTGCTTTAGAGCGTCCTGTAGTTCCGCTTGTTCTAGGCATGTACGCCAAGATGTCCGGCTGCACTTCGATTTCAGGAGCATCTTTAGCGTCTAAGACGCAGAGATATCCGAAGGAGAAGACCAGGGACTCGGTGGATGATGTACGATTCTCGCTGTCGTCGTCGAGTACGATTATCCACTGAAGAATCAAAGGAAAAAGATGATACTGTCGCGTCGCGCTGCTTTCCGTGACGGTGATTCAACGTGAAGCTTAACTCACCCATCCGGCTCCTATTCTACTGTATATGTACCTTGATGGAACTCGAGGCTTCCCGAACTTGGAGAGCCACGGAGAGGTTCTGCTTAACACAGACGAAAGCCCTTGGCTCGTACACGGACGTCAGGTCCTGGTATTCGTCTGAGTCGGGATATCAAGGCTCTTGTTATTTCGTGACGCGTCATCCAGCTCCATCGGAATGACCTTCCACGTAATCAGATAGCTCTCGGATTCCGATGGGAAACTCAAAAACCAACCTGCGGAGAAACCGAAATCCAGGCCGCTCCCCACAGCATTGAGTGACCAAATCGCTGAGAGCAATAATGGCGTGCGCACGGTGTTCAGGCAGCAAATCGAGACAATATCGCCGGCCCTCAAACCGACCGCGTGAAGAGAATTCACCAAGATCTTGGAAAGTTTTGCGAGATCTGATCCCGTGTAGCTGAGTCCGGACACGGCGTCAGTCTGAAGAATTGAGGAATTCGATCTGGGGAACTCAATTTCCAAATCGAGGACCTATCCGTCTTGACAGCATCACGAGATCATGAAAAATCCCTATCATCCACCTGTTCCCACGAGGAGGTGTACTCACGAACGTCGTCCTTCCATTCTTAGCCCAAGCGCTCCTGAGGAGAAGGCCGTGGTTGTTGGACGTCAACTCTTCATCGAAATCTCCGAATGGAGACGTGTAGACCGTCATCTTCCTCCGCTGTAGAAATCGCTCAGTCTCGCCCCAGAAGTCGTCGCAGGCAGAGATAGATCCGTGAGAGACTGAGCTCGTTGGCTGGCTGCCCCAGCGATAGAGCCGAGTTTTACAGCCTGACGAGCAAAATGCAGCGATGACTTGTAGCTAATGACTTGAGACTCTCTCTCTATAATGGACTGTTTGTTTTCTTCTGAGCGGCACGCAACCGATGTGCAAGAGCAACCGAAGACGGAGATGCGCGATCCACTGGGCTGAGTGAGCGTGGCAAATCACGGCGGAATGGTTCGATTCATGGGTTTCGGATGACGATGAGCGATACCTTCGGATGAGTCGCAGGTCTTCCTAGAGAATCGAGGACGATTGCCATCAATACGAAGGCTACATGGGAATCTCAAAGATTAGCGAGGAAACGCTGTCGAGTGCCGCGAGTTTCCGAGAGAGTTCCTGAGCTGAGCCAAGTCGACGCGGGTTGCCCAGGAGCTGTGAGTTAGATACCGCTCTTCGCCAAGGGATTACGCCAAGGGATTACGCCAAGGTGTCTATTCGCTTATTTCGTAGACTTGATTGGGACAAGAGAAAAGGGATTGCAAAATGTTCATTGGGCAAGATCTCTTTCGGAGAATCAAGTCGGAGAATATGTACACACAATCGAAACAGACAGAGTTCTTATAGTGCCTTAGTGGTGCGATTCGATTTTGATCCGCATCGCCCCGCAAACAAATCATATCATCCGACGAGCTAATGAGGCAACCTATTAGGGAGGTCGCTGCATCCGTCGATGAGTCAAGAAGCCCGGAAGATTCGGCCTCAGAGTTGTAATGCAGTACTGTCGTCGCTTATCGGAGATGAGACGATAAATACCTACTTTCTTCTCTATCAGAACTCGAATTTTCGAGGACGTAAGAGCGAACCGGCAGTAATTCGGAGATTTAACACGAGCCGTAGTAGCATCTCGCATAATGGTGAGCGAGAGAGGAAATGCAGCCTACTGAAGAATGACCTACAGTCGGCTATTGGTGAGGGGTAAAAACCCAAGGCCGTCACCACGAGCTGGGCAAACACAACGTCCCTTGATGAGAGTGATCGATGCTCCACAAGCGAAACGAGCCCCCTAATTGATAGGAAACCTCGGAATCGAAAGGATTTGCGATCGCATCTGTC
The DNA here is from genome assembly GCF_000255335.2 of Galendromus occidentalis. Lineage (NCBI taxonomy): Eukaryota > Metazoa > Arthropoda > Arachnida > Mesostigmata > Phytoseiidae > Galendromus > Galendromus occidentalis. Next base: position 624,407 of record NW_003804308.1, read on the forward strand.
ACCGTTCCAATTATCCCTCGGATTGGATCGAACTCCGCATGATTATAGAGCGTTTCATCGAGAGAAGCATCATTTTTTCTACTCCTGTTCCCATAACCGATCTCTGACTGGGGTTGACGAGACATTGTGCTACCAGTGCGTAATCCGGGGCCCGAGGTCCGGCCATGGTGCTCCCCAGCATAAAGGTTGGCTTCTCCCTGCATTCGCCCTACACCTGGAGTCAGATCGATGGTCGAGGAAACAAAGCCTACCAAGGATTGACATTCAATCCTTTCATCAACATCACCAAGAGTCTCAACATCAGTCTCGATCTCAGAGAGAAGACAGGCGACCAGTGGGGTGCCAGACTAACCAATGGAACTTACGTCGGGGTTCTGAGAGGTGCCCACGAAGGTAAATTTCGATTGCATACTCTGCATCTGTTCATCTATTTCAGCTCCTTCTCCGGAGCAAGGAGACACCGAAGCAAGACTTTGATGGGACGATGCCTCGGACCGTACTACATTTCCGATCTCAGAAAGCTTTTTTCTCTCGCTGTCCAGGAGAATTCGACATCGCTATGGGCCCCTACTTCCAGAGCAGCATCATAGATTCTGAGCTCGGAGCATCCACTCCCCATGCCTTCTCGAGCTTGTGCTTCCTCAGCGGCTACGGGTCTTTATACACGACCAATTTCGCAAGTTCCCCTTTCGATGCTCCCGTGTGGATCGGAACCGGTCTGTCTGGTCTCATCTTCGTACTCATGTTCTACATCACTCAGGGTGGGAACTCGAGAGAACTCTCCCCATCAGCCGCTTTTTTCCTCATGATCTCATCTTTCCTCCAAGAACCAGTGGATCAGCGCCGTTTCATCAGAGCCTCGGCGCGACTCGCTCTTATTTGTTGGAGCTCCTTCGCCTTCATCCTTCTGCAGTCTTTCTCCGGTATTCTCCGCTCTACGACCGCCGTCAAGACTCCGGTTAAAATCATCGATACATTCGAAGAAATAGCTTCCAGCGATAGACTCGAGATATACGTGACTGAAGGCACGCCGGCGTTGACACGACTCGCTGAGAATCGCGGGGAGCTCGTCGAACGCATAGTGAAGAAGATCATCAGAGACAAAACGATGGTGAGTTTCCAAGAAATCCAAACGAACGAGGTGGTCCAGAAAATTATGAAGACGAAAGCTGTTTTCCTCCAAGAACCGGAAACGATGCTTGCTTACTTTCCGCCTTTCTGTGACAAATTCAATGGATTTTTCCACATGAATGAAGAGGATTATGTGGAAGCTCCGCTCGTTTGGTATTACTCTCCGTACATCGATGCGGACACTAGACGAGCCATTGAATTGAAAGTTAAGTGGACTTTTGAGATGGCAGTTCCCTGGATCCGCGAGAGAGAGCGTGTTCCGACTCCCCCGAAGTGCTTCACGTATGCTATGAGGAAGACACCGATAAGCGAGAGTGAGAGTTTCTCAGTGAAACAGCTACTTCCGTTCTTTCTCATTCTCATCGGGGGCTCTTTCCTCGGATTCATAACCCTAGCCATCGAAACGATGTTATTCGCCCTTGATTTGAAATCGGCGTCCGTGCGCCGCCAGCCGCTTAGATTTATGACCCATGCCTGAGTGGAGATCTCACAATTACTCACGAAGGATGAGGGGTGAGAAGTCCCGTGTCTCTTCTAGCGTGGAGTCATGGTGAGACATTGAGAGTGCGAGTGCCCTCCCTTTCCGGAATAGGTTTGATTATCTCTCAATCATAGCCATCACTACAGGAGTTTATCTCTCCGAAAAATCTTGACCGAACAAGAAGCCTCTCGAGAGCGGCGCTATGGGTATACATATATTCATATACGTCTCTACATGTGGAAGTGTAATAGCGCTAGATCCAAGGCTTAGGACCGGAATCAAATCCGAGTCCGGACAGAGAATTTAGCTCTGAATCATCTAGCCATCAATGATCTAACCTTCCATCTTGATCTTATGGGTAGATGACACACGATAAATCAATTTGATGGACCCTATATGAATAAAGAGCCTTCTATTTGATTAGATCGCAGCTGTTTTATTGAGACGCTCAGCCCATGCGGGAAAGGCTCCTGTTTCGAATATGGGGTCTGAGCAGAAGAAAATTGCGAAGCCGAAACCGATGATGGTGCACAGTTTCACCAATATCCCGGGCACAAAGAGGTCCTTGATTTCTAGGCGAGTGTGTTCGTAGATAATGGTATTCGCGGGCGTTCCGACCGGGAGCAAGAAGCAGAAATTGCTGGCGATAGTTGGAGTGATCATGTACAGAAGGGGATTCACGCCGGAGCTTTCGGCGAATTTCGCGAAGATCGGTACGAGCACCGATACGACTCCCGCGTTGGCCAGTACCTCGGAGAGGAACGATGCAAACACGGAGAAGATAAAGGCGACGATTTTCGGATTCAGCGATGACAACACCATCAGATGTGAGCTTATCCAATCCGAAAGACCGCTCTGAGCGGCAGCCTCAGCCAACGCGAAGTTGCAGCCTATCAGTAGGATAACCGTCCACGAGAGTCGAGCTTGGATCGCATCCCAGCCCAAGATCGGGGGTCCTCCAAGCTCCGTGGGAACCCGTGGGAGCACAAGGAGGAGGAGCACGACGGCCACGGCTACCGTCGAGTCTTTGGGACGGTATTCGAAGAAAGTTGCCCAGCCTCGCATGAAGGTCGGATCCCGTAGCAGCCAGAAGATCACGAGCACGACGAATAATGACAAGACCGCACTCTCGGCAAAGGACATTTTCCCGAGAGCTCTGTACTGGAGCTCGATAACGTTGCCCGCTCTCGTGGGGAGTTTGGGACGCGCGCAGAAAAATACTGCCCAGACAGCGAGGTAGCTGAGCGACAAACTGATGACGGTGATCGGCAGGGCGTACATCATCCAGGAGACGTAGTCGACCGGCGTCCGCGCTCCGGGGTAGAGGAAGTCCAAGATCGAGGTAAAAACGAGATTCGAAGCTGCGCTCGTTATCGTGGTAGTGGCTCCGATGTTTGCTCCGAACATCACGCTTAGGAACAGGCAGAGTCTCACACGTTTCGTTTGCATCGAAGTCGTCTCGTTCAGAGACTTGTTCCCGATCAGGGATTCCGACTCGGCCTCGGGCATTTTTCGAATCTCCGTGCAGGAATCCTCCCGGAGAATATCACCGAACAGCTCGTCGCAGATACGATCCACCACCGGAACCATCATGGCCGTTATCGCTACGTTGTTCACCCAAATCGAGAGGAAACAGGCGACAGCCATCACCCCCATGCACAGCGATTCGGGTTTCGTTCCGAAAACCATGAGACCCGAGAGCGCGAGCCTGCGATGCAGATTGCACTCGACGATCGAGATTGCGATGATGAGTGTGGCTACAAACATCATGTTGGCTTCTTGCATGTAACATGACGCTGTTTTATCCGCCGAAAGCACGGTCAGGGTCGGAAGGAGAACGACCGGGAGTAGGGAACATCCTCCAAGGGGAATAGGCTCGAAAATCCAGAACAGGGCTGTTAGAGCTAGAACGTATGCACACCTGATCTTCCGATCTTCGAAGCCGAATAACAGAACTGGCAACAGAAGGAGAGGTAGCAGACCAAAGCAAATTCGTCGAAGGAGCGACATTCTCCAGCGGTCTGATAGGAGTGCCGTCTTTGATATGTCTTTGGTGGCAATCTGGTAGCCTTTATGAGGGTTCTTGAGAGAAAACCGTAAAAGGTAGATCAAGGTCCTGATTCGAAATTCGAGCTACCGCGCGAGAAAAGCCTCACAAGCTCGATCATTAGAGGATTCCTTCTGGGCCCTTCCTGTTCACAGGACTCCAACGTCACCTCGCTCTGAGATTCCGCATTGTATATGAGGAAAGGAGACAAGATCCAGTGCTGCATGACATCGAGGTCTCGGATGGATATCCTCGTTATTCAGATGCATTCGAACATTCGAGAGGTCTAACTCTGGATAAGCTAGACTTCTAGCTCCGACCCCTAATCCTACGTACCGAACTCGACGGACCAAGAGGAATCTATACCCCCGTCAGCGGACATCGCGCCTCCCGGTAAGCGCCGCTGCGGCTGATCGAACAAACCGGCCTCGAACGAGCGCATGAGAAGTGCTACGGGGGATGCACCTCTTAGAGGCGCCAGATACGGTTGTGCACGTACGGGAAGGGGCGGGACAGTATCCCCGAATTGGGCTGAAACCTCAAGGAGGTCCCCGGACAATGCGGAATGTGTGCGTTGAACCAATCCAACAGGCCCGGCGGAAGGGTCATTTCACATTCACACCGAATGAGAGAATCCTCGCCGCGGGAGTTCTCGCGGAGCCCCTCCGAAGCTTCTGTGTGGGGAACCGGGGTCGATAGGATCACCGAACTCCGCAAGAGTGAGACCTGGAAGGCAAGGGCGGAAGGAATGCTAAGGAGCAGAAGAATTATCGCTGAGGTTGTCCGAGTCGGCCACCTTTTCGGAACTGCGGAGAAGACCCGTCTCCTAGCCGGAGGCTGGTGGATTCCTTGCGAAGCGGAAGACAGAGGATACCAGAACACTGAATCAAAAGCTCAGCATTAGGAAACTGTGAACCAGACATCTCTTAAGACGAAGCTCGTCCTCCGGGACCCTCATCAAGCTTACTGGGTCTATACCATGTCAATGAAGACGGCGGACACGATGCTGATTAGAGCGTACCCTTGCATCTTCGAACCCCTGGGAGGTACCCAGATATCAGAGGACGCTATAAAATGCGCGTCCAACCCCTTCAGGGGGAGTAGGACCAGCTAGCAGGGAGGGAAGAATCAGAGGGTGCCGCCTCCTTGGTAGACACCTTTGTGAAAACTCGCGCTCGACGGATGGCGGTAGTGATATGAGATCAAAGCAATTGTGAGCACTAGTCACTCATGAAATGCAGCCGACGTTGTCTCTCAAATCGATAATTCATACGATAACTCTATAGTAGCAGGATGGGACAAGAAGGGCATGAAGTCTAGAATGAGTCGCTCTCGAAGTGGAGATGAAAACAATCCGAGGACTCGTTTTGACACGAGACTGCCCTCGAGCTACGAGAAAAGTAGTCTGTGTTTCCCCGAATAATCCTTGGGTACAGATTAGCTGAATAAGCGCGAGAGCTCGCAAAGCCCATAACGCTCCCAGAGGCATGATGCATCGCGAGAACTAGTTTTTCCCGGCTTAGAGATTCCATCGGAGCAGGTGAATTTGTCATCATCAGCGACCGAGTCATACAGTATGATTCCCGTCGCGTCGGTCCTCCTCTGCTTTTGGCATTCTCAGTTGAGCTCCCGCTTCCAGGAATCGATAGAATTTTCCCATTGAGTCCCGTTATAGCAGACATCGCCCGATTAAGGTCTCGAGTCGTGTTTTTGGGGGAGAAGGATAAGGAGGGAGCGCTACTTCCCCATCATTCTCGTAAGTCTTCCTTGACCGTCGGGAGAGAATATTAGGTTTATTGATTGGCTGCTTGGGGATCGAGATCAGGATTAGGGAAATGATGCTCCTGATTGGACGAATAGACCGCTCGATTAGGCGACAGAATCAAAGGGGTCATACTTACATGATACTGCGTGATGTTTTCCTCTTTTTCACTCTCTGCGGTGCGGAATGAGTGATGATATCGTTTCGTCTGATTGATCAAAGGAGTCATGGCGTCGAGCTTCTTCCAAGCAATTCGTGTTTTCATCTACAGTATGACCTCTCCACAACGAACCTATGACCTCTTCGCTGTAAGGTACACAATTTTATCCAATAGGTACAGCGAAATCTCGTAATACGGAGCCTCGCGGAACCTAGAGAATATGGTCGTTGCAAGTTCGCTGTGAGGAATGTTTTCCAACTTTGACTCAATGGCAAGCCCGCCAAGTGAAGGGGGAAAGTGTTCAGTATACTGGAAACTCGTCGATGCGGTGGTGATCGTTATAACGAGATGTCGCTGTATATCGGTCGATTCACCGTGGACCTGGTCGCCGAACAAGTCCGGTACATAGAACACACGTTCTAAGGTCGATAAGGTGTGTGGTCGGTGGGAACCAGAACGAAAGAACAAAGGGCTACAGTGTCCGGAGGTAAGGCGTTTTGGGCGATTCGGTGCCTGAGCCAGGATTTCATTTGAGGGGGTTGATTTCTGATGCTTCGGGCGCTGCTCCCTGGATTGGGAGCGACATTTCGATGGTCTCCGATGCGACGCGTCACATCTCCAACTAGTCTGCCAAGCCGATTCTCAACATTGGAGGGCTCTCCCCTATTCATGAAAGACCTGATTCCAGTCCGCATAGACAAGGAGTTCAGCCTCTTCGAAACCTTCATTCCATGCCGAATGTACTCAGCTCCCGCTGGCGCTCGAGCTAAAGCTTCTCGAGAAAATGACGCGGAACGACCGCTAATGATGCGCTGACGGAGTTGCATCTGAAGATCGAAGGAGACCGAAGGCTTCGACGCGATTCAAGGATTCTACATATTAAATATCCGGAATGCCGAAGTCGCACTGATTCCAAGTGCTTACTTCTTCAAATCATCAATGATCGCTTCCCGCGTTGCCGGGCCTCCTGTTTCGTCTTCATCCGTAGCTTGGAGGTTGAGGAAAAATTTCTCCAAGACCCATCCGATCCACTCTAGTTCGGATCGCCACATGATCGATGTTCACAGAGGATTCAGCTCGCGAGTCGGTCAAATCACATCTCCGCCCAAGACGGGTCATGAGTTCTCCATCCGAAAACAAGGATCGGGCCGAACTCATCCTGACTCCCATAACACGAAATCTGCTGACTTGCCCCAATTGTACGTAAACTAGAATCGCCTGCATTTAAACATTACGCATGTCTGTGACGTAGGGTAATGACGTCGCCGAGCCGTATGTACATAAAAAGGTATATTTTTAACCTCGCCATCTAGATGGTGAGATCCCGTCATTTTTCGTTCGTCGCCAGAGATTCACCAGAGAGAGCTTTGCAGGCTGTGCTGTGAAAATTCCACCGGGAAGTATCATTCGAGTTTGCATCGTTTCGTGAAAAGCGGAGGATTTTCTCTAGAGCCGGCCCAGCCGCCGTTCCAGGACTGGCTTATCGAAACTAGCCTTTCCCTCTCACAATTTCAGGAACCTAGAAGTCATCGCCGCTCGTGACTTTTACGGCTCTTTTCGGCCGCTAATACCTGTGTTGTCGACAAGCATTGTGGAGTCCGCGACTTGCGAAGTTCGCTCAGTTCACCGACCAGCGTTCGTATTGTCGGCGCGCGAGACTGTATTCCAATTGAATCTTCCGGCCTTCCGACGGTACTCCGGTAAGTCAGTGTTCCTTCCAGGCCTGCGAAAGCTTCACTTGAGGCTCCCTGACGAATGCTGCGCGGTCCAGATCGATCTAGAGCTGTTCCTGGGCTGAGGGCCGCTGGGCAATTTTCTGAACTTCATGCGACAACTGGTCAAAACACTCGTCGCGCTTCTGTCCCGAAAGAATGGATTAGGTGCGCACGTGTAAACTTCGCTGTTGTTCCTCCCGCGTCCAAAGCACAAAGCAAGGTCGACGCTTACGTAAAGCGTCGCCACTGGCTGAGTAGACGTCTGCGCTGGCCGCGGTCGTCGGAGAAGTTTCCTTAAACTTCAGACGACACTTCGACTGTGAGATCTTCTCCCGAGCAGACGTTGGTGTTCTCAGAAAATTATACTCCTCGTCGTCATACTGATTACGACTCTCAAGCGACTCGGTCTCCATCTGCGAAACGCTTCACCATTTCATGATCTATGACTCGAGTTCCCTCTCTTCCACTCGTTTTCGGTGACAGAACATTAACCGCTTCCCGTGTTAGGAATGGGAGGATCACGGACTCTCAAACATAATCTGCCTGTTGTTCGGGTAGCATCGTTTACTCATCAGAACTCTGACCAGACTTCCGAGCGCCGTTTCGGCCGTTTCCGAGAGTTAGGCTGTTCCTCCGTCAAAACCCTATAGTATTTTGTCTCTGGAATTACTTCCTCCTTCGTGGATGACAAAAGATGTTTGTCGATTTAATTGGAGAGAAATACGGGGACAGTGTCTGACTGACGTCATCGCGAAGACAGAGATCTTGGAACGCGTCTTTCAGCGCTGCGCGTTTTGGCATCACGACTGCACGATTTGCGAAACTTCTGCGAATCCTGACGAGTTTATCTGTGGCGCATTTGTATATTTCCTCGTACAAAGCGAAGGCGCTCGCTTATCACATCGTGGTGTTGTTGACACTTGACCTCTGGTCGGTAGCACCGTACGTTTTATACGTCCGCCGTTACCGTTCGGGTTTCAATTCGCTCATTCATTCATTCATTCATTCTCGCTACTGCGCCGCGCGATCGTGGCACTCGAATCGTTGAAATCGGAAGTGCCATTCGACTCAGGCTCTCGACAAGATAGAGTTCCGTCGTTGTGTTCAGGAGAATGGGAGGACGAAGAAGCGATTTGGAATGATCCGACTAGGATCGGCTTGCCACTTCGACGCACTTGCACCGGTTTCGCTGGGGCTGAATCAATCTTGAATGCCTGATTCAGAAGTCTCATTGACGTCCGAAGTAACGGATCAGTCACTCCCATCTCATTAGTGAAGCATCACTGCAAAAGCGAGCAGAAATCCGAGCTGTAGTTCGAGATGGGCACGACAGTATTCCACCGCGTTCCGCTTAGGGAAAAGGCGAGAAAGAATCGGAGTTCCTCAAGTCGATGATCAAGGTCGAGCCCAAATTGGAAATTTTATTTGTTTTGTCCTGCTCCTGTCATATTCGGTCGCCTGCGACCGAGAGTGAGTTTGTGCACTTGTCACGCGGAGCTCTGCACTACGCGGCCTTTGATTGGTGTGACACTACTGATGATGGCTTTGTCGGATGCGTGCAGCAATACGATTCGTCGAGCAGCAGGAACAAAAAAAAATTGATTGGCTCTGTTTAAATATTTAGCTGCGTCCGAATGTCCAATGAATGTCTCTAGGAGCTGAAGGTCGACGTCGCTCACTCTTTACGAACTGTCACGTCGATTGTTACTTTCTGAGATTGTCACATCGATTGACGCGGAATTGAAGAGGGGAAAAGAGAGGGAGGGATCAACAATTCGTCTCTTAGCTTATTCGGTTGCATCCGAAGCCTACGAGAAAAGATGTGCCGCGATCCAACTTCATTGCACGATCAATGTTTTGCGCGAACGTTCCTCAAGTCTACGTAGAACGATCGATTCACGGGTTCTTAGCCCATACACGGCTTTGATCCGGGAGCAAGAAGGCTTTGTCGTATCAGGTGGAACTTCGGGGAAGTCATTTCGTTGTCTGGAGGAAGCTCAGCAAGAATCACAAAAGATCTTTACTGAGTGACATATTCACGTACTGACCGTTGATCGTTCTATTGGTCAGACTTCCTCTGCGGCTTCGACGAGAAAAAAACTGTATTTAACTTTCTACTACTCGGACGCTCGGTGCTCCAATGGCGAACAGAATTTGTTTTCCCCGTGAAGTCCCAGGAAGCGAAGAGGATGTTGGAACGTCACCTTGATCAGTCGACAGAAAGCACATAACGCTGGATGACGACTGAACCTCCGCGACACTTTCGAAACAACGGCTGCCTACTCGTAGGTCGAGATCTCGGCCGAGTCTGAGCTTCGCAGCCGCTTCTGTTGGCAAGGATTTCAGTCCAACGAATCGATTCGCTTGGCTTGAATCCGACAGTGAAGAGACGGGATTCATGATCCATTGATTGGGTCATATCGAAGTCCGAGAACCACTAGTACGTAACATAATCAAGAGAGGCCCTCGAGACACCTGCATGCATCTCGCTGGACCCTCACTCGCTCATCGAGCGACAAGCTCGAGCGACCAAACCGAACGGAATCTGGGAACCCCATCGGGAAAAAAAAGGACCCGTCACAGTGAGGGCATCGTAGTGCCGACTCCACCAGGCTGATCCCGTGTATTTCTTCGCATCGGACGACCTAGTTTCGCTTGAGTTCGGGATGAAACGAAGCTTCAGTTTACGGCTTGCGCGATGCAAACGTCTCCGAACTGCGGCATTTGAGGCTCTCGTGGCGTTTTTTCCGCTTCTCCCCCCTCTTCCCGTCGAAAGCTGGGTCTCGCAGTCCGGAGCGAGTTGAAAGTGAAGAAGTCGGAAGCGATTTGCCCTGTTGACTTGCGTGCACCCAATATTCCAGTGGGCGCCCACTTGCGGGATCTCATTGTCCCCTCTTTGCTTGGTTGCCAGAGGGCGAAAACTGGGTGCGGTTGTGATGCGCCTGCAACTGAAAGTTGTTGGTGTCGTCGTCGCCGACGGAGACGTAGTTTTCTTCTTCAGAACGGAATGAATAGACGCTCCCCATGAAAAGTAACTTAAGCCGAGCGCGTCGTCGGCTGCTGAATGAGAGCATTAATGGGAGCGGTGGCAGACTCCCATGGATGAAGACAGTCGAAAGAGACTAACTCCTTCATGCCTGGGAGATGGAATCATTCGAGAAGAACAGTCTTCCGACAAGAGATTTTCGTCGTAGTCGAAATTCCGTTCGTCGCTGCCTTTCGGTGGTACATCTCAGGCTAAGCCAGAGCGTCGCGTCGGTCCACTCGAACCTTCATCGAGCCCAGACTCTAACAATGTTTTAACGCGAAAAGGTTCCCGGGATCGTATACGGATCCCCGACCCGTTTGGGGAGCATCACCTCGCGAGCATTCATGAACAGTTCTCGAAGGTTTCTCTTCTCCGCTCAATATATGCGGGAGAATGAACGACCCAACAAGTCCGTGTCCGTTCCCGAAAAGCGCGGGGGGGGGGGGCGGGGGAGAACTTCGCCGCAGAAATCCCCAAGCCCCAAATCTAGACGGCCACTCCACCATGAGTCGATGCATGCGAAGGCTCCGACCTATCTTCCCTCAAGACAAAGCGCATCCACCTTCCGTTCTTTCATCTGCGGTGCGGATCGAAAGACTCACATCGAGAGTCTGCGGGTCGGAATTGCGATCGTACGATCTCAACCATAGGGATGTGGAATTCAGCGCATCGTTCCAGTTTTCATTCCGTTTTTCTCATCGTCTACTAATCGCGGGAAACCGCCAACGTGACCCCCCGTTGGAAGGTTTTCCCCCCTCGATTCCGAGGATCATCCTGCACCGAAATGCCGGGCAGGTTCTCCCAGTCACATGCTGCGGAGAGATCAGACGCAGACGTCTGACTGCTATTACGAGTGTTTGAATTTTTCCTTCGAGCGATCGATCTGTTCGCGCCGCGACCGATCGCTCTCAGACTGCAGAAAAATTGGGCTCCGGTTCGAAGAGCAGAAGTTGTCGGTAAACGCTCACGGTATCCGAAACCCTTTATTCATTTGGTCTTCAACAGACATACTCTCGCCCCTTTTTCATGCGTATGTCCATCCGTCGTCGGTGTCTCGGTGGCTGTTTCGGTGCTGCTCGACTGTCTGTCTGCCTGCCCGGCTGGCTGCCTCGGCTTCATCATCCTTTCCCTTCCTTCGCGTCTGCCGCGCGACTTCGGAGCTGACGGCGGACCGACGGGTACCCCACAAGCATTCTCTGACCAGTGCGCCTTCTGTGAGCTCGCTCGCGATCGCTCACTTGCTCTTTAGCTTGCTTTCGTTGCTGACGACGCGACGTGCCGTGAGTGAACAGTGGATGTCTACAGATCAACGGAATCGGAACATTTTGTTATTTACATCGAGCATCTGTAAACAGTGATAAAACTCTCGCAAATCGTGAGCCGTCCCAAACTCTGAGAGTTCTGACCACCTTGTTCCGGTAAATACTCCACACTCGTGTCAATAACGTAGGCTCCGCGCGATTTATCCACCGATTGGGTACACACTCAATTCTCGATCTAAAAGCTTAATTTCGGATTCTGATAACAACCTCTCTCGGAGCTCAAAACTCTCTCTTGAAGTTCCGGACACCGAGGATCGATCGAGTAGACAGATTTCACTTTGACCTGAGTTTTTTTCGAATCTACTTCGATTTCCAAGATTTCCCCATTCGTTCTCCCGATCAACCTGTCTTCTCTTCCATGTCGGTGAGGGTGGTTCCCCCGATTGTCAATCGCTTACGGTTTGTTGTAGCCGTTTTTCTGGGATGGAGTGTCGCTCGGGCCATCAGTCCGATTGACGGATTCCCAAGAATCATCCCGACAGGTGTTCCTCTTTCACGTGTCAGAAACTCTCTGACCTAGCTCGAGAGGAAAGTTCTAATCATTCAATCTTCAAAGATATCAGTAATCAAGCACGAACAGCACATTTTATATTTTGAACACAGTAGACGAGTCTGCGGGGCTTTTATCCCTGACAAAACTTTCTCGGTAACAAGATTTACGTAGCCTGCTATCAAGTCTCCCATTGTTGTGGGGTTTCCTCCTATTCCACTTGTAATGACAACGACTTCGGCCAGTTTTCAAGAAACTTTCCTTAAGGCCCAAGGCCGTCTGACCACGTGAGGAGTTTTCCATTGTTTTCTCTCGCGACGTAACTGCTCCAGTATTCTACAGACATCCACGGAGAGCTTTATTTAATCTTAATCTGGCTCGTCGACGTCGAGAGGTGACCACGGTCGACGGCAAACGCTCTCAATTATATTTTATGGACTGGATTCGCTTTCCGATCCGAGGATGTGAGAACTGATTCGCGATCTGAGGGAGACCGTGCGACTTGACGGGCTCGAATTCTTTCCGCTCACTCGGTCAGATCCTCGCGACGAGTGCGTCAGAATCCGATAAAGGCTTGCATTCAAGGATGCGATGGCAGAGGCGCAGGGAGAAGAGGCAGGCGGTCGAGGCTCCGAGTATCTTTGTTCCGAGAGTCGGTGCGCCGTCAGAGAGTTTCCGTCAAAAAAAATCAGTGCATGGCAGGTGGCAGTAAGATATGCTTCGTCGTCGTCGTCGACGTCGTCGTCATGATCGGGCAACGAGCGAGAAGAGGAGAACGCGCAGTCTCAACTCAACCCTTGTCGGCCGAGCGTCGGCAGAGCGGAATAGAAGCTACAGAAAAGTACCATAAACTAGATAGGGATCTAATTTACGAGGCTGCTTTCTTTGTTGGAGTTGTCAACGGCCGGGACCGGGCTTACGGCGGCAATGATACGCGTTGATGTCGATAGCTGACTCGGCTACCTTATCGATACCTTATTCTAGACGACAGTTTGCATGCGTCGCGGAGCTCCCTGTTACCGTTTCAAGATCAAACGTCAGTATTTTCTGCGTGTCGATTCTTGAAAATATCCGTTGCCCCTCCAGCTCGTGACCGATGGACGTACGATCCGTGATTGTATTTGCGGCGAAAGTGGCAGATGACGGAGAAAGTGAGAAGGTAACAAGCTGGGGAAAAGCTTTCCTCTCCGTATGACATAATGTCAATAACTCTGTACAGTGGACAGAGTTAGCAAGGTGTGAACTACTTGATCGTGGCTCGGAAGCCTCGTCGTGATCCACGATTACTCAACGGGGTTCCTATTGATCATCGCCAGTACCCAACCGCAGCAGCGGCTGCGCGAGCGGCCGAGGTACGGTCTACGTGAACGTCGACGTCGTCGTCATCGACGGCCGAGCGAGCGAACCAGCCAGCGGCCGGCCGGCCAGCCAACCAAGCGAAGGAACGCCTGGCTGTCTGCCTGACTCGCTGGCTCGTTCGCTGCCTCTACGTCAGGATAGCTGCTCGGCTTTTCGGCGACCGGGAGAAGCGACCAGAGTCATCCAAACTCGGCGGCAGAAGCTCCGCGGCTGCTGAGATACGCCTTCGACAGGAATCTTGGCCTCTTGTGTTGGCTTTGCAAACGAAAATTCAGGCGATCTACATCACGATCGTCAGACGCTTTTTCTGGCGTACGAGTTGCTTACGGGAACGCTAGGAGCTGTCCGACCGTACTTCGGATCACGGAGAGCTCACGATTGCTTCTCGCGCTCGGATGGAAATTTTTCCCGCGAGTATCTCCCCCGTTTCGGCTTCCCTGAATGTCGAATATCCCCGCCAAGGGGGAGGGGGGGGAACCGGAAAATCGGCCCGAGCCGGAGAGACCGGAATTCAACTCCGGGGTACCAATGCCAGAACCTGTTTCGAAATCGCTCAAGCGGGGTTCGGGCGCCGGTCACGATTAACCTGTCGGATTCCGATGTAGGCGGTAGGAGGCTGTTTAGAGCGATGCCGGGAGAAGTTGAGGCGCGCCATTTATGTCGCTATTTGCGTCTGGACCAACAGCTGCACGACCCATGTACGGTTCGACCAGCCGTGGGAACTAGAGACCGCGGTTCGGAACGGTCTGGCGGTAGCGGCGGGCCTACCCGCCACAACGGAAGCACTCAACGCTGGCCGAATCAAAGCCTGACCAACCGACCGCAAGGCTTCGCGAGTGAATAGATGAATTGTCATGATGAGCGGATGAATACGTTTTTCTCGAATCGGAGATCTCTCCCTGGGCGCCGACAATTCAACGGTTGGCGTCTGCCGTGACGGCCGAACTTCGTGAAGTAACTGAACCGAAACCTAAAAACCCGTTAGGTCTGCGGCAGACAGGGAGCTCTAGCGGTATCGCACAATGGGCTCTCTCGGTTGCGCTTCACCGCATTTGCAGCGGCTCGATGCGGAGAATCACACCGGCAGCGTTAAAAATTCCTCTGTTCAATAATTATAAATGGCTCCCGATCCCCCGATTCGCGTCCTGCTCTTCGGTACTAATGAATTCGAAACCTGGTGCAGCGATTGTGAACATTCCTGCGAAATAGCCATTCACCTATCGGTAGCCAGAATGGATAATCACGCTTGAGCTCAGACATGAAGTTAACCTGTCTGATCGGAGCGGTCTTCGTTCGATTACGTAACTGTTTCGGAGGACTCGTCCGGACTGGCTTTCCCTTTTTCGGCTCGGTATCCATGTGAAGATCCGAGCCAGAGGTCCTCCTCAGTGGCTCAACCTTCGGACGAGAACCAGTGAAACATCCGTTAAAGACAATGATGACGAAGTTTTCGGCGATCGGGAGAACGGCGACCGACGTCGATCATTTGAGAATAGGTCGGTCGTCGAGAGGCCAGAGCGTTCCTAGAAACTATGCTGGCTACTAGGGCAGCGATCATGGATCATTGATTAGATTGTTCGGTGTCCAAGAACCACTATTACGCGGCGTGAAAGCGAGAGGCCCCGATGGGGTGCATCGGCGAGCTATCGGACCGACCGACAACCAAGCAGTCACTGAACGAGCGAGCGAGCGAGCGAGTGCGTCAGGTAGGTAGGCAGCCAGGCACCTGCATATCGGTCCGAGCGAGCAATGGAACAGGCTCTAGCACCAACCAAAATGATTCAGGCAGCGAGCAAGCCTGTTATTGATGACCCTGACGTTTGGTTGTCCGATCGACCGTCCGCCCGCCCGCTCGCTCGCTTGGCCTAACTGACTGTTTGCCTGCCCGTTTGACAGCGAGCGAGCGGCCGGAGAGCCAGCAGCCGACTGGACATCGCGTAATGGAGGCAACATTCTTGTCTTGATTGCCACCTGCTCGTCAAAAAGAGAGCGGCCGGCGGAGGCAACCGGACGGCAAGCGAACACATCGAATTCTGTCCGCGCGAAGAGGCCGTCGCTGTTTTGCTGCTGCTGCTGCCACCACCACCACCGCCGCTTCTTACTCAACAGAAACCAGCGGAGGCTTGACTAGGTAAACGACATAAATTTTCTCGGCTCTTTCCTCTCCTTTGCGGCTCTTCGCGCCTCCACGGAGGAGGTAGCCGACGGAGCCGAACGTTTCCCGGTCTTAAGACCACGACTTCGACCGTACGTCGTGCTCGTGTCATACACTACCGAACACCATTGAACTAATGTCATCAGACGCACGATCGAAAACAAAAATTTGCGCCGACAAAGGTACGATCAGAAATCCGTCGAAACCTCACTCCCGACAATCATCACGAGGAACGAGCGGGAACGCTGACTGAAAATGAGAACTCGGGTAATATCGTTGCGGCGGGGACGAAGCGGCGGAGTGCGATGGTCAGCAATGTCAGTCGAAGAAGTCTGACAGAACGACGCATCGCGTTTACCGAACGGAGGGTCTCCGTCGAGTCTGAGGCCTCAGCGAGGCCAAATCACACGCTCCTTCAGAGCACACCTGCCGGTCGTGTCGTCGTTGCTTCCGAGGAAGGATGCGACGCTAACGCCGGAGACGCGACAGTTTTGACGCGACGCTCATAAAAAGTCGGAGAATCCAGACCCGAGCTGCACTTAGGTAGCTGGACGGACGGCGCTCCTTCGGTTCCTCTCGACCCGGAGACTCGATGATTTCAGCTTCTTGAGCTACCGGTCGTGGATTATGGTGGTACCTCATCTGGTCTTCTGCCGAAGTTGACGAAGACCGGGTTTGCAACCCCCCGAAAGTCACCGTCACCATGACGAACGACTTCGACACTGAGTGTTTGAGCTCAGCTGTTTAGCTCCGGCTCGCACTGCAGCTACTCTCCAGCGCGTTTTGAGAGGAAGTCAACGAGCCGACTGGAAGGGACTCATGTTTCGAGGAAATTGTTCCGTAGAGTCTCGCGGCGGGCTCCCTCCTGTCAGACATCCGCGAGGAGCAGGAGCTGACGAGGCTTGTACCCTGGCCGTTCTAATCTGAATGACGGTAAGCAAGTCATTTAAATTCGCTCTCGTCATCTCGCTTCGGTTTTTGCCTTCTTGCCTGTTGGCTCGCTCCAACAGGGGGCCACTAGAAGATGAGATCCAGGCGGCGAGCGCCCGAGCAAGGGAACAAGAGAACAGGTAGACAGAAGAAATCGTACGGACAGACGAACGGACAAGCAACTGGGAGTGGCCTCGAAAGAACACCCGGAGCAGAAAAAGTAGAAGCCCAAGGGAGAAGAAGAAGCAGCAACAGCCGGAGAGAAACGAAGTTTCGCTCCTCTGTCAGAAGGGAAGCTTTCGAAAGATGCCCTGCCCGTTTATCGCCGCTATTTATTCGATGGCTTGCTTACCATTTTCGAAGTTCCTCTCGGTGCTCCCTGATTGCGCCGACACCGCACATCGAGGGCACGGTCTGCGTTCCGAACCATGAGCCGCCTGGGTCTACGTTCGGCCGTGTCGCTCGACAGTGGGTCTCCAGCTCTTCCGTATCGACAGCGATGTCATATTCTCCATTAAAATCGGTTCAGCAACCTGCTGCTGTCCAGGTCATTACCGTTTTTCAGTCTTCGACTCTATTAAATCTTTCGGATTCGTACTGTTATCAATCGGACGTAACGCCAGTCCGAGCACCCGCGACAGAGACGGCGACGTCTGGAGAACAGAAGACCAGTTTGAGATGGCGAGCGATCCCTCTGTCGAGATACATAGAAGTGGACGCCGACGAAATGACCAACAAACAGGTTTTCCTTTTCATTGGATGTACGGCCACCGGCTCCGGCAGCCGAAATAGCACCACCGCTACCAAGAGGGACGAAAGACGAAGACGACGACGAAGAATGTTTTTCCACCTGATGTACGGCAGCACTGAAGCCATTCTTGTTGTTAAGGTGCTGCCACTGTGTTTTGTATACGCTGCCTGCCTCCCGCTGCTGTTGGTTCTCCGCCCGTTGTTGCGGTCGGTGCCGAAGCTCTCGCCGCTAATATTGTTGTCGTAGTCTTTCGTAATTCGAATTCACCGTGGTCACGAGAAGAGGGAAATCGATTCTGACATCGGGTCGGGAACCTCCGGTCGGGCCCATCGAAATGCCACCGATCGTTTTCGGAGGTTCCGTCTCCTGGAAGGTCGGTCGGCGTTTCCGAGGACGTGCAATGCTCCGTAGGTCCTCGGTGCCGAAGTGTGCGGTCGAGGAGGAGGGAGGAAACGACTCGGGGAAGAACAGGTGGCTCCAAATCGAAAATCAAGAAACGGGATCCTTGAGAGAAAAAAGTAATAAGCTCGCCGAAGAGACTAAGCTGCAGTTGTCGCCAATAGCAAAGTCGACGAGCCGGTCGTCGTCTCTTGCCGTCGCTGCTGCCGTCGCGTTATTTGATGTCGGTGCCCCAAACATCGCGCGCATGGAGGCCTCAAAGCAACATAAAAGAAGAAGATGAGGAGGCGAAGAAGACTCGACGACGATGGCGCTCCTACCGCTATTCCTCCTCCTGCTGCTGCCGCCGCCGCCGCTTCTTCATTTTCTGCCGCTGCTTCTGCTGCTCAAAATGCTCCTGCAGCCGTCCACTCATCTAGCCTACCGATCGCTTGTCGCATCGCTCACCACCGCCGCGACAGACTGCGCGGCGTTTTTCTTTCTCTTCGTCGCTACTAGCCCAACTGAGTCTGAGCGACGAATCCGGCAGCGTCGGAGAGAACGTCATTCGAAAGACGGGGGCTCGAACAACGGAGCCTCGATCAGCTGTGGGAAATATCTGAGCGCTGTCCGGGGAATGATCTCGGGTCGAATCTCCCGTCACGTTCGTCTTAATCTTACGTCGGCGACTGATTTCGCGCACCCCGGTACGTCACTCGGATCTCTAACGTGTCCATGCTCCGCAGTGAAAATCGTTCTCGACTCCGCTGAAGAAAAAAGAGTGCTAGGGAAGAAATAATGAGACAAAGTGTTGATGAGAAGTTTTCGAAAAAAGACTTCGGTCAACTCTTGAGACTCGTTAATCATCAGATTTTCCGCTGTCTCTCTCATTTCTCGGTCAGTCGAGCGAGCGAACGAACGAGCGAGCTAGCGGTCGAACGCGCTGTCGGTTCATCCAATCGACACACGGGCGTTCAGACGTTCTGTTCGAATCTGCTTCGTTTTGCCTATTATCGCGCATCATCCAGCTTTCCGATCCTGGTGATTTTACTTCTAGGCGCCAGGCAAATAAATGAATGGTTTAATGAAAGAGCGGACCACGTGGAATACGAAGGAGATTTCGAACGAAATTCCGTCCGGACTTCCGAATGGAGCTCCGAGGAAACCGCTGACGTGGAGATCGCGGTCAAGCGATGGGTCAGTCAGCCGCGGCGCAGTGCGGCTTCTCCGACATTAATTTCTGAAAGGATAGCTCGATGCCGATCATTTGAGCTCGGAATTCGCTCCGCTCGATTCGGTTCCAATCACGGTGTCCGTAAGCCGCGATGTGAACCACCCCTCAAATTCGACAACAAGTTGGGGAAAGCGGCGAGCCACCCTCGTAAAGTCACTTAATCGCATGCTCCAGAAGGAGAGGCTTCTTTCCCCGCGGAGATTAGCGGGTCGTTTCATTCCGAAGCGAGAGGTCAGATTTCACCTGGGAGCTCCTCTGTCAACGACTTATCGAATCCTTTCGGTCCGAACAGGGCAAGCGAGGGTTCTCATTATGGACCTTTATCTCCTCGGGTCGTTCATAGTTCACAGTCCACTCGAGCTGATCTTTGGAATGTTTCTGCTGCTTTTCGAGGTTTGAGAGGGTCAACGTTCTCCGCCTTTTCACTTTTGGTCTCGCGAGCGTTTCCTCCGAGGACCGGGGGAGAAACTGGAGGTGGAGTCGAGCTCGCTTCAAACAGAGTGCATTCGTCTTCGAACAGACTGCGGGCAGAAGACCGTCGTCTAAAGACGTCCGTTTTCTTTTGCAGCGTCTGAATCACCATGATGATGGAACAGACTTCGCTGCCGTTCCAGTCAAGCTCGTTCTACCCGAGTCCTTCGTGGTCTCCGCCATCGAGTGAAGCAACGTTCGGCATGGTGTCGAACTATATCAAGAGCGAGCCGCTCTCACCGGAACAGACGCTCATGACGAACATGAGCCCCCGGGTTCAGAACACCCCGTGTTCCTTGACGCCTCCGCCGACCAACTACCCGAGCTCACAGTACGCACCGCTGACCCCACCGTACAGGTTGGTTTTCTGGAATAATTCTGAATCGGAGTCAGGATTCTCGTCTGGGAGAACTCTTCCATAGAGGACGGGAGTCCTGATATTTTGCCGAGGGCTGCGAGTATCTCGCGCGATGGGCCAAATTATATTTTCATCGTGTCTGGCATCGATTTCTTCAATTCCAGATACGAGCAGAACAACAATTTCCCACAAAACAACAACAGCAACAACAACAACAACAGCAGCAGC
The DNA here is from genome assembly GCF_000255335.2 of Galendromus occidentalis. Classification (NCBI taxonomy): domain Eukaryota; kingdom Metazoa; phylum Arthropoda; class Arachnida; order Mesostigmata; family Phytoseiidae; genus Galendromus; species Galendromus occidentalis. Next base: position 644,407 of record NW_003804308.1, read on the forward strand.
TACTGGCAGACCAGCACACCTCCACCCTACGAGGATTACTTTTCTGAGGCGCAGTACGCCGAGAGGGAGTACACCGACGCTCCGATTTCGGATAGAACGGGATGCCTGGAGGAGCTGAACGACGAGGGAGCCCTCGAACAGCTGCGGGCGATCTGCCTTCAACAGGCGGCCATGGACGTCAAGTTGGCGTGCCACATGCTCAACATTTCACCAAGTGAGTTTCCTCTGCATAGAATGCCGTTTAGTCGTCGTTTTTCTTCGCGGTTCCCATACCGGGCAGGAATGGAAGTCGCACGGAATCCCTTCGGTCCGTTTTCCGGTTGAGCATTTCTGCGGTGCATCAGACATTCGAAAGTCTGTGCCGCTAATCTACATTCTCGTGCTTCCGACACCCATTCGGAAGCTTCTAGAGCAAAAATCAACTGTTGTCCGCATACATCACGTGCAGGGACCACGCATTGCCAAACCCAAGTAATGTCGGTCACTCGGACGTAATCAAAACGCGACTCCTACGATCGTAACTTTCACTTGTTCCGACTGATTCCCCGCTCACGGGGCGACCGTTCAATATACTACATACATACATACGAAGACCGGTCGCTGAGCCCGACCGACGTTCGCTCCCAACGTGCATTTTACGCCTAGCGGTGGTCAACGCTGTCTGGGAAGCGAGCCCACTCGCCGAACCGTGGGCTTCTGGTGCTTATGCGGCCGCTCTTACGGGACCGTATCGCGAATGTTCCGGCGGCCTACACGGTCATTTCTGGTTTTCGGTCGCGATGAATTTTTGATCAAATGCGCTTTCGAAAGTTCCGACTAGGAGAGAAGCGCACTCCGGCGGAAGTACCGTCCGCTTTCCATAATCTGGTCCTTGGGGGTTTCGTCGGTGGGCAAACGAAGTTCGGGAACTTGAAGTTCGGCGACGGTATTTTTTCAATGTCGCCCCGACAGAGACGGTGACGTCGGTGGAGGTGGTGTTTGTGCCGACGCGGGCATCGGCGAAATCGCTTAGTTGGGGATTTATTTCTGTTGAAGAAAAATCCTCCACTTGGAAATGAGTCTGAGTTATGGGAAACAATGAGGGGCTCCTTGGAGTTTTCGTCTCGTTTTTTAGTGAGCGCGCGGCTTTACGATCTGAAGCCTCGCTTTTTGGCTTCGGTGTCTTCCTCTGCTGAAAGTTTGTACGAGTCGGCTCATGCCGAAGCGGCGTGCCGCGGACACCGAAGGCGCAGCATATTTATGAGTTGAGAGATTATTCGCTTCCTCACAACGAGACGAAAATTTAGAGAAAAGAAATACCACCGATAAATGGTAAGCACAACGGACTCGCTGTTGTTTTTCTTTCGTTCTTGAACCTCCCCGTCGATTCGTTCCTTCAGCTCAAACGAACTCTCACGCAAACGAGAACCCACAAGTGGATTCACGCCCGGGCTGGGAAAATATTCGAGCGGAGGAATTTCGTCGGAGAAAGTTCCGCTCGCTCGATCGATGTGGACTTGTTCGGCAATAATTCTGTCGGACGAAGCCGATCAGGTCGGCGAGGTTTTCGCACAACATGATGCGGGGTCAATATTTGAAGAGCCGCATGGAATCGTCGAGGTTGGTAGCGTAACGGGAGAACAAATTAAGTTATTGTTCGTGAGCATCAGACGTGGCCGCCGCGGAAAAAAACAAGCCATCACCAAATGCTCACTGATTCCACTGTCAGGCTAAAGCGTGTGTGTTCCACCGGCAATTTGGCTTCAGGTCACGACTAGCTACCGATCCTGCTTTGCGCCTGTGTGCTCTCCCCCTCCGTGTGCTCTTGAGTTTGTTGGCAAATTAAGTTATTGTCGAACTGAGACGTTCTGTTGCCATTAGGCACAATCATGAAAGGTTATCGAATTCGCTGCAGGCCGTCCAAGCGTTGCCAACCTGGACCACCCCTTGAGCCGGACCGTGCTCCCCGAAAGATCGTTCGACATCGTCATCAGCTCGATGACGATGATGATGATGATTACTGTATTATCGCACCGTCATTCGTCGATTTCGAGCCGGATCACCGTAAAATTCAGGGCTTCCTTCTTCTATGTCTCCGTGTTGCATTCTTGTGGTCGGCGACATTTTTCGGTCGCCGAGCACCCCCCGACCGGCCGCCTGCCACGTATGTAGGTATTCAAAACCGGAGAAAACGAGGCTCACTCTCGCGCAGTGTTCAGAGCCAACCAACTGGGACCCTCTCAACGTTCGGGACACCTGCGCCGCCTATAGCAGCCTGAAAACGGCGTCAGGCGCACTGGTCACTTCCGTTGAGCCGGGTTTCGGCACCTGCAGGAAGAGGTGTTTTTAGCTCGATGAATTGGCAAGCTGACCTCGTAGCGGCGCGACATCCGCTCGACGATCGAGTCAACCGTCTAGTTCAACACGTCAACGATTGACTACCGCTCAGACAGAGAGAAAAAATGCAACCGTCAGTACTCTGACAGCCGGAACCTCATTGCCTCGTCGGAATGACGCACCAACGTGACGTACCGCAAGAATCCGCCACGCCATCAGGACGGCGGGACATGTCTCCTCGATTTTCCCGGCCTCGGGTGACACTCACCGACTTCTCGGCTCGAAACCCTAAGCCCAGTCGATGGTCTATGCGAGAGTAGTTGAAATCGGTGCATTTTTCGGAGACTCGAGCTCTGAACGAGAGTCTACCCAGCTAATTTCGATCATTCATGGGAACAAATTTGCCGAATCCCAGAATGAAGCAGCCGACGACGGTCCAGGTGCGGACCGAAAGCTTGTCGCTTTTTTTCCGTTTGGCCACCGTATCCTGCTAAACGGTCATTTACGGCATTTACATTTCGCATGGGCGGGCGGGTGACCGAGTGATGGCCGTCGAGTCAGTCTGAGAGAGAAGGAGTGAGCGATCCGCTACACTCAGAAACGCCGCTCGGTGGACGTGGAGTTGGGACCACGGCTCAGAGGAAGTGGCCGTCCCCGCACTTTCCGTGATGACCGTTTTGCGTTTGAGGCGCGGATTCGACTGAGGATTTCCTGAGGCACTGTCCAAGCCTCGGTCAGAATCCACTACAAGGAACTAACAAATTAGCATACATATGACCTGAAGCAGAACTCGAACTCGATGATGGCGTGGACAACACTACGTATGTATGTGTGTGCGGCATGTACTAGGAGTTGGAGAACTTGGGAACAATTTCTCAGGTCGGCGCAAAAGGCTCCCGTCGACACATCTCGTACAGTTGTGAATGGCGCCCGCTGCCGTCGATATTAATGGCTATCACAAATAAGTCATGATTTCCGTGACTCTCGAATAGAAGTAAACGGCTGGGCCGCAAACGGCTCCGTTGAAGACAGCTACCGCATGACACACAAGCATGCTCAAACAGACATCGTTCTCATGAGCGAGGTGAAATGCAAGATGGATCCAGTTCTGGCTCCGGCGGCGGTTTGGAACTCTGTCTCCTCGGCCTTTGGCAGAAGGCAAAGCGTAGCCGTTTCCTTTTTTTTGTTGCTGTTGGGGTTGAATGCTGTGTCGGGTAATTGCCTTAGGGGCCTCCTCTGTTGGCAGATGATCCAAATAGCGGAGAGTTCGCCATCTTTGAATTCCTTCGACTTCGGGGGCATCCGAACGAATCTTGACGGCTTCTTTGAGGCTCGGGTTATTTTCTGTCTCCGCCGCAGTCGTCGACGTTTTCAGAACTCGAAAAAAGAATTCATATGTGCATATCTCCCCGTGGTACGAAAATTAGACGGCTCGATATGTGTCCTGACAGTCGTTCCGGGAGGTAGAGGAATAGATTACGGATAGGAAGGAGTCACGGAATTCGTATCCAATCCACTGACCTAACATACGTCCTGAGCTCACGATGCTTATCATTTTGTGTACACACGCGTCCGTGTGTTTTCATTTATTCGCTGAGATTTTCGAGCGATTCGATAGTACCTAATTGTCGATAATAATCATCATGATCGATCCCGATGAGGGGGATCGATGCGGCCGAATGAGAGCTCTATCGAGCCCTTCAATTAGCTCATGACGCGGAATGCATGAATCAATGCTCAAGGTCACGTGATCTCAATATCGAATCGAACTCGTTCCAGATCCGTACTCGTGGGACATGCACGACGTGCAACGATGGATTCTGTGGCTAATCAAAGAGAAGAGACTCGAATGTTCCGCCGAGCAAATGCACTTGTTCTACAAGGTAGGTCGTGAGCGGCAGCTCTAAACTCCACGTAATACCAAAACATTATGCATGGGCTGATGCTAGCGAATCTGGATTCGAATGGATTCGAACGATATCCTCCCTCCGCCGCAGGTTTCCGGAGCTCAATTCGTCAGCTGGTGCGACAAAATGGTCAACAACCAGCAGTTATCCTCCGCTCAGCGAACTATGGTCGAGGCCATATCCGCTCACTTGGACATATGGAAATCCGCTGCTCAGGCAATGCAGAGCTCAAGACCCGAGATGGAAACCCCGGAGAACTTCAGTCAGCCTTCACCGCCTCGCTACGAAGACTCGTACAGTGACGGTAGGTTTCCGTACTGCATGTCGAGGAAATACCCGGTCTGCGAACGCGGACTCGAGGTACCCAGGTTCAGCTACGGAGTTCTCAGCTGTTTCGGTTTTTCTCAGATGATGATTCCTCTTCGGCCTCGCAAGGTTGCTCGACGCAGCACATCCACCTCTGGCAGTTCCTAAAGGAGTTGCTATCCGACGCGCAGCAGCATGGGGCTTGCATACGCTGGTTGGATCGCGGTCGGTATTTAGGGTTTCCTGAGATTTAATTCTTTGCTTCTGAAAGCCATCGCGATACCCGTCGGATCACTTGGCGAACATAACCATCTCATGTCTAGTACGGAGAAGTCCGAGTCGGCTACGGGTTATCTAAAGCGCCGCGTTTTATTTCCGCAGGGATTTTCAAAATCGAAGATTCTGTTCGAGTTGCTAAACTCTGGGGACGACGCAAGAACCGTCCCGCAATGAACTACGACAAGTTGTCTCGTTCGATTCGGCAGTACTACCGCAAGGGTGAGTAAATCGTGAACTCTCCCCTACCACCACAACTTTTCTCTCGGGGTCCTCGAGAATTGCCACGAGGTCTCCGTTCGGTTTTCCGGAGGAATCTGATCTATGACTCGATTTTCCATCGTTCTGCGACAAGAACCCCAACTGATTCGTTCCTATTCTTCTCGCAGGAATCATGAAGAAGACCGAACGATCCCAGCGGCTTGTCTACCAGTTCTGTCCAGCTTACGCAAACTAGTTTTTTGTCCAGTCAGGACGAGCTGCTAGTTTCCGCTGGCTGGCCTTTTTTTAACGGACCCTGTAAGGACATCACGGAGAAACTCTGTAAATACGGGAGATGACCCACCTCGAATGGGTAGCTGAGCTGGTCTTAGCGTAGTTCCTCCGTTGGATGTCTGGGTTCCCCAAATGCCACACTGTACACCTGCTTTACCGGAGAACGGTGTTGTAACTGCTTCGCCATCCGTCTTTTCGCTTCGAGTTTCGCGATGTTGTCTGTGAAGAAAAATAATGTAACATCACCGTTCTCTCGAGGAGTAAACAGGTGTACCAGGTCACCACGGGACGTACCCGTAGTGATCGAAACCCGCTACCGCAAAAACGCAGAATTGCTTTCGGATCTCAGAAGTCTTATCATCAAAATCCATAAGTTATGATACTATTGAGCCTCTCGTAATCAATGCAACCGGTACCTGGACGTCGGCCGCGCTGGCAGGCCAGCCGCCGACTTCGCGAAAAGTTTTCGCGCGCGATCGGGCGCTCGGACGGGCATGTTGTCGTATCGCTAATCTCCGTATCACATTAATCGACGAAGAATCAGATCGGGAAGAGAGAGGAAATCGACAGAACTTGGAGGTCATGCCGATCTGTGAATAGTTTGTCCACAGTTTCGAGTCCGGCCTCCGAGTTTCTGCGAGCCCGATGAGAATGAGTCCGCTAGAACGATCCGGAGTGTTTATGTATTTAAAACGTATACCGTGAGTTCATAAAGAGCTTTGATGGATCCCGCAGAGCCTCAACCCGAGGGAGTACCTTACGGATTGGGTCTACGAGTCTTCAGTTATTTAAAGGAAAGTCTAATCCAGTAGGTATGCATCTTGAGTGAATAGATAGAGTCAATATTCGGGAGGCCGGTGCCGATATCACTCCTTTATGTGTAAGATCATCTTCGTTTGTATTATCGTCGACCGCGAGCCTCTTCGTGTAGCGTCGGGACTCCGAAGTCGCTTGACGGGATCGATGAATGACTGTGTAACTTTGAGGAGATTTGTAAATAAAGCCGTGATGCTTATTAGGAGAACATTTATTACTGTCAGATATCGATAATCATTCGGAAGAGACGAGTTGTTAAATGTGGACTGCAGATGTCCTATCATCAAGATAATAAAGAAGGATTCTTAAGAAAAATATTATGTCCGCCTTCTTAATGAGCTCGTCATCCATTTCGAAATGCGCTCCCGATCCGGAGAGCCGGAGCGATTCAGAGTATGAGCGTCCATGGAAAGGAATCGGCTCGGCATAGTTCCGCGAGACCGCCTGTTGCGTTCAGAATGAGGGAAATGAAACATATGTTTACGGCGATCGATACCCGTCTGTCCGCCCGAATGTCCATCATCAGTCGGATTCATATTACGCCAGAGGAAGATCCGGGAAAGTCCAGCGCGACTGTCACGAGACTGCATCCCGCACTGATCCACGGGGCACATTGAGAGAGAACTCGAACCATGAATCCTGAGAGTTTGAGCTCGCGATGGGCTTCACACCGGGTCGGGATCTCGCGCTGGAGCGGCTCGCGCGACTTCGTCAGTCGAAATATCAGAAACCTCACTCAAATGAAACTAGAGAACTTTAGTCAACTGAGCGGGAAAAAGCATGAGCGGTCGGTCCTCCGCGTGACCGTTGCAGTCGCTAAACAGAGCCGAGACACGCAGCCGCGGATCCGGCGTAGCTTACGAAGTCGGAAGCTGTCGACACCTAAGTGCTCGGAATAAAATGAGATTCCCGCCTTCGATTCCAGACGACGACGCGACGCTCCTGAATGCAAATGGAAACCGCTGCGAGCCGGATACTGTTTCTTTACCCCTCCCGGGCTGTATGTTTCTGCCATATTTTCTGCCGTAGCACGCAAACACCGAGCATTCCAGTTCCAATCGTAGCTCGCGGCAGGAAATCGATGCGTGTGCATTAGGAAGCGAGCATCAGAAGGTCCTCGGGAGAGCGAAATTCATTCGTTCCCGTCATCGTAGCTCGAACCACAAGGCTCACGAGACGTCGACCACAAGATGTGTCAAGGTGATGGTACCTACGTAATTAGATGAGCAATGAGAAACGGTAACCCGTGTGCCTACTTCATTTTTTCAATTATTGGTTGAATCCTTGCCCTCCCGTGTCCTGACATCGGCAACACGTTCGATTGCTTTCGAAACAGCATGAATAGACCTCGACGAGCGGGGGATTTGCACGCGGGAAGGAGCCTAATCCTCTCTCCTCAATCGTCAATGTGATGCAATGGTGCATTCGGAGTCGTCACGCTCTTGATTCTTAAATTGCACCGATTTGTTGAGATTCCGTTTTTTGTCTGCTAAGTGAGACGTAAGCTGGAGTGGTTTCTGAGAGAGAAGTTCCAGAACGTTTCGAACGACGCCCCAGGAAAATCCGAGACCTCATCAGTGTGCGCGTTCTACTTTCGACGAATAAATGTCAGACCCTGGCAGCGACGACAGATTGACTCGATTCGATGCTTGACACGTTCCGCGGCGGAAGGACGCTAATAACGAAGCATGCCTATTCACAACGTGTAAATCCTTATTGACAGAGCATCGACTCGAGCGACAGCGAGCAGGATGCAGGTGGGATGGTCCGGATGCGTACAAGATGTGAGATGAGAGCTCTCCTATTGCCTACCATTCGACGGGAGACGGGACGTCAATTGTGCACTCGTTTGGCCGCGACCCGCGCTGTCGCACGGACGTCCCTTTGGTAAATCCACCCGTCTTCGGTGTTTTCGCTCTCGATGAGCCGAAAACTTCCCGAAAGAGGAGAATTCACGCGCACAGAGCTCAGAAAAAAAGCTGCGGACGGCTTCCGCGGCATAAAATGGCCGCTTGTGAATATTCCGATGTGTCCTGGCGTGCCACAAGTAGACGGAAGGGGCTCCTCTCCCGGATCTCAATTTCACAGATGGTTCACCAGGGAAGATATCCGTCACTTCAAACAATGTGCGTATCTTCGTCGCGCGTGTCGCCGGTTACACGTTCGCGCACTCGTTCCTTCGCTGGTCTGCGGCAGGATGTCGAAGCCGGGATAAGGGATGTCGAAATTTCACTCAATATCCTGAGGCGTAGGGTGCATACAATTGGTGTTCAGCTTGGGTGACACTGGGGGAAGTTCGGTAAGCCGATTCGCGTTCGAGCTGATTTTTATCCCAGTTTGGGGAGGAGAGGGATCCTTTCTGAAATTGGCGTACGTCTGCCGACACGCCCTCCTCGTGCCGTGAAGCATCGGAGCCTCTCGGTGCGTTCGGCATGAGAAACCGCTATCGAAAACTTGGGAAGTCCACGGACCGGGGTTCGAGTCATCGTCGGTGGTGAGCCGATAAGGACGGGGGCACCGATTTCATGAAACTGTTTGGATCTCGATTGCTCGTTCCCGACGACTCTGTGCGCGGGCTCTGGCGACTTTCTTGCCCCGGGGCCTCTCTTCGAGCGAACGGGAACGCTCCTCTATCCGTGGACTATTCGACGTTCGTTGTCTGAGTGACGTCAAAGCGGAGATAATCTGCTTGCAGAGATTCGCCTCAAGCCGCAATCTTGTGCATGTCACTCTTAACCCTGAAATCGTTTCCATGGACGCTCTTGTCGCTACTAGTGACAGCCAGAGCAGAAACAACCAGAGCTCGAGGAAGGGCAGCAGGCACTTGACACAAATCCTAAACTTGAAGCCCCGTTGTGTACGCGAAGACGCTGGAACAAGAACAGATCTCGATCCCTGCTACATGGCGTGCGTGTCCGTTTTTATTAGAAACTCCCTTGTCGCTTATCCTTGGAAGCGTTCTAGGACCGGGATACACGTATGATGAGAGCCGGAAGGCCATGCAAGCAATAGCCCGGTTTCTTTGAGCTCGCTTGAATGTCCGCGAGGACGAGCATATCGTCTTAGGGCCCGAGCCGAAGGAAAACCATCGCCGATTCGGCGTCCCAAGAAATCTCAGATTCGGCGAAAATCAAGGAACGTTCCCCCCGGGAAACTTGACGGCCACCGCAAATACACTGAGTGTTTGTCGAACTTCCAATCTCCGTCCCGGTTGACTTGCCTCACGGAAATCTTGAGAAACTTCCGCGACGAGTGAGCAGTTTGCATATGTGTGCGTTCGCGTTTTGCACTTTCGCCATCCGCGGATCTCTCGACGGGTGCGCCAACGAGCAGCCGGCCAAGCGAGCGAGCTGGAGAGCTGGGAAGTGAGTAACGATTCCTCTCCCGCGAGGCAGGGTGAACGGAAAATGAGAAGGAAAAATCAAGGGTTTCCTACAAGCAAGAAATCATTCCTCTGCGACAGTAGCCGCGGCGTGCCGCCCGACTCTCGGCCGCTCGGGTGGATGCTCGCTGTATTAGTTCGGTGCCTTGCACTGTGTTCCTCGCAGCCCATTAGCATCCGATGAGATATCGATTTCTCCATCAACGAGACGGGGAGAGCACGAAATCTTGAGCTATCACGTCTCGACGCATCCCCGTTGAGAGTGATTCGGAGGTTTCAAATTGTAAATCGAGTCTGCGTCCATCCCGTTGAGGAGGGGCTGCATGATGGAATCGCGATGATAGACGATGGGAAAGATGTAAAGGGTATCTGATAAGATTTGAACCAATACGGGCTTGTCATGTGCCAGAACGCTTGTTTCAATGATTGCTCGCTTCAATAATTGCTCGTGTCTATAATTGCTCGTTTCAATGATGGTGGACGTTTCTCCTCGGAGGACCGACTCCGAAGTTGTTACCCTCCCGAAGGAAGGAGGTCGAAAGCAGTTATTCGCGAAACCGAGTCGATGATCTCGGTGATAAGTCGGGAGGAGCTCTGACAAATGGTTGACATTTTTCTCCGTCCTATCTCGGCTGAGTTCCATTCCAAACTTGGCCGGAGATATTAGGTCGTGGTTGCGGGTGAGCATGCGGCGCCGAAATCTATCAGATGTCGGTAGCGCAGCGTACGAGTGATGGCAAAAGTACTACCTACCAGATAGTAGAAGTGAAAGCCTTCGTTCGCTTTGGCTCGCCGCCGCCGCCACCGCATGCACTACCCTGTCGTACAGCCATTCCAACCCTCCTTGCCGTACCTGGATGACTTGGTCGCGCTAGCAGTCTGGCTGTCTAGTTCGATCCTCGATATTGATGGCGGAACAGATACCAAACCAATAGGGATTCGCTGGCGAAATCGCTCGCACGCCAGCAAGCCGCATGACGCCCGACCATTGGAGCACGGCAGCTACTCTGTTCCACATTTGTCGGCGCGTAAGTAGGCCTGACCCGCGCCGATCCGTGGCCAGCAAGGTCGACGAACTCCTCATCTACCTCTCACGTTTGCAAACTTCGGTAACTTCTGACGTGAACACTCCGCTCAGCTCCTCTCTCGAGAGAGCTGAAGAATTCTCCCCAGACGCTCCGGAGTCGTTTGGGGAAATCTCGGGGACAGCAGCGAATCTCGCGACCGGTCCGAGTTATTCAAAAGAGCGCAACCGTTGAAAGGAGCAGCCTTCAAAGAATCCACTGGACCATGGAGGATTCGCGATCAAGGCAAGAACACCATCAGCGTACGTCAAACTTTCCGGGAGCGAGTGGTGACGAATATCCAAGGCTCCATTCTTCCGTCCGGCGAGTCCGTCGAGCAAATCTCAATAATGTTGTGATGAATGCTTCGAGTGATATTCCCTCGTTCGATTTTTTCCCGTCGGGAAGCATTAACCCCGATACTGTTGTCGAGGAGGCAACCAGCCCGCGTCTGGGGTCAAACGAAGGGGTCGAGAGGCCTTGATATTTCTGCTCAATCACTCAGCTTTCCATCTCTCGATCCCGACAGAGAGGCGTTTTCCGCGAGTGGAAGAGCCCGCGGAGACCGGTTCGAATCTCGTGGTTGCCACTCTTCAGAAAGGTATTGCATCTCATCGCGTGCTGAACGTACTTTGTTCCAGATATTTATGACCGGTGAGCACGGATTCCGGAAGGATTCTGACTGCGGAACATCTTCGCTTCGGATGGGTAACGGCGGTGAACACTCAGACTCCCATCGCTGGGGTTTCAATTACCCACAAATCCGCGTCCGAGACCGAGTCTTCGGAAGAAAAATCCTCATCCCGACTCAGTTGAAATCCTGTTTATCTCCGAGCCCTGGCCTCCGTTCCATTGCTCCTTGTCCTTTACGATTCGATGAATCGACATCCATTGATTTGTTTTGCTCGTGTGAGGATTTGCATATCGTAGGGGCCTCTCCCCGCCCCTTCCTCCCGTCTCTACGGTGTTTCCCCTCGTCGGCGGTGGTTCACTACCACATTTGCGGAAAACACGCATGCTCGCACGTGGAACGAGCATGATCGGACGCAAGCCATTCATTCGCTCGCTATCGTGAATACAAATCGAAAAACTCAAGAACTTCTCTGTGCCTCTTTACTCAGCCAGCCGCCGTTACCTCTACCGTGTTTTCCAGATTACTTATCGTTCCTCCGCTGATCCCCGCCCGTTCCCTCGGTCGCCCCCCGAGCGGGTCAAACAAAAGAGGGGAGCGTGTTCGAGGAAGAGAAGCTCCTTTATTTCCGAGAGTCGACGGCTAGCAGAAACGTCACCGACCAGAGATACTTTAGAGGTCGCCAAGAATTTCTTATCGAACTCTCTTCCGGCCTCCCTTCACTCGATACACTTCCTGCACACTTCCCACACAATGTATCTTGCAGTCGCTGAGTTTCGTACGAGATCCCGCTACGAGAGCGTTGGCTAATAGTTCCCGTGGACATCTCCCCAGATGCGCCTGGTCATTCATTTTCGGAGACCGGCGGAGCGTCTTATCTCCCGCAGAGCGCTCCTGGCCGATGTCTCGGAGAATTCCCACCGATATTGAGTCTACTGTCGACTCTCTGCTTGTGAGCCTCAGCCGGAGCGCAGGGACCGGGAGATCAAGCTTAATCTTCATTAGAAACTGCGTGATTCGAGCCGATGTAAAATCTGACACGGAAGAATGGCACGCGATAACGGAATGACAGCCGCATGCCGCTGCAGAGGCCGCTCTTCGAATAAACTCAAACGAATCGAGGGGAGGGACGAGAAAGGAACTGCGCTGACGCGAGAAGGATGTGCTCGTAGTGTTTGCCCCGCACGACAGGATCCCCGACCGACGCATGCCTACGGCGCGGCGGGGAAAGTCTTATAAATCGTCTTCGAGGAAAACAAGCAGGAAGTACGGGATTTAGAAGTCGCTTTTTCAACGTCAAGAAGCAAATGCTTCCTCTTCTTCCTTCGGTGCCTCCGCGGAATTCCGTTGCGAGAGGAGGGCCGTCGCGTCGGAGCAACGCCGGCCGCCGATCCCTTGGAGATCCCCGACAGATACTTTCACAATTAGGTTCAGCCGTCGGAATCAGATCCGAGCATCGGCTAATGCCGGAAATACGTTGTCTCCGCATCGACGATACTTAGTCAGTGATACAAACGGCCTCGGATACAACAGTGCTATATTTGCCGTGCGTCTATATGTATGTGCTATGTGCGATCCTGCGACCAATGACAGCTTCCGCTGAGACCAAAGCTCCTATTCGAGACGTTTCCGCTCCGCGCTCGAATTGACTCAAACAAATAGAGGTTCTTCGAACGTCGAGGGGATTCGGGAGCCGGAGCTCCGAACCGAGTCCTTGACCGAGCCGCGTTCGGAGTCATTACTCCACTCATCGGCTTACGACTTGTATGTCGTTCGACTCGCAAGCGCGAGTGATGACCTAGGTATGCGGCTCAACGACCGGCAATTCTGCTTTGCGCCCATCGCTTCCTCTTCCGCGGCCGCACTTCTCATTTCTCTCCCTCAAAAAGAGGGTCAAACCTGACGGTCACACCCGGGAATACATCTGTGTCGAAAGGAGCCCACTTGAAACAAAAACAACCACCCTCTGGGAAATCATGGCTGACTGAGTCTCGTTTGGATGAACCATCGGAATCCCGGAGGTTCGCAACAGAAACCTGAAACTGTGTCGCACATTTGTCCAGATTAGTTAGCATCGTTGCGAGCTTATTTGGATGTCGCACAGAGATTTCCCTCAGAGAATTGACTCGAGAATCTTACTTAGTCCGCTCGTCATTGTCACCGTTTCCAGGTTCTCCTCCTTGAAGAGAAAGCCGAAGTCAAATTATCGAGCGTCAAGAGATCGAGAAAATCAGTGGCCCCATGAGAGGTTTACCCAGCAAAAGTCGCTCTCACTCAGACGGGGAAGTTTGCTCTCTCTACTCCGGCCGTCCGCAAGTTCATCGGACGTATCGGAAGCGAGCCGCTCAAGCCACTGAAAGAAACTGCAACGAGTCACTGAAATGATATGCTCTGCGGTCGAGTGAAGTCGTCGGCGAATGAAGAGCGGAATTCAAGGAAAGGCTGACGGATCGCTTTCCTTACCGATTCCGAGTCCGCCTCGTCTCGGCCAACGAGGGACCGGGCCCGCCTGACAAGATACCCTCAGCTAAACTTGCGCCCCAAGACCTCTCTCTTAAGATTCAAGCCATCAGGGTTCCACCCAAAGAATTCCTCGGCGATCCTCATTATTCTGATTCCACAGTTCTGAATTGGCCAGCGAGACATCGACGTGCAAAATACCATCGGACGCACGCGGGAACCGTGGGATGGCTCACTCAAAGAGCGAATGTATACGAGTACGTTCGAGGATCCAGATCAACCAGTACCCGGACCGACACCGTATAGCTCGGAAACTCGCCACGCAAGCCTTTGAGAATTGTACAACCTATACGTCTTTGTCAGTAACTCGCGAGCAAGATCGCTGGACCAGTAGAATTCCTCTTGCAGAGCTCTTGAATTCCAGGTTCCACTGGAGACCTCCCATGCCGAATTTGAATATTTTCCGCCGAACGATTGAGTATGTATTGTGCGCGCCGAGGAGAATTCGGAAAGCCCTATCCTCTAGCCGCAACGAATCTCCCGACCTGACTGAATTCCTCGAGATCCTATGCGAACACTTCGTTGGGCGAAATCGACATCGATTAAACCGCGCGCCATCGGCGGAAAGTTTCGTGAACTCTCATCTTCGAAAAGGCCCTTTCGGTCTCGTCGGCGCTGCCTCCATCGCGGGGAATTCTCGGCACGTAGGCCTCCCTCGCGGGAGCGGGAGATAAACACTGCGGGTAGGAGACGACGCTACGGTCCGAGCAAAAAAGCTCCCTATAAGCTCCGTGAGGAATCACGACCGAGCGGCTGCTCCTAGCACGTTTCGAGACTCCCAAGAATAAGATAGGCATTCTTCCGAACGTTCATAGGTTGATTCAACGGATATCTGTAACTTCCGATTTTTACACTCAAGGAACATCGAAGGTGGCGATTATTTTTCTGCGAATTGTACGGATGCGAGTAGCTGATACTCAGGAGAGAAAGGAAAAAAATATTTGAGAAAGACTAATACTTCATCGTCCGTAACAAGAAGTCTCCCGGAAGTCGGATCTGTCCCGAGGGTGCACTTCATGACCAGGAACTTCTCCTGCTTGAGACAGAGAGAAGGCTTGGGAACTGATCATGATCATAGAAATCAATAATCGACGAAGACGCTCCTTTTTCCTACTGGTCGTCGTCGTGCCCTCCGCTTCCTGAGGTCAACGCAGTGGGAATCGCTCACGAGGTCCTTAATACGCCTCGGATAGATAGACGGACAGCAAGTCAAGTTTGACAGTCGGGGATACTGATAGGCAAAATAAATATAAAAGCTGATAGACCCGAATACGAAAAAACCTTCTGCAACTTTCAATCAGACTGCTCGATCGAAAAGAATCGGCTCGGACCCGCGAAATACCGGGGCCGGGGAGAGGGAGGGGGAGACCGTGCCAGACCTGAAGAGTCCAGGGACGTCATTTCAAGCACAACATGAATCAGGATCAAATCGTCATTTCTCCCTCAAGCTTTAATGAACGGAAGGTTCGCCTCTACGATGATCGAGCCCTCGCTGGCTATCAATGCGATGCTATTTCATCATATCTCGATTGGCTTCTCTTCGTAAACGATGACTCTGCTTTGGCAATGCGAGTGGAAACTTCTGCTGTTTCCGCCGAGGAGCCCGACGGACACAAATTCGGAGTCCGAAAAAGCTCGATTGTCCCGAGTGTTGGCTCCGGTGTATATCTCCGCCATGAGTTCTGTGGAAGGTAATTTCTCGTGGTGGCGGGAGTCTCTGCGGGCGAGATTCCCGAACTTCGAAACGATTAGGAACTTGGAGATCGCGATTATTTTCGCCAGTGGTCGAGCCTATAATCATTTTATTGAATGGACCTTCTAGCTAGATTGAGCTCAGTTACGGAGGCTCGCAGAAATTCGTGTTATATCCAGGAGTTTTCACAGTCCTGCGAAGGCGGTAGCGACGATCCAGGCCAAATAGCCTTCCCGATACTCACGATTCCGTATTCATCGCCTATTGCTCCGTTCGTTCCTTGTGGAAAACCCTCTTCCTGGAATCGAAATTTCTTCGAAGCGCCGTCCGATGGCGGTGGCTGATGCCGTTTTTGCGAGTGGGAACATTATTTATCCTGGAACTGGTGACACAAAATCTATGAGAGTCTGGCGAAAGCCGATTAAGTCCGTGGCTTAGTCCTATCAGACCCAGCGGCGAGAGGCACGGCTTGGACCAAAGCGGGCCGCGGGAGACAGGAGGACTCAAGACATCCGCGCAATGAGCAAGCGCTGACCGGAAGCAGAAGAACCGACGGTCTCTGAACGACTGGGATAAAAGCGCGCCATCCTGTCGATGGACCTCACAAGCTGGAACTGAGAGGCTGAACTTCGCGAGGGAAAAACCGGAGACGACGCTATGAGAATTTGAGTTTGCTCTCCCCGTGTTCTTGGGGCTGCTGGCGAACAATATTTCTATCGTGCTCGCAGACGACTGTTTTCCCCCGTGTGCAACGACTCCAGACCATAGCGTCCGATGCCTTCGGAAAACAGGCGATTTTCAAGAATCGGATTTCCCTGCGAAAGCGATAGGTTTTCCATCGGGCACCTTACCCTCCGACAGACACAGATGTCCGCTTCTCGATTCTTCGGTCTATGTGACATCGATTTTCGATTCCTCCATTCAGGTTGTCGATAGCGTAAGCGAAACAGCCTTTTACAGGGCCAGCATCTAGCCCGGCTAGCGGGGAAAGAGGACAGGAGGAGCCCCTCTTCGTTGCACTCGTCCTTCAGGTATCCGAAGTTTCGACTAGAACCACGCGTCCGGTCCACAGAATGCTCTTGGGACGGCGCTGTCCCGGCCGCATAGTCCACTAGGGGTATTGCGAGTTGAGGCCATAAAATCTGGAGAGTCGTCTCGAGGGGGTGCCGGAAGTGCAATCCCGAATTCCAGGCCGATGGTGTTGCTTGGCGCGACCCGAGAGGCGCTGTTAGTCATGGTGTTCGCTTTCACGCATGCATGATGCTCGGTGGGCCACCGTGGGACTTTTGACTCGCCGCAAGATCGAGCGATCCTCTACAATAGGTCGTTTCGGATTTTCATCTCCTTCACAAAGGCTTCATATCGTTCTCATCGTTGGTAATTGAGTTTTTTTATTCAGCTTAAGTTCTCTCCCATATTCATTCGTGGATCTCGTCGGCGGAGACGTCATCAATCTCGCCTGAAGCCGACGGCGTCCAGCTCCATCGAAACTTTGGGCTGGACCCCAATGCCGAGGCGTCATCACGGCATTTCACGAACCCAAACGCTTGTGTGCATAACAAGTGACGAACGCGACGGAATCTCGTCTATCGGTCGATGACTAGGTCGATCGAAGAGACCCCAAGATTCCAAACAGTGCGACCTTTAGAGTCAAGTTTCGACCACAGCGGTGTATCAGGACTCCTATCCCTCGCAGGTTCCTGGATGGAGCTTATCACCGAGCATTAATCAAGAATAATTCTCTTCGTCCTCCCACCCAATGCTGAACTACTACGAGCAATGAGCGAGGGGGAAAGGGGGACCCGTGCGCCGACGATAAAACAGAGAAAAGCTCGCGAGAGAACTTCCGAGGGGCGCCACTTCTTCAATTGGCGCTCGAAAGAGCCGGGCTTTTCCGAGGGAGCAGCGGAATCCGTGGTATGCGCCCCGGACGCTGCACGGTCTATTTACGCCACTGACTAGGATACCCTGATCATCTTTCGACTGTGCTGAGACCTCATACTGTCAGGAGACGCTCCTCAGTCTTGGCTGTGTATCTTAGGAGCGACGGATTTGAGCGTCCACGCACGTAAACTCGTGATTCGCCGGAGTCTTCCCTCGTTCAGCGTCCCCAGCCTGGGTCGAGCCATACTGCTACGATCTTGCGCCGAAGATGACGGCGTCCTTGACGATGCGGGACAAAAAGTATCGTCTCCAGAACAGCTGCGAAGTTAGAGACGGTAAGCCAGGTCGTCGTTTAGAGCAGGGATGCGCAGTCTATTCTGTTTATGGTTTGTGGCGATTTGGACGTGGGCAGCATGCTCAGCACTCTAGCGCCAACTGGCGCGGATCGGCAGCGGGCGATCTCTATTCTTGACCCGGCTGAGAGTTCTACCGAGCCTGAGGTTCCTCCTGACACAGGACGTGCGTTCAATTTCAAACGTTCCTTTCGATTCGGAGAAGAGCTTACCACTTGAGGACCAATTCTTTATCCTCTCGGATGGTTTGCGAAGTGATTCCGAAGTAGGAAGATGGTCTCGAATTTTTAGGATACCGCGCTTGAAAGAGAAAAAGAGAGAACCTGTGACAACTTCCTCTAAAGGTTTCCCTTCCGGGACATCCAGACTACTTCACAGCTAATGACCACTCCGACAGACAATGACCGAGCCGACCGAAGGCCGAGGCTAGAGGCAGCCCCCTGCGCAGGGAGACATTTCCCTCCTCATCCCCATTCCCGCCGAGAGAAAGCTCACGGCGCAGCATCGGTGGGCCGTACTCGGGGACTCTCGTCCCCCACACAATCTACAAACCACGCGCTTCTCTCGCTTGATCCCGCGGGGAAAAGTTTGAGACCGTTTTCATTCTGAACCGCAGAACGTTCGGAATCCCTGCAAAGTTGCTCGTTAGCGGGGAACAATATCTCGCAGCTGGAAATGTCCGCCAGGGTTTGCCATGGGTCGCCATGGGGAATTATTTCGGTTGTCCCAGGGAAGTATTCCCAATGCTTTTGTGATCCTCGGGGACCTCGTGTTGAGCCAATCTTGTTTCTCTCGAATTTGATCCGGATAACCTGTTCGAAAATCTCGAGGAATGCAAGTTCACATCGTCCCCCGACTCATTCCCTTATTGCCCTTATTT
Organism: Galendromus occidentalis; assembly: GCF_000255335.2. Lineage (NCBI taxonomy): Eukaryota > Metazoa > Arthropoda > Arachnida > Mesostigmata > Phytoseiidae > Galendromus > Galendromus occidentalis. Next base: position 662,930 of record NW_003804308.1, read on the forward strand.
CGACTGTCCGCTGCCGAGAAATTCGTTCGTTTCAAGCGGATGGCGCACGTCACTGATCGGATCTCATGAATAGACACCGACTCCAGAAGGAAATTAAGTTTTTGGCCCGGGTCATGCTCCAGGACAGCTGTCAGAGGAGCGGGTTCGAGATTCATGAGATGACGTTCCTTCCCCCGTGCCGCCGCCACGCCGACACAATCCATCGTTGTGTCTGTTCTCTTGCTCGCTCTAGAATCTCGGCTCACATCGTCTCATCGGAAGTCGGAGTTGCCCCCGTCATCAGCATCTGATTGAAACAACAGAGGAATCCGAATGATCTGCAGTTTGTGTTCCGGTCGCCCTTCGTCTGATCGCCGTGGCGGTCCACATCGTCCGCGGGGGGGGGGAGCGAGATTGAGAAGGGACGAGCAACGCGAAACCTTACGCGTTCATTCTCTTTGAAGTTTCTTTTAGGTTTTTTTTTCTCGACGACGACGTCCCCTTCATCCGCTCGGTCTGTTCTCCGCTTTATTTCTATCTCTGGCGCTCCTCCTTGAACCGTTCAATTGAATCAAAGCTTATCGGGCAAAAAAAGAGCGTTGCTAGTCTTTTGTCCGGAGGCTGTATGTTGTTCCGGAGAAGCAGAGCGTTTTCTCTCTCCCTTCCTCCCCTACGACGAGCGAGGATGGACGGTATTGGAGTAGACATTCAAACGAAGACCGCGTGCTGCACTGCACAAAGGACGACCGGAACGATCGCGGAATGTCAAGGAAACGTATTTCGCCATTTTTCATTTATTCGTCCATTGTCTAATCTTGGGGGCGGTCGCGTGAAAATGGTAGAACTCTCTGCACTGGGCTCGATTAGCAGATGTCTCAACCAGCCGATGGCCGAAGATATCTCGTAGCGGGTTTGGAAAGTGAATGGGTTCCGGGCGGCCTGGTGCAGTACCGCGACCTGTTCGAAACCGGAATCGGTGACACGGATGACGCCGGATTGCGCGTTTGATGACTCGATATCGGCGGCTGTCGAAGATTGATACGGATCTCATCGCGCTCACGTTCTGTTCTGGTTCGCCTCGCATGAGCCGAGTTCTCGTGGAGGAAATTCGCTGAAAAGCGCTCAATCCGCCTCCGATGGTGAAATCCAGTATAGTTGATTTTCCTCTGCGGTTTCTCTCCGACCGATAACTATGCTTCTCCGGTGAATGATTGGATGGAACGAACTCTGAACACTCTGAAGCCAAACTCCATCGAGCTTAATAAAGCCGGTAAGATTGATTCTCCTGCCCACTTGCTCATGAGTTATTCGATAATTACATCTTCCGAGGGGGCGCCGAGAGAATACCATTGATCCGATCGCGAATCGACATTCCATGACCCCGAACGGGATTTTTCCTTCTTCGACCTGGGAAGCATCGCACAACGACCCTCAAGCGGGTTGCGCCAACCGCTGGGAGTGTGGTCGCCACGCAGTCTATATACTATACGAGCGTCTATCTCAACTCAACTAGGACACATTCCGCGCTCCGTGATAATCCGGGCATTGCGCCCTCCAAAATTCAGCAGACGCCCAGAACGAATGAACGGTCGAATCAGCCGCCGCACTGTTCGGCGATGTGAGGGAAAATAATCACGTGAGTCACCTTTATCATAGCGAATGACTCTACTGCGAGCTCCCGTATCTGAACGGCGCAGCGGCGTGGGAACAGCATGCGCGGGCTCGTTTTCAACGGCCATTTCCTCAGTTTTCTCCGCGGCCGCTCCCTCAGTGGAGCCAGCAAGCCGCCGGCTTCCATTCGTTCCATCAGGAGGCTTTGCAATCAGAGCTGACCGCCATGTCATCGTCTGTTTGTCTCTCCAACGTCCATCCCGAGACTCGCCGTCCATTCGTACACCAGTGTGATTGTGGTTCAAATGATGATGGCGACAACGACGACGGAGCTGGCGACAACGACGACGGAGCTGGCGACAACGCGGAAGGAGAAGTCTGCGAATAATACGGCCTTACACATCCATGCAGCAACAAGACGCCCAATGCACGCGAACCTTCTTTCTCTCGCTTGATGTTCATAATCAAAGGCCGCTGCCTGCACGCGTCGATAATTACGGCCGGAGAGTTTATGTGAATAAGGAGCACCGTTGCCCTGGAGTTGCCGGACTCCATGATGCACTTCTCCCTCACCGACTAGATATCGATCCAGAAATCTCAGCGGCCGACTCCAAACAGGGCCACACATGATCGTTGAGTCACGCAGACTGGAAAATAGGGAATGGGCGCAGCTCTCGATATCTGCGGACTCGATTTACGTCTTGCTTCACAGTATCATCATTCGGCCTTCGATCTGCAACGGTTTCCTGCCGGGCCCCGCGGATTCGCTCGGATGTGAATAATTGATGCATTACACCTTCGAATAGATTGCTTCTACCCTGCAGTACGCGAGGCGAAGGGAGAAAATACGACGTATGGTACTCGCTATTCATGAAGTTAATTACATCCATTTCTAAGCCGTCCTACACGGAACTACACGTACTCTCGGAACGTTTACGGCAGCCATCGGTCGAGCCTCCATCGCGCGCCCGTCGTTTCGCACTGCGCGCCGATTTCGACCTGTCTTCCTCAGCTAGCGCCGGGAAAAAGCCGGGAGTTCTCATCAAAGCATCGCGGAAGTGTTTTGCTTGAAGTTGCTCTCGTGTCAAAAACAGCACCATATCACCCTCACAATCAGCTCAGCGCAACACGTGACGAGACCTCGAAACAATGTCGGGGAAGCGCCTGCTCGAACTCTGGAGCTCTTGAAAACGCGGCGCCTCTCGAATTATCCCTCGATGTTCTCAAGCTTTATAAATCAAGCTCAAACTCTTGATAGTCAAGAATTCTGAGGATTTCCTGCACTTATCGCTGCCGTATCGGCGGACTCTGAACATAATCGCTGCGTTCATGACCTCTAGCGAACTGCATTTCATTAACCTGATTTCCTCACCGTTTTTTTCGTCCTCGCAGAAGTGAAGAATCCGTCCGTGCCCTTGGCTGCGCGCGAGACGGTGTTCTGCATCATTGCGTCTCTGAACGTCGTGAGCGGACATTTTCTTCAGAGACTCTCACTTCGGTGCAGGCTGCCAGCAGGCACAGTGTCATCCGATGAACGGAGCTCGAACGCTCCGGAGCTCGCTGTTTACGGCATCGTTGCGATCTGGGATCGGCTCCACTGGACGAATTGCGATTTCGTCTTTGGATGTCATAACTTCCGATGCTCATTCCCCATCCGGTATCTGGAGGGAAAGGTTCTCCAGAGCCTCTCTGAGAATCGACCCGCTCGCGGAGCTGGGTACATACATTTCCCCACCTGCCAAGCGCCAAGATGGAGCACGGCTTACCCAATCACTCGTCTGGAAGTCGGACAGGGGTTCGACTCTTTCGTCTTCGGTGGAACTTTCCGTGGCGGGACGACTCACTGACACGATGCTCCATTTTTTGTGTTCGAGCGAGCTGCGAGACGAGACCTCGTGACTGAATGAGGAACCCTACACGACCCATATACCTGCACCGACTTCGGGATCACATTGAACGAAGTCCGTTATTGACTATTATGAGTCGAAGCGAGACCCCGGGAGCCCAATTTCTCGAATTCTTATAAGAAAGTAGAATTTCAGACATTCTCTACGATTCGGTGCGAAACAGTGACTTGGAGTGGGACAGCAGCCCAACATAATTCTTCGCTTCCTTGTTGAGGAAGTGGTCGTTGGCGCTGAGGATGCCCTTGTTTTTCGTCACCCAGTTCTACGCTAACCGCCATTCGTACTCAGGGCTAGACGACACGACGCCGACGCCTGGCGTCTCATGAGACCTCAGCCTGCTCCCACACCAATTTGCTCCGCATACTCGAACCTGTCGAGTTCCATCATCGTGTTTTTCCGAAAGGAATTTATGAATGAAGTCTCTTACGCCGCGCCGTATGAATTCGAGATCTCTCAACAATCGCCGGAATACCCAGAGCCAGAAAGTCTCTGTCGGGAAGCGATTCAAGCACGAAATGAGCGACGAGGATGCGCTCTCGAGCTCCTTACTCGCCGGAGCGGGGCTCGGACTCCGGGGGTTCTTCCACGCGCGAAGCTATCCCCGATTCGCTCGTGACGAAGGAGCGTAATGACTTCGACCAATGCTTCTCTGATTCGACTTTCGGATTTCGCTTGCCAGTGGGATGGAAGTCGCATGAACGAATGACTTCTGAGCCCGTGGGCGGATCCGCCATCACGAGAGACAGATAGCCGACCCAGCCCAAAGCGACTGACAAGACTCCACCGCCCCCACGGTGCCGTATCTCGTCGCAGGTTACAGTATCCGCCGTTCCCTCTCCTCTTTCCCTGCCCACCTCTTCGTCGATGTTCTTCCTGTTTCCCCTGTTCGTTTTTGTCGCTGAGTCGCTTCCGTCAGGAAAGACAATTCGTTTTAACGAGCGCCTGTCCTCGGACGACGTAAACTGCTACTTCCGCCTGGCTGATGCCATCATCTGTTCAACAATCGTCACCTAATTCCGGAACTTGGTTTCTGGCTACTTTTGCTGAACGATCGACCTGGATGAAAGAGTTCAGCTTATTTTCAGATCCAACCGTGTCTGCCAAATCGCTCTCGGGACTCACCGGAATCGGTGGAAGACTCCAAGGTTGCGTAATCGTTCGGAGTAAGATCCGAGGGAGCGATAAATATTCGACCGGCGCCTAATCCGTACGGAGAGCTATCGGTCGCCTGATTGAACGGCTCTCAGTGTTTAGTTTTCTCGTATTGCCCCGACTGATGGGATCGAACGGTCAGTGTAGCTCTATGAGAGGGGATTTCTCGGTGTTCTCGGGAGCCGACGAGTTTAAGCAGACTGACTCCTTAGTAAGTTTCAGCAATTTGGCCCGGGGCGCTTCCCGGCGGATGAAGCTTCCTTCGTTAAGACCTCTTAACAGAGCCAGCTCCCCACGCACGTAATCAAGTGGTCAGTCGGCCGTGCGCACGTTCCAGATTTTACGCGATTTGCTTTTTTCTGTCCGGACACAATCTAAGTGACGCGACAGCTTCGTTGAGAACGTCACCGTCTCACGTTCGACCAGGACGGCTTGCTCCATTCACATCACTCAATTACCCAGGTGAGCTCCGCAGAGGTCGGATCTCTGCTGCTTGAAATTCTCGAAACCAGGCTTATATCTCCCACCTCAAAGAGCTTCGGTCGAAGAAAAAGGAGGTACCTCACCGGGAATATGACGGAAAATGAGTTCATCATCATTCATCATCGAACCAGCTCGATTATCCATCGACGCTGCTCAGATGACTCCGACATGGGTCCTCGTGCGAAGCTTATCGCCAGGTTGTAAAAAAATACGCCACCGTAAGCGCTTCTTTGGCTGCGCGAGTTTCGAGTCAATTCTGGCAGGAGACTACTTCGAAAGGAGCGGCTGGCCTGGAATTCATTGCTTCTATAAGATGATCGATGATCATAATTCCGACTTCTATACTAATCCGACGAAAATACCTACTGATGGAGCTCGCTGACAATCCATGGTGATAAGAACGCCTCCCATCAAGATGAGCGTCGCTCCACTTCAAAGCGAATCGGGCTTGCTCGCTACAGCATCCGATCCCTTTACGTAATCAATTTAGCGTATTATACAATTTTAATGAGTGTATCTCTTCAGTCGATTGTTACATGACCCTGATCGCCCCATGTAGCACCGGGAACATCGATATCCCCGGGCCCATTCGATCTCGAATTGAAGGCCATCAAGCGATTCATTCGAAGCGCACTATTCCTATCCGAAGTCGAACATCGAAGTTGAGGGATGCACCGACAGAGTACTCGACGTTCTCGATACGAGACGATTCATATGACGAACTATCGACCCGAAAGCGGCCCGCTTGATTTCGGCCCCCGTTGCCATTCATTTTGAACGGCGGGAGCTTCCTCCTTGTCACTCTCGACTCGGGGGGCCGTCACTCGTCGACGACGCCGTCGAAGACGCGGCAAGCGATTGTCGTCGCAATTGATTTCCGATACAAAGCCGAGGAACGCAGAAGACACTTTTTTGTAAAGCACACACACAAACACAGATTTGGCCGTGACGACAGTTCTTGATACTCGATCCGGACGGACGCGTCCCGTGCAGACCCCGGGCAGCGTCTCGATGGGCGAGTATTGAGGTTCGGGCGGACCTTTCCTCGTCGGAGTGAGTTAAGCGACACGCGCAAGGGGAAGGAGTCGCAACTCATCCACTGTCTGAGAAGTCAAGAAAGGCTCGAAGAAGAAAGACGAAAACTTCCTGAATTTGAATGTCGGAGAGCGAGCCTGCGACAAGTCGGAAACGGAATAGAGATATGAGGAGAAGATTTTAAGATATCGGAGTTTTTATCCCATTCAAGAAGGTACGGATGTAGTGATAAGACGGCGAGGACATCCCGGAGTAAAATCTTCTCTTTCGAACGCAGTTCTCTCCTCTGCGTCGGAGGTTGAAACGGTGGGGCTCTTCTTTCGATCTGGAGCCATCGCTCCGAGGAAGATGATCATGAAGCCGAGTCTATCAAACTGATATTGGTCGAGCTGAGAATCGAGAAATGGGTGACATCTCATTCTTGTTCGAGAAGGGAGGAAGGAGGAGCGGGCGGCGAAGCGGATGGGCTGATCGCGAGAGAGGGTGTCTAATGAACGGAACGTACACGAGGATGTTCTCAAATCAGCAGAAGACGGAAGCACGACGGAGCGCTGGGAAGTGAAGACGAGCTCTCCCACGGAGCACCGAGCGATCACATCGGAGCGAGCGAGCGAGCGACCACCCGCCGGAATGAGAGACACGCTCTCTCTCAGAGTTGGAGTACTCAGTGATCCGAATGATAAAAGTCCGTCATTAATGTTTAGGGCGCCAATTTAATCGGCTCTTCGGCCTGCCGTCGTATATGGGGCACCGGAGTTTCCTCGAGAACGATGAACGTCGCGTTTCTAATAAAGCTGCCCGGGAACTTCACCTCCGTGAAGTTGGAAAATCCCTCAGAACAGCATCGGCCCCTCACGGAGATGATCTCAACGTTTGCCACTAGCTCGCGGTCCCGGCTAAGCAGTTCGTCGATCGGGTTCTCGCGAGAAGAATTCAGGGGCTGCGAAGAGAAACCCGGAGAGCTCGCTGGGCGGCCCAGTTGGGGAGTCTCGAGGAAATTATGCGTGATTCCTAGGGAATTCCCGGGCCAGAGCTGAATGATCTCACCACTGAGGGAGAACTCGTCGCCCATATAGAAGGAAGTTGCATTCATCAAAGGGAGCTTAGCATCAAAATTCACTTGCCAACACTTGCAGCTATCTCCCATGGCCACTCCCTGTCTCTCTATCCCTCTATCCTTTCTCCTCAAGCCGGTTTAGTAACAAGTTTTGGTCTCATTAGAAGGTCGTTACTGTCGCGACGTTGGGCGAGCAGCGGACTTGGCCGTCATCAGGTGCTTAATGCTCGCATCACAATGGCCGTTCTGTGGAAGATGTTCTCTTTTCTTTCCGGCCTCCTCCAACGAGCCGCCAGCCACCGCGCGCACCGCCGTCCCGCTCGAGTCCGGACAGCGACTCGCTTTCGGTGCACGTGTGTTTGGTTTCACTCGGATATTCGCTCCGATCGAAACTGTGGAGACTTTGCTCCTTTCGAGGGGTCTATTCTCGCGTTCTGCAAGTTCCGTCTGCCGGCTCAGCGAGGTGGATATTCGGAAAGAGTATTCGAGTCTACAGGACAGGGCCAATCTCTAACGGAAGCCTCATACCATGGATGAAGGCTGACGGGCCCAGCTGAGTTCAACAAGGCGATTTTGAACGAGAAACAGCGGTATATGGCCTCACGGTGTGCATCCAGCTGTCTCCACGTGTTGTCATCTTATGCAAACCCTGCTTCAAAGAGAAGCTGCTCGACCAGTGCGCTTCTCGTGCCGTCGACCTTTTCCCACGGGACCGTCGCGTTTTAGCGGATTTTTTGACCACACGGGATGACCGGAGTCTTTCCGAGCACATCATCATCATCTGCATTTCATTCGAGCTCCGAGCTAATCAGGGAGCGTCGCTCAAACGACGCACTGTGAGTTCCCGACCCATTTTTTTGCATCCTAGCTCAGCGCTCCTTCCAGGGTGGTTCTGCAACCCCTAGACCGAGACTCGAGGTGATCTGGTTTCATCAAATTTCACACGTCATAATCCCGAAGGGGCATCGGAGTCACAATCAAAAACTTCGACTATGGTTTTTCCCCGTCGTCTCCGAGTGCGAAGTCCCGATCATACGCTCCGAACGTACTGATCAATGATACATGTGATTGTTGATAGATGACCGCAGATGGCTGGACAAATATGTGCACCTCATACGTATGTTTCGCAGGTTGCCGGAAACGGATGAGCCGAGGAACAGAACCTCGGGCCGAAAGTGAGCTCAGCTCTCTCTCGCCAGTGGGAGCAGCAAGAGAACTCCATTTTGAATGTGACGGGCGTCGGCTGCACTTACCTTATCAGCGAAGGCTCCTCATTGCTAAGCCAGAGAAATGGCCGAGGGCTTCTTATGACCCGGCACCGCGACGGCAACGGCCGCTGCAAGGGTGTGAGCTGAGGAAAAAATGTCTGCGAAGGAAATGAAGCAAAAAGTGTCTTTGCAATACTGTAGCAAGTCAGCTCTGGAGCAGAGGCGACCCGCGAGAGAATAAAAAAGACGAATGAATCAGAAGACGGGACTTTCTGTGTGCGTGCGGTCGAAGGAAGGAACGAGCGAACGGAAGCCGGCGTCATTGATTCGAACATTGAAACATGACAACTCCGTCAAAGGATTGCGAAACTATCCGAGCCTCCGGGGCGCTCTCACAGAGAGACTCGCCCGCATTGAATTCCATCCGAGGGCATTCGCACGCGAAAACCAATGAGAGGAAGGTGAGGATTCCCTTGAATTTCCCGCCCGGTTCGTACCGCGGAGCGACGCTGGAAGTATCGCTTGTCCTCCGAGCTCCTAATTATGAACGAGGAATGCACCGCCCTCAATATTGTGCCCAAGTCTCCGATTTATCGTGAGCATTCCATGTTCTCTCTCTCGTTCAGTCTCCTCTCTTATTAATTTCTCGGGACGTTCCTCGGTCTCCAACGGAAGCAAACTTTAAGTCTCTACATATTTGTTCGAGGACAAATAAAGCACGAAGATCACAACAGAGCCCGAACTAATTACCACGGTAAGGGGGAAGAGGGACCAGGCCGTCGTCATTTGTCATCTAGAAGCGGGTTCGTTCGTTCATTACATCGGCTCAGTCGATCACCGAGAGACTGCTATTCAGTTTCTGGTCCGTTCTTATTCGCTACCCATGTTCTGCAAGCCACAGCATGATGACACACAGGTTTACGAGAAAGTAATTCCCGCGAGGGCATCGCTGGAACTCGGCGGAAGATTCTTGTTTTGCGGAGAAGCAAGAAAGCGCCGTCGGTACCGCCTGCAGTGCTCCGCGTATTGAACGCTATCTCGCCTAGAGTAAATCATTTTCTGAGCTGTTTCGCTCTCACTCTAGATGATCTTCTAAAAACTTTGAAAATTGAGCATATCGGAAAACTAGTAGAAGACACCCGTTCGAGTACTTTGTGCCATGAACGTGCTAAAAACGCCCTAAACGATGGAAGGAAAGCGTTGATTTTTAGTAGGGAGCTTTTTTCTTCCAGGGGGTGCGACTCCGAACATCACGACGAAGCGGTGACCCGCTGGCTGGGCGACCGACCGACCGAGCGATTGATCGACCGACCGAGCGATTGGCCTGTGCTCCAGGAGGAGGCGATGCCGGAGGTCGCTCGTTCCAGATTCATCGAGCGCAGGAGCAGGCCGACGACATATTACAAGGTACATACCATTCCAGCTCAGAGTATAAGGATCGTTACCGCTCGCTAAAAGAATCTCACGCGCTGGCACCCACACTCTCTGGGACCAGATTCCTTGGAGTTCGATAAGCGTTTCGCTATGAGTGCGAAAAACAAATAATATGAATCGGTTCTTCTCCAGATCTTCCACTAATTCTCGTACATTTGCTTCACCGTTGTTAACCCTTTGCTATCTCATTGTTTACTCTATGCTGAAGCCTTATGTACCGTTATCTCTAATTACCTTCCTCTAGAGGGCACTGATCCCTTTCTTCCCCACGACGTCGTCGCTTTCTTCCGAGTGAAAAAACACTGTTCGAGCCACATCGACCGACGCACATATCAGTTCGACGTGCGGACCCGAATGGCCCTTCAAAACTACCGTGTTTTGTCAGAAGGGAAACCTTGCAGGAAACCTTGCCGGGAAACCTGACGAAAACCGATGGACACCTCACGACGGCAAGAAACTACGCTGGAGATTCACACGTTCCGATAAGCTCCGGGGTTCCCAGAGCAGATGAGTCAAGGAAATACACGCGAGCCGCCGCCGCTCAAGGCTGTAAGGGTGGGCGCCGCCGGTTTCGGATCCCGGGAACAGAAAACGGGGACTCGACGAAGAACCCTCCTCGAGAATGATTCGCGACATCAAGAGACTACTACGGCAAAGGGAGAAAGAAACCAATAATATCAGCTGAGAATACTCGCCTCTGAAGTGGAAGTTCCATTTGAAATGAGAAATGTGAACTTGATAACTCAGAAGAACCTGAAGACAGCAGAACTACAGCTGTCTCATGCGGTTCACTTGAGTCTGTCCCATGAGAAAAGCGCGTGCGGGTGGTGGATCGAAGTCCCCGTGTTAAATCCCTGCGGCACCGGAATTCCGACGGCAGCTCACCCAAAACAGAGTCTGTGCGCTCCGGCAGAGTTTTCAGCCTGGACTCATGCATCCCGTCGCGTCGGCTCAAGTGAACTTGAAAGCGTCACCTATTCGATCGCCCGGTCGCTCGAAAGGAAGTCGGAATAATTGTTGCCCTTCCGCGTGGATTGCTCAGCCCTGATCGGCAGCGGGAAAGTTTAGAGGACTGACTTGCTAGAAGGGTCTGCTCTGAATCATGTCTCAGTAAACTACAGTTTTCCCCTCTGATTTTAAGTCTGTCCAATTTGGTAGCGGACGTCTGCGAGGCGTCTGCATCTTTCCAGCACGCGGCGAAATCCACGGCCGTAGAATCGCGGAGACCTACAGATGATTTGGTCTGCTCTCCGGAGATGAAACTCCGAGGGAGTCGAACGACGGGGAAAAGCCCTGTCGAGAAGGAACGCTCTCAATGACGATTGATATGGAGCGCGCGCTCATGAATGAATTGACGCACAGACAATCCGATATCCCGATCATGCGGGAGCCTTTTTGAACTTTCGGAATCGCTCCAGAAACTATTGAGATGGTACGTATATTCCGCTCTGTCCTAGGCGAACAACGATTCAGACTCGCACAGGATCGAATGGTCTGGCTTTTCCGGCCGAGACATCGGGAACGACCTTCGCCGTCGCGGGACAGACGACCAAGGAGACGATTCATCACGACAAGAACGACTCGCTGGTCAATTGGGAACAACAACGAGATGAGAGGAACGGACGTCGGCGGCGTCCTCCTATATCCCCTCGTTGTCCGCGGCTGAATGTATTCATCATAATGACAGCGCACGGAGCACAAAGGTCGTTCGGATAATAAGGACGCAAACGAGTTTTTAATTTTGTTTCAGCGAGCGCGACGCAGATAACTTTCCCATATTCAGCCCGCTTGAGCTCTTTCTCTCCCTTTTCTGAAGAATCTTTTCCCTTAAGAAGCTCTTCATGGATTCTCCGCGCTGTTGAGTTTAACGAGTTCGAGAGGCATCTGACTTTTCGGGGATCGCTCCCGGGAAGGATCGTGGTCTCGATAGGCTCCCGCGTGGCGGATTCCTCCCGCTTTTCCGAGTTGAGGGAAAAATTTAGCGCCCTTCGATCTCTATCTGAATGCACGGTCGAGAAATGGGCCTCTCTAGAAATACCTAATCGCATCTTCATCAATCATCACGGAAAGCTCGGCAAGAATATCGCCCGCTAGAGCTCATGCTCACACCCCGACCCACACATATTGACGAAACGGAACGAGTCTAGCCGACTTTCATGAAGAACATCCTTTCCAAGTTTCTCTCCTGTTCTGGGACAGGAGCCGTGTTCTCTTCGGTGCTCGCCGACGACAATTCCTGTGGGAGATTCCCACCGCGGAGAACGAATCAGAGTCGGGTCCAAACAGGCAAGCCGTAGGACCAGCCGAGAAGTTATGTCACCGAGGGGGTTTCAGAGTCTCTTTATTGAGTCGACTCCTCGAGATTGGGTTTCGTCCTCCGTGTTCTTACCTTTCTTTTTCTTCTCTCTTCCTGACTTGGCTTCGGATTAGATCCGGCGACTCCACGGAGGGGCTAAACACAATCTGAGTCGAGGTATAAAGCTATACCTTCCACTTTTTAACACATCCCTCGTCGGCCCTGAGCAAATCGAGATCGGGTAAGAGAAGCCTTAGATCGACTTCGGAAGCTTTGCCGGATTCCGAGCCTTTGAAATAAATCACTTCTAGCCGGAGCAACTTCATTCCTCTCGATCGCGAATGTGTCGCACAGAAAGTATCGGAGTTCCAGAGTTGATCGATAGGTTCGAGAGAACACACAGCGCTCTACATTGCATTCCGGTGCGTCAAGGGAAGTTCAAGCTCGGGGTCGGAGCGAATCTCTCGGTCGAAATTCCGAAACCCGTCGGGTTTGTCATTGAAATTCAAAGCAATTGGTCGGTCAGCTCTCGAAAAGCGCAGCTGCCCCTTCACACAGCGCAATGAGTCGGACAGTCGGAGGGGCGGTCGGATCAAACGGAGCGGAGCTGGCGGTCTGAATTATAACCGACGTTCCGCGGAGGAGCGGTCCGCTCGCCTCACTCGTTTCGTTTCTCCTTCGCCCGCAGTCGTGTTCCTTCTCGTCGTTCGGCTCTCGGAAAGATAATCAGATAATCGGAAGCAGTCCACTGGTTCCGCCAGTTCCCCACTGTGACTCCGAGGTGCGAGACTCCAATTTGGCGGCAACGAATACCGACCAGAGCTCCAAATAGAAGCACTCGCGCCGTCCGAGCTCTCACCTCGTGCCGACTTAATACAGGGTCCTAATGACATCACCGAGAGCCCCTCGGACATAAACTATCACGCTTTCCGACCGAGTAGAAAGGAGGGCTTCAAGTGCGTTCAAGTCCGCCCGCTCGAGTAATGTTCAGTGAACGTCGGAGAGAAGGTCATCCTGGAGTTGTGGTCAGGGGCTCTCTGTACTCCTACCGAGCCGAATAATTGATTCGAACTCGATTCCGTTTTCGAAGTGTTCATCAACGTGCGATTTTCCATTTACGACCGATCCCATCAGGGAGTCGAGAAACTCGATGGTCGGCGAGGCGCTTCTGTCGGCTTGAGGATGTAGCTGTAAGGTCAGCTGTACCGGAATGAAACGGAATCTCGTGCGTGTTAGCAATATCTGAGTGACCGGTATGAATCAGCGGAATCTGGTCGCCGACGTCAAGTTCGTAATTGCTGCTTCAAGTACCCTCGAAGTTTCGAGAGCTCCTTGTGTTTCTAGCGGTGGAGTCAGAGGAGGAAATTTTCCTCAAGTCTGTCCTCCAATCTCCTTGCTGGAAGCACCGTTTTAATTTTGTACACTCGACCACAGACTCCAAGTGGATATTTCTCTCGTGATATTTTCGACCCATTCCCCGTTCCTCGGAGATTCTCAGAGGAGACGTATCCGTGAGAGTTGGACGGGTTTACTGATTTTCGATCGCGAGATATATCTCCCGAAGGTGGTCGCCGGCCGATCGAGTTGTGCTCAGCATACGGAGGTCTCAATAAGACTGAGAACTATCACTCGGTCCCAGCTGACCCCAGCCTCAACCCGACCCCCTTCCTGGCCGCAAAATCTTTCGAGATATACCCAACATCTCGTAGGTAACAGAAACACCTCCGGAATTACAGGCTCAACATTTCTGTTTCAATCGCCGATCGTCCATTACTCGACGGTTCCGTCACCGACTGAAGGAATATTATGTTCGCGCTCATAGACTCCGGACGAACTTCCACCGGGACATTCTCCGCGAAATACTACGGCTGCTGAGCGAGGGAATGCTCCCTCAGTTCGGGTGGATAAGGGACGAGGACGAGCGAGCAGACGAGAATCCAGGCGAGAACAGCGGGAGGTTGCGTCTTGATCGTCAAGACATTGGCCGGTTGCTGCACACGCTCGCTTCAGCTGCTGACAAAGCACAGTCTTGTTCCGTGGTGAGAAAAGCCTTTCCTGTGAGCGGGGCACTGGTGGCGGTGGTCGTCGTAGTAGTAGTGATCGCTCGGTTGGTTGTTGCGAACGGAAGGAAGACATTCCTCATGGAGTTCTCGCTCCTACATTATCTCTCATTCATTCGGGGCCCTCCAGCGAGGGATTCCGTTTGAAGACCCTCTTTAAGCTAAACGCGCGTTTCCTTCTTGACAGCGATGACGTGGTCATTGCCGGTCCGAGAGTTCGCTTGCTTTCGCCGGTTATCGGTACGCCACATGGACCCATTTCCTATGCTGAACCGGGAAGAGTGTTCCCGCTGGAAAGATGCCTCAGCTTTTTTCGGTTGCATGCTCTCGATTGTTTGCTCATGCTCGGAATCTCACGCCAGCGCCGGTCGCCGGGACTCCGAGCCGAGCGACCGGTGTAGGATTCCAGAGTCACAGAGCCCGGTGACAGCTCACCCCATTCCCTAGGACGTTGAGCGCTGTCAAGATTCACGTCAGGGTTATCGTTTCGAGATCCTCGGGCAGGTCTCTTCGTAGGAACTGTCGAAGAATTATTTCATTCAGATATGTGAGACAGGACCCGGGCCATCGATTCAGTGATGAGTTCACGAAGAGAGTAGATGCGTAGCAACATGCGCAAAATCTTAATGGTGTGTGCTCATGTCTCATCGCTGAATTTTCGAGAGGGAAAAAATATCCGTTAGGGAAACTCCTTCCGATTTGAATGAGGCAATAACCCGCGCATTTCGACCTCAGGTTCCCTTTCTTGGGATCGACCCGAGATGTATCCTGAGAAGGAGGGAGTTCCTGCCGATCGAGAATATTCGGAGACTTACGACCCGCACTACCGTCGCGTCGTATGAGCCCGAGCCCTGGGAGCCCAAAGCGTAGCGAGAGACGAGGCCGCCGAAATGGAAAAAGAGTTCTTGAAGCGTTGATTCCTCTAGGAGGTCCCAGCCATCACTGATCATCTTCTCTTTTTTAAGGCAGCTCTTTTCTCCCTCTCGAGCTTTCAGCAGGATCCATTCGCCCCACCCGACTGCAATCCGACAGCCGATTGTTCAGCTTCGTGAGCAGCGTCATCGTTTCTCGAGAGGAGCGATGCTTTTTAGGACCATTTAAAAAATTAGAAAAAAAGCGATGAGAGGAGGGTTCCTTAGAGCGGAAGCTTTGATATCGGTCAAGCGAAAGCTAGAAGGGTTCAGACACTTCCCCTCCGAACACGGTGACTGCTCGACGTGATTCGTTTCTCACATTCGATCGACGAGAACGATCCGGAAACTAGTTCTGCCTCAAGAGATCCACTATCCGGTTTATTCACGGCTGTCGATTCAAGTGATCAAATGAAATTCGACGTTGGGTCTCCTCGTCTCCGTATACGTAGGAAAATAACTTGCCACCGCCGGCTCCTCGAGGGATCCTTCCCTCGATCGGTCGGCCATCCCCTTATTCGCTCTCGAAAAGTACAGATGGGAATCACCGGTAGAACATTGAATGGGGAAGCATAGATACGGGAATGATTCCGTGGTCTCCGGGTCCTAAGGGCTTTGCGTGACTCCCGATGCCCCGACGGAATGGAGTATGCTTCCTCCTGCGCGTAAAAGAGCAGAAGGATCAACGATGATGGAGTGTCGGCATAGAGAAGACTCCGTAACCGAGTTGAGCTTCTGCTACCGTCGGTCGTCACCACCGCTACTGTTGCGGCGGATCCTTCCGTTGCCCTCGCAGACAGGCTTTGTCTATGCTGGAATGACGACAAGACGGCGGCGAGTCTTGACATGCATAGACATAGAATAAGAGTGTTGAAGGGTATAAAACGCTAGCACGTCAGCTCAAGCAGCCCGTGATGAAACACACGCGGAAAAACCCCTCGAAGATACTTTGTATATAGCACGCTATCGTAGGCCGCGGCCTCCCGTCCAGGAACACTCGACGGGAGCGTTGAGTACCCGCGATCGAAGCCTGCCGAATCTCGACCCTGTGGTCGGACGCGGATCCAGGGCATGGAGGTGTGTCATAAAAATCCCTTCAGAGGATTCTTACTCCGAATCCATCTTCTCACACACGTGCCTTGATTTCTTCTCCGCGAGAAGAGACCTCAGGCATATTGACCGTGACAATCCATTATAAAGGGAAGAAAATGGACTTCAGATAGATATCAAACTGACTCAATAGAGTGGTGGTCCATCTCTGTCGAGCAAGGCAGATAATTGGAGTGTTCATTCTCTTCCCCGTGTTCTTCCAGCCGATTAGATATCTGCGCAGCCGTCGGTCGAGCAGACAATACGCGGCGGCTTTGGGAAATTCTATCCTTATCTAATTAGAGTCAGCCTGGCTCAGATTCTGAGGGTTTTGGATCATGCTTTGTGCGCGTTCAATGTTGCGACGACCAACTCGAGACTTGAGTCAGATCGCTTTCAATAGCGAGAAGAAAAGTGAATTTTGACGGGTTAACTTTTTCCAATTTTGGAGGAATCACAATTTTACGTTCCGTTGGCCGCGGTCCTGGAATCGGCCAAGCGTTTTCGCTATCGGCGTCGGCTGCTCCGCAGACACTCAATTGCTGGGGGACTGGATCGAGAGGACAGACGGATCCTAGCCCAGGAGGACGATCTCGATTGCGACTCGCCGAGAGAAGGAGAAAACCGAACAACTGGACGCTGGAGTTCTTCGAGGGTTTTCTCAAAATCGTCTCCAGGTCTTCCTCCCACCAGAATTCGTACGTTCCCGGAACGGTAGTGCGCGACTCGCGACTCGAAGCGGCACATGTTCCTGTTTTTCTCCTGTTGACGCCACGCCGCTGCCGTCACCAGCCGTCGATTGCTCCTTGTGGAGGACGTTTTTCCCCCCGTTCTTTGAATCTGCTCCGGAGACCGTGAAAAGTCCCTCTAATGAGTTTTCGATAATCGTCCTTGCCCTTTTCTCCTTCTGTCAATAAAGGAATTCTGTTGAGGCATTCGTCGGAGTCATCCATTGACGCGCTCTGAAGCTCCTCTCGGAGCACCCCTAGGAATTCCTGATCCTTCCCCCCCCCAAACGTGATGCCCTCCAAGACTGCGGCGGGACTCGTTGTCGGACAAACCGCTGCTCTTCTCAGCCGAGATCACCCGCGCTCGTTCGCTTCTTCGCCAGTCAGTCATTCATCCAGACAATCTCGATTTTCGCGAGGGGAAAAATCACGGCTCGACCCACGGCTCCACTTTTCTCAATATTCAATCCCTTTAAGCGATCTGACCATCTGGCTTTTGCAAATTCATGAGTCAGCGACTTGAATTGAGATTAATTATTAGGTTCTGGGATGAGCTGAGATGCTGCCCGAGTCGTACTCACCCAGATGGCTCGGAACAGAAAGGGACTCACAGAGCTCGTACCACAATAAGGTTTTTGTGCCCTTCCATGAGAGTCGATGCTCGAATGCAATTCACATGTCTCGTTTTCTGAGCCGTCTATCTCCATCGTAATGTTGACTCTTATCACACTCCATGATCAATCCTCCTTAGGCGTGCCTTCTCCGCTTGTTGCTCTTAACATTCTTCTTCCTTCGAGCTGGAAATCTCGGCCGGACTTACTCGAGGGCGAAGAACACTTCTGGAAATTCACACTTTTAAACAAAGACAAACGAATCGTTCAATTCGCGATACCGCCGTCCTCGGTAAGACGAACAGGTGTTCCGAACGATGCGTTTTGGCCGTAAAGGACCCGCGGGCGAGCGCTCCGAAGTCTCGGATTCGGATCGTCCCCTCCCACGGAAGTTTGCTTCGCGTCGATTCCGACTCAAATAAAGAATCGCGATTCGAGGTCAGACTTCGCGAGCGAGAGAAATCCTTGTGGATTTCGTCGTTCGTCGACGTTGACGTTCGCTAGGAAGACTTGCACCCCCTCCCAGGCCTGGGAAATATGCGAGAGGGGAGTTGAGAGAATTATAATCGGACGCCCTCTCAATGAACGGCCGAAGTCTCCAGCGTCCGACCCTAATTCAGCACTCTGACCTCTTGATTCTGAAGCTTCGTCCCTCTGTTCGAGCCCTCGGTTGTGGGGGGAAGTGATTATAATCATAAAAGAATTCGCCTCGGCGCTCCGACGCGCTGAGCGCTGTCTCGGAACTGCAGAAGCCTTTTGCCTTATCCTGTCAGAGACTCCATGCACAGTAAGCTGAACGGGTTATCTGACGGAGGCGTATATGAATGCGGAACTCCTCTATCTGGGGTTCAGGGGAGCAGGGGTGGGGGGAGGAGCTACTGGCCGAGCCGTGAGCTAAATCATCGTTTGACACCGAGGTCCGGTGGTAGCTGTTTTGCGGCTGTACCTCCCGCTCGTTCCGCCAATAGACGAGGCCTAATCATGTTAGCGGTTATACAGAAGCGAGCTGCAAACTCAAGCGGGCAGATCCAACATCTGGTGCTATCCTCGCAGGGACAACAAGTAGACATTGTGTGAGTATCGCTCATGTTCCCCCGCTTTGCGCCACGCTCTACGTGACAACGAAGAAGACGAGCCATTCATGCCCCCTCTCTGTTGCGACACACGAAGCAATCTCAGATGAGCGACGATACTCGAGCGCGAATGTCATTGTGGCCTCTGATTGGATATTCCTCTCTCAGGATATTCCCGTGGAAAGGTGAATTTCCCTCCGGTGATCACCCTGGAAAGGAGTTTCGGACAGCGTCCGATATTTCTTTTCCTCCATCGCTTGAGGCTCCGTCTCCGTATTTCCAAGTAGCCTCCATCGCTCGGCAGATTCCTGACTGAGTGTCAGACAACGGAGCGGCTCATCGATGAACGGTGACAGGACACTCTGCTCTGTGAGAATGGGCTGGATAACATGAAGAGCCTGATCGGGAAGCCGATCTTGTCTTTTCGCACCGGGAAAGATTCCAGATAGCCGACCTCCCCGACTTTTGGCGAGATGCGCTCAGCTCCTGAGATTCATGCCTTCCGCACGGAGGCATTACTCTGGGAATAGAGGGCGAGTTTTTTTGCCTATCACAACTCCCATACTTCGGTGTAGACTGTCTAGAAATTATTGGATCAGTCAAAATCGATTGAAACAGGCATTGCCCCGAATATCGTGAGGGCACGGGACGATGCTGAGGCTCGCTCCCGTCGAGAAGCTCGCTCGGGAGGGAGTCGATCGTCGATGTCCGCCTTGAAACGCAAGCGCGAAGAACTTCCAATGGTCTTCTCGCTCGCTCCAAAACAGAGAAGCAGTTCGAGTGCCGAAGCAACGACAGCAAAGTGACTCTGGAGCGAAGCCCCTGATTGCGAAATGATTCTTTTACTGCTTAGAACGATTCCTCTAACTCTAAATGAAAGCTTCTCGGACTGTTCTCCGTTGAGCATTTCGTCTCCTTCTCATGATCTCGTCGCCCGGCGACACCGTTCGAAAACCTCCCGTATCTCATCGTCTTCCATGCTTTCAGCGTTCTCTCGTGGCTTGTTACCGTGGGTTCTTGAGGATTTAGAGTATTCGAGAAGAACTTTGTTTTTATATCATGAAATGAAAAAAAATGAGATGAATCGGACGCCTCGACGATTTAAAGCACGATTAGTGATGAATAATAATTGATGAACGAGATGGGATCTTCGGGAAGAGGAGCCTTCGTTCCGACCTCCATCTCGTTCATGGGAGAATCTGGGTTACGGAAATAAGCCAGGGAAATCGTGGCTCGTCGACCGATTACGTGGCGATGTATGGCGCACGTTGCAATGAACCGAATGGCTGATTCTAAGAACTACTAACGGAGAAATAGAGACCAGAGCCGATCAGGTCGGAAGCCGATGGTTAGCCACCTCGAGCTAACCAGCGAGCCTCAGCTCAGTGCCGGCAGGGAACAATGAGATAGAAGTAAATGACGATCACATCGGGGCGATGGGATCTACGATGAAAGGTACCTGACTTCGCGCGCGGCTCCTTCCGAGCGACCAATTCGACCGAAAGGAAGAGAAAGGCCCAGGACCACTCCAAGAACAGCACTGAAGCTACATGGCACCGGGAAACTATCGGAACTCGGCACTGTCTCGAGTCTCGAGACGCTGCAAAACGAGGAGCTCCGGCAGTAGCGATGGAAAATACGAATTCGAAAAAGTTTGGAATAAATGGAGCAAGCCTGAACGAGCGCGTGGTTCAAGGACGCGCCTCGACAGCGACTGGGCGACGTCATTCCATCGGCTGAGGCAAACACCTCCGCACCTCTGTCCAACTTTGCTTTTGGACTCGCGTCAGCTGAGGACCAGCGAAGGATGGGCGAAGCGACCAGGAGACTTGTCCCTAGACCTCTCCTAGAGCTCTCTAAAAGAAAGGCTAGTTGCTGACAAGTTTCGCTTGACCTCGAACCTGAGGTTCAATGTCAACTGATTTGCTGTAGCTATGCCGCAAGGATCATCTGTTCCCTCCCGGGGCCTCCGGGTGGAAACGGCGGCTGCCATGAGAAGAATCTCCAGAGTCGGAGAAGGGAAAAAATCTCGAGTAGGGATTTGGGATCTTCGCTGAATGATTGGTTTGATCGTGAAGTTCTATCGCGAAGAATGCTCGGATCGGGAGACTTGTCGAGAGACCATCGATCCCGTCTGCTGATAAAGGCTGGGGGCTGTGATAACATTGGTGCGCATTTATGGCGATAAAGCTCAACGGGCACATGTCCCCTCATAGAGACAGGGAGCCCAAGCCGCGCAATAGGACAGATCATCGCGCAGAAAAATTGGCCGTTGCGTCGTCAGAGATAAGCTAAGTGAACAGACGGAAGATTCTGACCCGGCAAGCAGACGAGCGGTATTCGGATCCACCGTGGACACCAGAAGACCGAAGCCCAACGCATCGTTCTGAGGAATCCCGGCAGTCGACCGCCTGAGGCTCCGATACGGAGAATATCTTCGGAAATCGCACGCGACCGGCGAAATAGGGCTGCGAGGGAATTCGGAAAGCGCTAAAGACGAGCGTGAGCCCCACACTCCAGTCGAATTTCGCACTCTTCTCGATCGTATCATATGTCGAAGCATTTTCTATGGCTCTTCTACTTCCCCGTCCGATATTTCTCCTCGAAAAGAACCCTCCCACAAACAAGACCCCGTTTTTGAAGTCCTCCGAGCGTGCATAAGGTCGTGTTTAGGTTATCTGATCACGGAGCGCGCGAGGAAGCGGGTGGTCGCATCCTCGCTCATCCGTCTGCTACTCTGGGTGCATACAATTACTCGAAGTCCTGTCGTTTGCCGCTCCGCTGGCGGGGGATGCGCCTGCCAATGGCTGTTCGATGGCTGCCAGTTTCGTTAGTCAAGCTAATATCTGACCCGGACGACAGGCGCGTGGTCCGTCCGTCTGGTTAGTCCGAGCAGCACCTCGACCACACGAGACGGGGGGGGGAAGAAAAACGAAGGGGCTCTTCGGTACATTCGGGGAAGACCATGTGTGTCCTCGGCCAACAAACACTCGAGGAGCAGCGTATCTGTCGTCGTTGTCTCCTCCACCGAACGGAGAAATCGTGAGCTTTGCACAAGCACGAATGCATGTATTACACACCCGAGCCAACAAACGACTTCAGTGAGAGCCATCTGCGGGTTCCTTCGATCCCGATGTCCGAGCGGCAGCAAAAAATGAATTCGGAGGGTCAACCATCAATAAGATTTTCTATGGAGAGCTCCGTGTGATCACCTGATCGATGTACATATGTCGCGGAAGCTCCGAACGTTTGGGAGCGAAATTCCCCTCCATCCTACTTGGTCGAAGCCAGATCCACTCAAATGAACGAGGAGTCGTTTTCGTTTTTTAATTGATTCCGGCCCGGGTTCCCGATATCGCACGAGTAGCTCTGGTGGGTGAGTCGCCCGAGACGAAGGGGGAGATACTAAACAGGACCAGACCGAGCTAGGGTCGGGAGGGAGAGCGTAAGATAAAACAGAGACAAAAATTCGAAACCGGGGTCGCGACAAAGATCAACGAATCCGACAGCGATTTGCACTTTTTGTGAGCTTGCTCACGAATGAGCACCAGTCCCCCTTTGCTTCTGTTATGCGCTGATTGTGCTCTTCATTAAGACGGATCTCAACTTACCTCCGCTCGTCCCCCGGCGGCCCAAGGTGCTAGACCGCAGCGGTGAACCGACCACAAATGAAGGGAGTTGAACTTCTCAGACGGCACTTTGTCCCTCGAACAGCCTCGGCTTGAACGCACCAGGGCATGCGATTTTTTGTCCGATAACTCCAGTTGTCCAGCTCAAGACGATCGCCTCGGACCGAACCCGGGCGAGATATTCGATATAGGCTCGTTTTCTCGTTCTGTCGGCGGGCGCCGACAATCGGCGGATTCGATGACGGTGTTTGCCGAAGGTGGACATCTCCGACGCTATAGGTTCGGCGAGAGTCGGAATAGGAGCGTATTATACTGCCGGTCAGTCCATTAGTATGACAAAAGAAGCCCATGCTAAAATACGATACTTGCCTCGTTATGTGTTTCGCAAGCTCTTCTCGGACTCTCACCGAGCAGGGGTGTTTTTCGCACCACACAAACTGCGGTGTCAGATGAAGAAAGACCGAACATTTCACAAGGGACCGTAACGCGTTCGACCGGAACGGGTTACCACCCCTCGTCCGGGTCAGGGGCTCGGACGCGAATATTATTTTCCGGGCAGAGCGAGGGCAAGCACCATCCAGCATCCCTCTATGGAATTCATTCCCTATCCTTCAGCTCGACGTCTCGGATTTCCGTTTTTCTTCCAGGTTCCCCGTGCTGCTCCGCGAGCCGCCCGTCAGAGTGGGTAAGGGCCGCGTTAAGCCGCGCAGAGGTTCGGCAGTGGACTAATAGTAGTCCATTCACCTGGAATTGGGTCGTACAGAGTTCCGGCTGCAGTCTAGTAGCCCATTCACGTCGGGTCCGAATTCCACGTCTTAGCTGAGATGACAGCGACTCAGATGTTCGTAATCGAATACGCTCTCCGAGCTAACGGCGGGGCGGAGCCCGATGTCACAATGATGCGATACCGGGATTAGTCCCGGATCAGTTTAGGCTGAAAGCGTTTCCAATGGACGGGGGTTCGTCACCGGAAAGATGCCGACTCGACCGGAATTCATGCCAGGAGTCTGAACAAAAGGCCGTCCGGCTCGCTCAAAAACAATCTTTGTTTCAATCAGAGACGGAGACGACGCTTATGCTGGAGCCAATTCCCCACCGTAGGATTGCCTTGCCAGACGGAGAGGCGGGAATGAACGAAGCACGGATGATGAATGGACGGACGGAGAGCGTCTAAGCGTTTTTTCCCCCTGTCGTCATTTTTCCTGCCAGACCTCTCACTCCCGCTCGCTTATGCTTTATTTCGCGGGATTCTTTCCTTTCGATCAGAATCCCAGGAAGAGCTAGCGAGAAGAGATGAGCTGGTCTGTCTTTCCATCGCCACAGTCAGAATGAGTTATTGAGGAAGGAATAACGTGCCGCTGATTTTGGAGGGCAAGGCTCTCAGGAGAGCCCGAGATTCGCGTGCTTCACACGAAAGTATCCGACCTCTCACGAACAGTGAAAGTATGAGCGAACAGTAAACACTACGTGTCTAGGGCAGTTGAAGTTCTTGAAGAAGTTCCCCGCATTTCGATTATTATCGGTTGGAGCGGAAGCCTGAATATTCCAAGCGATTTTTTGAAGGATGCTCCGCGACATGCTGGACTCGCTCGTTTCTCGTTGTGTGGTGCTCGTTTTCAAAACGGGGAGTACCTCCACGTCGTCGCCGTACGCCGCCGTTAAGGTAGGTCGTAAGTATAACAATGAATTATTACGCGATGTCGGTAATCTTATTAAATCAACGACCTGGCGCTGGTCACGCAACGCTGCTAGCCAACCGGCGGCGGGTCCTCGAAGAGAGTAGTGACCCGACCACGAGTGAAGAGAACAACGACCAGAGGAATATCCGACGTCGTCAGCCGATGGACTTTTCCGAAGCCGCCGTAAAAGTCTGCATCGCGGGTTTTCTTGCTCACAGCGGAATGCAAAGGAACTTCGAGTCATTCTGTTCGTGCACATTATTATTATCTACCCGGCCATTCTTTCGGGAAAACATACACCGATGAGCTTTCGTCGTGAGACCTCCGACGTGCGACAGCTCAAAAAGTCGGATCTCGACACCGACGCCGATCAGTGCATCTTATCGAGAGTCCGTTTCCGTTTCCAAAACCACGGGACCACAGAGATTACGGGGAGGGCAACCGAAACTTTGCCCCGCGAAGCCTCAGTCTCCGCTCGACTCGTTGTCAGTCGCCGTGTTAGGCAGATTGCCTGCTCGCATGAACTTTGTCGTGGCAAACTTTCCCATCGTCGGGATGATCCGGAACTGAAGCGTTCAAAATGACATCGTCTGATTATAGCGGCGATCCCGGCACTATTCCTTGTTCGGTTGAAGCTCTCGTTGAAGGGTTCGCGACGCGTGACTTGATGACCAGGACGTCTTGTGGAAACCTCCACAGATTCTCCTGCCTTCATACTTTCGTCCGGAATGCCTCCGCGTCCAATCTGTTATTCATCCGACTTTTTTCTCACAGGCGATTCTCTCGAGCTGTCCCCGCGGCGCTTCTCGCGTTCGCCCGTTCCGCTCGCCGGCTAACTAATGGCTGGAGAGTTCCGCACCCTAATTTCACCGAGTGGTGGAGTTCGTGTTGGTCGTTGTCGCCGCGGTCGTGGCTTCCGTCCTCGACGCGCGCCGTTTTCCATCCACTCATTTGGGGACAGCGACCACGCGGAACCGAATGCGACGCCATGTTGGTGGCGATGAGTGCTCTCTTTCTGCTTGCCCTGATTTCTTCCTCGAAGAATTCCTATTGGAGAATTGATGTCGACGCGTTCTCCTTCGTTTTCCGCGCGAGCCCACGCGCGAACTTCCGACAGAATGGTGCTTCGCATCTTCCGGGCCTCAATCTCTGTTCTTCTCGCAACTTATGGAATGAGGGAAGACTTTCCTTCCGAAATTTGATACGTTCCCGCAGCGAGCCTTCGGGCCAAGGTCCGAGAGCCCGGCTCGCTCGTTTTCCACTTCGTAAAACACCGCGGGAAAATGTCTATGTCGTGAGCGCGCTTCATTGCGATTTGGCAGCAAAAAAACGAAACAACGCGGTCTCCGCGTCAGGACGTCGAGCATCACAGCCGATGGCTGCTCGAGGAAGCGAGCCGTTGTTTAAATCTTTGATGAGCTAGAGATGAGGCAGAGGTCTTCGTGGTTTTTTCCCTCCGAGGAGATTCTGCAACATTGTCGCGCCGAGGCTCCACAGTCCGCGTTCGCTCAGAGCATCGCGATCAAGTATTTACGAGGTTTGTCGAAGGGAATCAACTGTGTCACACTGTGACAAGAATGTCGAGAACTCACGCCATACCATCTGCCGGTCTAATCTTATAAGCTTCTCCACGATAGACTTATTGCGACCCTTGTTGCTTCATATATCGAGGAGCTCTTCCGATGTATTCGTCCGGGGCTCGGCGATCGATAGAGCGAAGAAGCGAACAAGGCATCAGAAGTCAAGCACAAGTCGTCTTATATGGCCGAGGCGGCTTAGATTCTGCTTTTCGGCTCCTTGAGAATTCATCTCGCTGATCACTGAAGGTCAATTCCCTGATAGATCCGAAGAAGTTGATTCTACTCGAACGTCAGGGAACGGGATCGCGAGACAAGACAGCGAGCAAGAAAGGACCCAAAATCACCGCATTGCGTAAACAGTACTCGCTTCTGCGGTTGTAGACTCTGTTTTGCATTATTCAGTCGCGAGCCCATTTTAGAGGCTTTTCATGAAGTTCCTCTTCCCGCTCGCTGTTCTGCGGCTTCATAGCAGCGGGCGTGCATCGAGCATCTCTGAACGTTTCCTGAAGCAAGAGATTGTGGGCGAATCATTCCTGAGTGGAATGAATTCCTTCTCCGCAAAAGTGAATCGCTCACACAGATCATTGATGCCACGCCCCGCCCCTTATGGCGATGAGCAAAGAAACGGGAGTTTCGGAGCCTGCATCGCAACATAGCAGTCTAGTTGGGTGGGGTTGACAGGTCGAGAGCCAGGTCCACATATTTACGTATGGTAAATGCCACTCCCTTCGCGAGTCTTCTGTTGTTCAGTGTAGGGGAATATACGGCGAGGATGGCCGCGTATCCGTCCCCGCGGGTCGCTTGTGACATCACAATTCCTAGGGCAGCATTCGGCGAAAATCTCCTTGTGACAGTGGGAACATTCCCTTGAGAAAACGACAAAAACTCACCAGTCATCACGATTTTCCGGGATCTACTCCTGCTTCATGCCGAAATATTGTTTCTCTCCGATCCGTGAATCGCCTGTAGAAGCCATACGTATCGCTATCTCATGCTTGCGAACACCCGGAAATTTCCTCGTGATGACCCGGTGCGATCACTGGAAGGATGAACTGCTCTGAGCCCCGGGGCTCCCGGGGACTATCGAGTGAGAGATTTCGCTGAGGTCGTACAAGACCTAAACGACTTGCTCCATTCGCCCATGGAAAGTTCCTAAGCCATCGGCGGGGAAAACGGTCGGGAATAGCTTCTCAGAGAAAAACGAGTCGCGGCATTTTGCATGCCGATTTTTATGCGCGTCGGTGAGGCAAGCAAGCGCCATCAACAAACCAGATCCTGCCGACGAACAGCTCGACGCCTCTCCTGTCGTTAAATCTCACCATGAGTTGCATGAGGCTGCTGCCGCCTTTGTCAGGTCCTGGAGCACGCAACTGTTCCCTCACTTCTGGTCCACCCTCTCGAGCGTCGCATTTGAGCTCTTGCCCTCGACAATGAAATTCTCGGAGCCGCGACGTTTCAATTGCGGGAATCCGCAAAATAGCCGCTGCCGGAACTCGTGTGAGCTTCCCGGGTTATCGCACCCATTTCCGCACCCGGTTCCCGGGTTATCCGTTTCCCGTTCAAAGAGCTGCCATTGCTCTAGTCCCCGATACTCGTTCTGCCCAACGATGAGTCGCTTATACCGAAGCACAGAAAGACCTCTACCTGGAGATATTGCCGGCCGACAATATGCAATGACGCGGCGCAAGAAAGTGCTGATCGGTAAACGGCGACGCGTGCCTTCCCGGGTCAGCGCTGTGTCACTGTACCCGTTAGTCGGCAGGTAAGTGATGACGGCTCGCCTCGTCGACTAACTACTCGGAAAGGAATTGATGCCACGGTAGGGGGTTCTGTATATGGGCAAGTTCGAGTCGATATTTCGGTCGTCGACTTTGTGAAAGCGCCCGCGCCCACTCCGACGATCCAAGGTCGCTCCGAAGCCCCACCGTGCTCCTCGTCGCGTCGTACCTCCGTTTCTCTCATGGACCGATGGAAGGACCTATGGACGAACATACGAACAACAGTCGTTAATCAGGAGCTTCTCTGCGCCCGCTCGGGCCAAACAAGGAATACGTGAGGAGAATTTCACGGAGCCGTCTAATTTTTCTTGTCTGTCTTCTGCGTTCTTCTAATCAGCTGTCTCCCGCTTGAGAAGCGAGGCGGACGAACTATCACTGCTGAGCAATCGGGTCGAGGCACTCCCATCTCCCTTTCTCTCGTTCGGCCTAGATTCTCTCGGTGAACCTCTTTGAATTGCTTATTATCGTAGAAAGCGAGCAGCTGTACTCGGTCTCCCTCTCGGGGACGTCCTCTCCGCTCTCGCGAACGTTCAGGCTACTCATACGTTGTACGAACATACAATGTAAGGTATTCAGGGATCCGGTTACGGAAAGAGGAGCGCAGCGACAATCGGGAGCTCACTGGCTGAGCTCCAATGGAAGACTCGTCTTTCGATCTGGCCGCGATGAGCTCGTCAATTGTTTGTCGGCGAGCGGAAACGGATCCCGATCAAGTGTCCTGCGCGGTCGGAAGTGATCAATCGATCGATCGGCTGCTTGGTTGGTAGGTCGATCGCGCCCCATTGCTGGAATCAATCGTGGAGAGGTGGAAACAGAAGGGCTTCGCAAAGAGAGTCGACAGCAATTTACGAGCGCTATTTGCAATTTCAAATAGGTGCAATTTGGAACGATCTCCGAAACGAAAAGTGAACGGCTTCGAAGATTGAGCGGAGGCAACTTCTGCCGGCGTTCTATTTATATATTGGATAGAGAGGGGGAAGGGGTAGTTTGGGAGGTATCTCTTTATCGGGCGCTTCCCGGAAGATAAATAGCGTACGATAATACTACCAGCCAGCCAGCCAGCCAGCCAGCCAACCAACCAAACGACCGACCGACTGACAAACGAACCCACCCGCCGACCAACTAGCTGGTCGGTCGTCCACGAACGAGCATATTAGGGACGCGGACTTTTTCTCATAAATCTCATATTTCAGCCATTGTCTCCGCAGTGTTTCTCCTTCTCTTATCCTCCTGCTCGAGCATCTACTGGGCAAGCGAACACGCACGAGAGCTCGCAACTCATGTGAACCCCCAAGCTAATCTGACACTTCGGTACTCGCGGTTGCAGCCGAACCTTTGCTAAACCGACGTCCTCTGATTTCAGAGAAGGCAATTGCATTGTTCTTCCGAGGGCTGGGTCAGGGCGGAGAATTCCATTCTGACTCGGCGTACCTGTAAGATGCCTCGGAGAAACTGAAATCTTGTCGAGCTTCGCAGTCGAGCATTCGAGACGAATATTATTCACAAAATCAAAGACCAGAAGCTTCCTGTCGATATGGACGAGACCCCGGGACTTCCGCGGTAGATGCGAGTGTTTTCCTGAGTCATCTGATCGCGCGGTAGAATTCGATCTCTCTGATTCGAACTTTGTTTCCTCCTCGTACAGGTTCGACGATCCACTGTGTTCCTTTTCCAATGAAGCTGAACGATCGACCCTTCAGGAAGCGCAAACTCAAATCAAGCTCCCTGTTTCAAATCCACGGAATAGTTCATCGCTCAAGGTCGCCTCGGGAGTTCAATCCGTTTTTCCTCGCGAGCCATCGTTTCATTATCAATAAAGTCTAATACTGTGCCTTCCGTTCCGAATGAGGAATCCAATAGCTCATTGCCCCAGGGACACAGTGAGAAATGGGTGCGACTGAGCCGATGAGTTCCGGCTAAACAACAGTCACGAATCCTCGCTCTATTGCTAATAAGAGAGCAAGATGGGCGAGAAACCGAGAGCCAATGACCTCTGCGCGGGATCCCCACGCAGCCTTGAATCAAGATGAGGCTGTTATTCCTTCCCCTTCGATGCTCGGACAGTGTTGGATCTGCGCCGGCTGGCAGTCCGGAATTCTTTCCGAAAATCAAGGCTCCGCAGCTGCTCAAGGAAGTTCCATTCAATCCGGTCGTGCCGTGATGCATCAAACTTCTGCAGCGGGAATCTGTTTTGTTTTTTATCCGCTCGCAGACGATATCTCCCTCACAGAACGAGTAGCCAGCCAAACGGTTCTGGTGGGGACGGGAGGCTCGCTCTTGTTTTGTTCATCTTTCTCGAGTTGCTCGCGGGTATTCATTTAATGAGAAAGGCCTTTCACGCTCCGTTCTCCGAAATGACCATCTGTTTGAATCGGAGGGAATTGTGCATTGTTGCCTCGTGTTCTATTCAAGTAGGGAAATCTTGGTCACAAAAGACCACCGGCGTCGAGGGACCGCGGAAGCCCATGAGAAGAAGACCTCGACGCATAGAGTGGCATCAACGATGAAGACGACGACGACCACCAGCAGCTCCACAAGCCTCTCCAGGCGCGGATGACGACAGCTACGATCCATAAACACTACATGCGTGTCTTTCCGTTCGCATTGAGGTCGTTGGTGTGCTCCAAATGTTGCATCATCAGTCGTGCTCGCCCATTCCGACACTGGACCGCATCCTGCACTTATAACAGATGGGCCACTTTTTTACCGGATGCTTTATTCCACCGTCCTGGTGAGGTTTCCATGTTCTCCTCCGGGTCAGGTCCTCTGATCAGTGGGGATATCTCGCGAATTCCGTCAATTCGACCAATGATCGTAAGCAAGTGGATCGTTATCGATTACGCGAGGGCAGTGGCAATCATCTTCCCTCTCAGCGTGAATGCTAATGGCACGCCGCAGTGAACGGGCGATGGGGAGTACTTAGTAACACCAATCGTGAGAGCTTGAACGATTTTGCCGTACTGATAGACCTCGACGTGTTTCGCGATGGGTTCCGGGGTCGCACCGTCGCTTTCGAGGCGCTTTCCGTGCAGTTGAGATACTTGTTCGTTTCATCAATCACAGCTTCGTAACGATATGACCAGCTCGCTCCGAAAACAGGTAGCACGGACTAGGAACGTGCAATCTCATTCTGACTAGCGAATCTATACACCGTTTGGGTTCTATTCTCATTCAGAACTGACATATGAATTATCCGCGCGAGAAAAATCACTCATGCCGCCGCAATCACGGCACCAAGATGGAATGAGACTGGGGCTCGAGCAAGATTTCTCTGCTGTAGACCATCGCCCTACGGCTCGCGATCACTCAAACAATCGCAGAAAGGCTTTGGCAAGATAATGGACTCATTCAAACAGGCCCGTGGAACAAACAGGCTCGTTAGCGATCATCAATATTCCGTTCTACATCGCACCTAGGCATTTGAATAGGTCAACAAATGGCAGTGCTTTTGTCCAGAGGCAACAATAGCTTGGAGAAAAACTGTCGAAAGTTTCGGTTATTAATGAAGCCTAAGATTATCGGATGTTTTCCAGCACGAACTCTATCAGGCGCCGCTCTGAATTTGTCTCGAGGACCCCGCGGCGTCGATGGTATGGTTTCGCCGAGGGAAATGGATTTCGCTTCCGACGTTACTTATTTGACTGGACCTTCTTCTTCACCGTGGGTCCCTCAATTTAGACAGCAACTTCCAGCAGGAGTTCGAGCCTGCTCGTTTCGATTTGATCTCCTTCTGGAAGCCGAAGTAGAAATCTTCCCGAGGTTCGAGAGCAACGCGGAAAACCTCTGAGGCATGGCAGAAATCATTCCGTGCTGTCGGCCTTGTCATCTCAATCGTTCAATTGGGGACGCCAACTCTCAATCTCCTCAAAATAAAGCCGTTATTACCCGTCGAGGATCTCCGATCGAGGATGGAATCTCCGTCTCGCAAGATGACTTAATCAAATTCAGTCCAATCGGTCTCCTTCCAATCTTCTTCTGTCGCGAGGAGAAATCGGGGAAACCTTCGATCCTTGGCTTTGCGGCTAGCTGTGATTCGTGGACCTGCCGCCGACGAACGACTCGATTTCCCTTTTGCTTGAGGCTCGTCGCGATCCGATCCGACGAGTTGATCTTCGCAGTTCTCGAAATCACGGAATTCAAGGGATTCTCATGACGACAATATGAGGCAAGAAATCTCTGATTGGAACATAATGCGGTCAGGAGATGCGAGTTGTCCCTACCGACCAAGCGTTGCGGATTTCAGGCGATGCTGCCTGTCCTCACGGGGGTACATAGATATGTACAAGACTCTCAATTGTGGACAAAAGGCTTTTCTCACGGCCGAGCTGTTCGCCGGGTTGTTCGAGGAATATTCTAAAGAGCTCAACGGCGCTCAAAAAGCAGGCACGCGAGCAACACTCGGTGTGAGTGCGCAAGATTCTGAGGGACGAACATTCTCAAGCATGATGGCTCCCAAGCCTCAGTCAACACATTCACAGAATCCAGACTTGAGAGACAGCGTTGTACAGCTTTTTCTACGCAGTCAGCTTCTGTTCTGATCAGAAGAGATGGGTGCCCTTTTCGGAATAATCTTGGAGGGATATGTCGGCGCTTATATGTACAACTCTCGAAGTTCACCGTAATTAATTTTCATCAGCTCCGAATAGCTCCGGAAATTTTCGCCGGATCTACATTGTTCCCTGATTCGGAATGATTCCATCAGATCGAGACACCGCAATGGGTCCTTGCTTCTCTTTTGTTCCGAGACGAGTATTCAAGAATCCCGCCGAGCTCGACGCAGCTTCGGAACTCGCGACGCTCCCCGTCTGGCGGCATCCGTCCATCTATTTACGGTCGGTGTCGTTTAAAAGTTTCGGGGCCATCTCACAATCCGCTTCGGGAAGCCTGAACCCAAGGAGCTGACCCGAGCTCTTCTCCCGGGACAGGTTCCCACCATGGATGCTCGTCCCGACAAGTCGAAGGCAGAGCTGTACCCTTTAGGAGCGATTCGAACGTCTGAGCTCGTGAGATTCGTAATTTTTTCATCTGTAATTCACCCTTGCAAGGGTTTCCGATTTCACAGATTCACGAGCCTTCGACAAGGCGGATACACAGTCCGAGACTCATCGAGAGAGACGCCGGCGAGCTAGAGAAATATAAGCCGATTAAAGTCGAAAAAAAAACGGACTCGCTGACGAAGATGCATCAGTGACACTGGATCAGTGTGTTCGGGAGAAACACCCCGAGATACGGATTCGCTCAGCTGAGGAGCATCTCGGAAGCGATGGAAAATTTTCCGAC
Organism: Galendromus occidentalis; assembly: GCF_000255335.2. Taxonomy (NCBI): domain Eukaryota; kingdom Metazoa; phylum Arthropoda; class Arachnida; order Mesostigmata; family Phytoseiidae; genus Galendromus; species Galendromus occidentalis. Next base: position 695,510 of record NW_003804308.1, read on the forward strand.
TGTGAATTCCCGCTCGCCCAAGTTTGCGAGACATGAAACTGATAGTGTTCACCCTCAAGAGACCACTCTTCCGACGTTTTCTACTGTAAGAGTAAAAGTAGATTGCGAAAGCACTCGCGGATATTCAAACGTGTTTTTTTTTACTTCCCGTGGGATGGGATCGGCTCCGAAACGTCGAGATGTCGTGTTCCTCGAACTTCTTCACCGCTGGATCGGAACCCAACTCCATTTGATTGTTAGACGAGGAAACCGATTCCGATACGGGAGCGGGTCGAATCGACAACTGAATCCGGAGCGCTGCCGAGCACTCATGTCTGCTCGCGTACCGAAGGTATTCATCGATGTCCCGCCTCGATCGCATAGAACCAAGAGCGTTGGGGTTTTTTCGAGAGTCATCAATTATTCCATCACAGCTGGGTCTTTTCCACAGAGATGGCCTCGGCATGGTGATATCAACTGCGAAAAGCGATGGGTCGGGAAATTCTTCTCGGTTCGAAAATGCATCGATTCACGTTCTTTCAAAGTGAGCTAACTTTGTTTCAACGGTTTTTTGGAATGAGGCATAGTCGGCAACAAGCGTTGAAGACGGATCGCTTCCACCGAGAATAGGGGTCGTGCGAGTCGAGGAAGATCCTCTGATGAGGAGATCCTGGAATCGGTCCGCTGATAACAGCTTCCCGTCTCGGCCAATGGCCGCCGCCATCCTCCAACAGGCTCTACACTAAGCCGATCACGAATCGACAACTCCGGAGGAATACTAGCTCGGAAGACAGTGCGACGACCGGCGGTGGTGGGAAGCGTGGCACCGGCGTCGATCCTCTCGACATCGGCGTAGACTGTGGCAAATCGAATCGTAATATCTATTTACGTATTCTCTGCGTTACTTGCGATGCCCCGGAAGTCTCCGCGGAAGTTCGATTTCCGAGCCGCTATCTCTCGCCGCGTCGGTCGCATGAATGCATGAGTGAGCATCACGCGGCAGAAAAAAACTTTTCGGTTTCATCGAAACACAGCCTCTTCTCATCAGACGTCCGCAGACGGGCCTGATCGCACAACATATCTGCCTTCGTGTTGACTGACTGATGCCTACTCTTATCCATTTCCAAGACGACGGCTTTGCGCCAGTCGCCCATCAAATTCCAGGGCATTCTGCCGTCGAAACGTTCTGAAAAGAGCTCGGCACGTATCAGAGCCATAAGTTTCCGGGAAGCGTGCCAACCCGTCTGCCTCCACCGACCCCGGACCTTTTTTCGGTCGTCAGGACGAACTGGGTGGGCGGGCAGCTCACGCAATCCAGGAACGACGGCCACTTTTGAATTGTGAGCGCTGCCCCAGCCGAGACACGTGTTTGCTTCTGCTTCCGATGTTCTTCGATAGAAACTAAACGCCTCTCATGATACGGCCAAGTATTGAGCGTCCTTGCTGCTCCGTTGTTCGCGTCACGATATTTTCCCTTCGCCGGCAATCCACCCCGCGCACTCCGCGGTTCAAACCTCGGGACGGAACCCTGCAGCTGCCGATTCCGGCACCGTTCCGCATCATGGGTTCTATCAGTTATATCGTCAGCCTGATCTAGCCGATCCCCTCACTTGCGAGCTGTACGGAGATCAGATGAGCATGGGAAAATGAACGGGCAAGTGATGGGTATGGAGCATTGGAACTAACTGTAGCGAGCGATGACTTCCAGGCAGAGCCAGATGTGGGGCATAGCTCACAACCACCAAGCTCGGAGCCCCCAGCGCATTGTTGGGACGGAGCCCCGGGCGGCCGAATTGGAGGGATCAGAAGTTCTCTGCCTCGCGATTTACTCGTCGGTTTTCCGGATCCAGTATCGAACAAGAAGACTCAGTCGCAGAATCCTCTGCCAGAACTCAGGCCGTCGCGTACAGCGCCCCGCTCAACGATAGTCGTTCCGACCATTCTTGAGGTTGAGCCAAGCATGTGTGTGCCCTCATTAGCGTTTTGCCGTTTTCCGTTGAGAGAGGGCGAGTTTCCCCAATTTCGAAGATTGTTTAAGGGGCTCTACTGTTCCTCCTGTACTGTTACTCCTCGGTCGAGCCAAGCGTAGGCATCGCTTGTTCTCGGCGAGCGGACGAAAAACGTCGCAGAATGAGATTCAGAGGAAGCTTGACGGGGGATCCACTGGCGCCGCGGAGGAGGGGGGCGAAGACATCCTACACCGGTTTTTGCTGTTTTTCTTTCCAAAAGCGCGGGTTGACGGGAAGCCCCCTTGGACTTAGCGTCGGATGCTCCAGCACCGGAGGGAGCCAGATGCGGTGTCTCGTTTGAGACAGCGGAATTCAGCCACACAAGTAACAACACAGCGATTCGACGCAACCGATAGTGTGCATAGGGAAGATTTCGAGACGGAGGGTATGAGGGTGAAGTGTCCGATGAGAGTGAATCAAACACGAACAGAGACGAGGAAGGTAGGGAAAGCGATAATAATCGATGACACGTGGCATCGAATCTGAGAAGAAGGAGGGACCGTTGCAAAACGGAGCATGCACGGAGCTAACCGCGTCGAGGCGGACGAGAGATGCGGGGGAATACGGAGCAAGCGGGTTTTGAGGGCAGGGAGAAGAAGCTTTCGTCGGGTAGGCGAGGCTGGTGGAGATGGATAGCCGACAGACCAGAACGGCGTGAGGATCAATCGCAGATTCGCCAGGACCCCCTGTCCCGTGCTAGGTATCGTCAATACAAATTCAGAATCCGGCTACTTGTCACCGAAAGAACTCGCAAGAGTTTCCTTGCCCTCATTCCCTCCGAATTAGGATGCCGGTGGATACTAGACCGCTCTCAAGTGGGCCTTGATATTGCTGCTTCGCGCCGAACATGTCCGACAGCTTTCTCGCAGGAGGGCCCGGAGGATGGCTACACCGAAGGAGAAGAAGGGACTGAGAGGGAGTGACGGCAGGTGAACTCGAGAGAAATGCTCGCGGTCTGAGTCATGCGTGCTGAGGAATATTGAAATTATTCAACCACCCGGGGCAACGCGGGAGAATTTCCCCCGTGTGGTTGAATGGAGCAAGGAAATTATTCAGAGAAAAGACTAACACGGTGGAGAAGGAATAGGGAAGAGGTCATGACAAAGCTTCGCTAGGAAACTTCAGCGGAACTTGTTCTAGAATACCTAGGCTGTTTCGAGGGAGGACTTCCCCCCTTGAGTCGGGTTGGGTCCAGCATCGTTCGGATTCGTCGCTGCATCGAATACCCCACTCTGAAGTAGAGGACCGAACACGTGGGTATCTGCCAGGGGGCGCAGCTCTCCGAAACTAGGAAAGGGCTTCCTTCGGAGGAGGACAGGACATTAGGCTCCAAGTGATGCAGTTCAGCCAGTGATACCGGTGCGTGTAGACCACAAGGTTCCTGTCACGTGAGACTCGGTGTTCTCCATAGGAGGAAGTGTACAGAACCTCACTCTATCTCTGGATTACTCCATGACTTGAGATAATCGAAAAATGGACAATTACCCACCGAAGAGCCCATTGTACATATGCGGCTTACCGTTCCTGAGAGACAATTAGAACTTCGATCGGTGTTCCGAGATCATGCCGGTGTCGGATATATTAAAATCAAGAAGAGGAATTGTGAAGTAACCACGGTGACTATTGCGCCATTCTGATTCCGGACTCCGACTGGGAAGCGAATTGGAGGAAATGTTCGATCAACTCAAAGTGCTGTTCGTGCTGACAGGAGCAAGCACTTACCTCGGTGAGTTCCTTGCCGGTCTTCGGTTCTCGCTTGAGATCGGTCACTGAGAAGAGTTCTCTGCCTCTCATCGATCGGCTGGTTTCCGGCTGGGAGCGTGCGAATCTGCGTCCGATATCCCCGAAATAAATCTCCACTTCTTGCTTGCGAGAGTCTTCACGCAACAGTGGAACGACGGAGAACACTCATCTTTTTTTTTTGGACCCAGCCTTGCTCAATGGGAACATCTCCCCATCTCGCGATATCGTCCCGGAGTTCGGATCCAGAACGGGACCGGGGAAGGATTTCCCAGGGCGTCACAAGCGAAACAGAACGCCTCTTATTGGATTCGAGGAGTTTTCCTTGAACCGAGATCAACTTCCGAAAACTGGAAACTTTGTTCATCCGGATGACGCGTTTTTGATTCGGATGAAAGGCTCTCGGATCAGTCTTTTGCGTCCGTCTCCCTTCCCACATCAGTAGCTCATGCGTCTTGAGCCAGGGATTTTCGATCTCGCGCGGAAAAAATGGCTTGCAGCCGTTTGGAAGCTGCGTATTGGTGGAAAAGGGGGAGGAGGGAAGGGAACACTGCGATTTCGAGATCCTGGGCCCGGGTCGACACAACCGCCGTCGTCAAGCGTAAGATGAAAAATTCGCTGGCTTGAGCGAAAGTCTAAGTTCCGCAATCGAGAAACCGAATCCTGGTGCGGAGTCTCTCTCTTAACGATCTGCGTTCCCCGATTCCACGACTGCCGTGTCGCTGAGCAGGGACCGCGGGCGGTTCCTGAGAGAAACTTGCATTCGGATGCAGTGGACCGTGTGGACGAAAGTTGCGTATTCTACGGATTCCAGATTCTTATCTCATTCGGGGCTCTCTGCGCCGCACGCGACTCCGAAAACTCGAAACAATAGGGTCCACAGCAAACTTGGAATCTGTTCGAAAGTCTCGAACCGTTCCCCGGAATTTCCTTTCCTGGTGGCTGACGTTCACCGTGATACTGTAAACTTCACCGCATTTTTCAATGGGAAGGCGAAGACACGCCCAGAACTTTCCGAGACTTTCTAGACAGCTTACATTCAAGTCTCCTTTCCGATGGCTCACATGGAGGAGAGCGCTTTCATGGGGACATGTTGCGCAAGACCCATTAACTTTCCGCGTCCTGGCGCAGTTTCGTCTCGGCCGGAAAGACTCGAAAAGGCTACAATAGGTGAAAAGCCTTGGGAATGAGCTGCTGTCTCACTGCCTGCCTCGTCAGAAGAGCTATGTCAGGCCGTTCCTCCTATTTGTCCCGTCCAAGAATCGTTCGCACAGCGTGAAGTAGAGAATTCATGGGCGAATAAATTCATGAGCCTTCAGCCGGACCTTTCGCACATCCGAGAACACGATTTGCTCCAACATCCACGGTAGGGGATCGGTGCTTTCCTAACCGTTTCGGCAACTCGGTCACAGCTCTCCGAGACTTTCCCTAGCGCAATTTATGCTAGTGCGTATGGACGGCCACGACGGACTTCGCGAATATTCCGCTGAATCCGTGAGATCATTCATGCCGAAACGACTTGTTGTGGTTGGCAGCGGCAGCAGGTACGATCTCCGTTGCTCGGTCAGCTCAATTAGGCAACTCTTGCGATTCAGGGTAACCTGCAACGTCGACAGTTCTTCAACATCCTGATTGCCAGATCGAGTGATATCGAAATTTTGTTTTCAAAACATCCGAGATTTACGAGGCTCGGGAGACATCTATTGAATTATTCGAGGATCATCTCTGGATCAGGTGACGAAGATGCAAGAGAGGCGGAGGACGTCCTCGGGCTTTCGATTCTGGTCGCTCGGATATGACGACGCATTATGCCCCGAAAACTGAAGCATTTTCAGCCGAGGACCTTGGCAAGGAAATATAGTTCAATGGGAGCGTCTCGGATTAAGCTATGAGCCGCTCGTTGCGCAGATGTAGATCGAGCCTGTCGATCTTCGGAGATCCGGAAAAAATCAGCGAGGGTCTCAGAGCTCTGACTCCCGCTCGTTGGTGCTCGTTGCGGGGCAAAAAATTCTCGGTCGACGTTCCGCTTCTCCATCGAAGCAATGAATTACGACTCGCTCCGAACGGATCTTTTCCTGCTCGATTTCGAATCTCTGCCTCCGGGATAGCGGTCTCAATAAACTTGTCAAGTGACGCTCCGTGAGAGGAAGGACTGTTCGCTTCTGTTTCCCGGAGCTGATCCCTCTGGAGAGTCTTCGTTTCCGTCGGCCTTCGGCGGAATAATAGCTCAACAGTACACTTCTGACCTTGTCATCGGATGGCTTTTGCCTCAGCTCCTTCTGCGGTTCTCGGAATCACGGTTCCCCGCTAGCTCTGCCGTTCCATGACAGTCTCAAGCAATTGAGACGATCGTTTACACCCACGCCAATTGGAGCACACGTAACTCGTTGTCTAACGGCACAATAAATCCCCATCGAGCTGTGCGGTACAATATATTGTCATCGGTGTAAGACCGCGGTAGGGGTCTTATCGGAGTGCGCGATAAATCGTTTCCTCACTGCGAACCATGTAGCAATCCGATGGCGTAACTGTCCATCAGCTGAGATTTTGAGTTTGTTTCCGGGACGGCAAGATGGACTCATATGATGTTGACGAAAAGAAGCTCCCTCAGCGCCGTTTTCTGGGATGCTAAGCGGACCTGGAGGCTGTCTCCGAAAGAGACCAATATCAATCGCCGGAGAATCGACGCTCTGGAAATATTCTTCCGGAAAGTCACTTTTTATTGGAGTCGCAAGCCACGAAGCTCCACATTGTGCAATGTGCTGCGACGCGGCGCACCATCTAGAGAGTCCTATTCTAGCTTCCCAAAAACTCTATAGCGATTCTTAAAATTCTAGTGCGCTCTGCAATTTATCGCACTCGTTCCGCGTAGCGTGTAATAGTCCCCTCTAGACTTTATTCCAGCCCGGAGAGAGTGACTGAAGGGGGACTCCGAAAGTTCCGTCCCATGTCGTACAGCCAGACTCGAGTCCATGCATCAAGCGGTGCTTTCAGCTTGCTCGCAAACCGGGGGGACTATACCCGATCATCGTCGTCAGCGGAATCCGTAGAATGTCTAAGACCTTCGAGGAACTGTGTACTGGGGGAGACGGCTACATGAGGGAAGCCACCAGGTATCGAGACCCATCTGGTCCCGTGACGTCGCGCCTCTGGGCGGTTGGGAACGTTCCGCGGGCTCTGATCTGGATTTCCAGCACACATTTTCGGAACAATGAACACACCTGAACTTTGAGAAGGGAGACACGATTTACGGAAGCTGTAGGGGAAAGCGGGGATCAGAAGCGCGGTCTCGTTCAGTGGTTTCGGCTGATGCATTGCAGGAGCAGAAGTTGTTTGACTCGTTGGATTTTCGACAATTTGATCGGGAACTATTCACGCGAGTGCGGATCCGACAACTTCGTAGAATGTATTCACATACGAGCCGATGTTTGGCAGCGAGGTGCTCAGACACTCACACGGAAACAGCACGCATGATAGTGACTCGCCTGGGCTTGTGTCGGTTTCCGATGATTAATTCGAGCGACGCGGGCCGAAGCGACTCGCCGTCGTTCCACTGTCGGAGTGAATGGAAACGCAACGAGTTCCCAAAAGAATTGGGTCCACAATTACGAAGTTCTCGTCGTCTCGATGCGAAGTGTGCCGACTCAGTCGCTCCGTGTACATAATATAATACCCTGAATCTGTCCCTGCAAGCGACTTGGACCATGTCAATTAAATCTGTCCAACGCTCGTTCACGCTCGATTTGGTGCCCTTGTGAGCTCTGTCTCGACGATCACTCTGTTTCCTGCTTTCGCGAAGTCGGTCAACGGTGATTATCATTAGAGTACTAAGAGCCAGCCGCCCCGAGTGCAATCCGAGTCTGCATCGATTTTTGGTCACCGAGACAGTTTTGCTGTATTAGAGCTCTCTCCTAATTCGATGCCCACAGTCAATCGCCGAAATTGGGGGCGGGACGACAGGTTCCCGCTCATCGCTGGTCCACGAGATGCAGAAGAAAGGAATGCTCCAAACATGGTCTGAAGTCGCGAGAAACATGTGATTCATTTGAGCTAATCGATCATGGTCTGACGCCATGACCGCCTCGCTCGGCAGTAGCCAGGCAACGCGCCTACGAGCATTCCCTGAGAACGTGTTAGCCATCAGGCAACATTGTTGGGTGAATTAAGGTGGAAACTTCAGATGCGAGGGAAATTCCGCACTTGGCGGCGTGAACGATTAACAAACTTTGGCACCGACGGCCGTTCAGACGATTTGGTCGATAAATCTCGCGAAGGCTTCAAATCGTTCGCGCAAATCTCACCGGATATCCCCTTCGAGTTCTCTGACGTCTACTGCACTCGGATATGAATTAGGTCGAAATAATCTTCACAGTGCAGATGCATCCCAGTCTGGATAAGGCCGTTCCGAGGTTTGGAAACTACAAACTACGACGTCGGTGTTTCGCTCGCTATGGAGAGAGATAATCGAGGCAAGATTGAACTCGAGCGATAGGTCGAAAAAAATCGCCTGGTGAGGGAAAACTTTGGGCTCCGTTTTCCCCATCACGTGCTGAGGAGTTCGCCGTACTCCTGCAGCGGTATATAATGCGGCCACATGACAGAGACGACGACAGGCGACACACACCATGATCCCTGGTTCCGGGTTGAGCTGTTCATTCTTCGAGACTTCCCTGGCTCTCGAACATAATCCGGAACGGGATAAAACTATTCGGGAGTTCCACATAACCGGATCATTCTCTCCGACGTTCAGAGTCGAAACCTCTCTCATCAGGACCGTAGTCGATTGTGAGATTTCCAATAATTGCTCATCTGCTCCAAAAATTCATTCCGCTAATTACTAAGCGGGTAATAATACATACACGACAGGAGTAAACTTATCATCCACCCGAACCGCATGTCGCTGAAATTACGCTCAGGGAACGGGAAACTCGAGTCCGGACCGATGAACCTTGAGAGAACGATATAACGCATACCCTCTGGCAGCTCCATCGGCCAGGATCCGATGCTGGCGGAGCTTATAAATTCCCTCAAATACCAGAATTTCATAGAAACGAGCGTGAGGTAGGACTTTCTGATGGTCGATCCGATAAGGATCCACCGCTGCCCGTTCCGCAGCAGAGAAGTCAGTTCTGGACTCTTGACCTATCGAGTTTTGTATTCGAAAGGATGCCGCGAGTTCCACACCGCGACGAGATGCAGAGCAAGTCCAGATTCGCTGTTGATATTCGTCACTAGGCTCCGTGGAGGCTTCACATTCCGCCCAACGATAGTCGCTCGTGAAGGACATCCTTGGATCGCTCCGAGCAAGAACTCCATTCACGGTGTCTCCAAGTGCTCTACCTTACTCCGTAAGGCTTCGAAGCCCCGCGAGAACCTTCTCGATCAAACAGGCGGCAGAGGAGGCTTCGAGACGGAGCACGAACACTCCTCGGCCTGGCGGGCGCGCGTAAGCTCCGTTGGTCGGCCGAGTCGATCCAATGAAGGAACGAGCGAGCGAGCGAACTAGTCGAGGAGAGGGATAAAACAGCGCAACAAGCACGTAGCCTACACCACCACTAAACGTGTCAGGCAATTGCTTCTTTTTGTTCAAACAAAATGACCTAGCTGTTCGAACGGAGCGGATTCCTCTCGTTAATGGTAGTCTCGCCCAGGATGCTCCTCGGATTTCGGGAGATACAGTAAGCGATTCTGGAGAAGATCTGTGTCGGTGAAGGTGTTCGAGAGGCAGAGCTCGGGGGGGAGGGGTAATGCCGTTCGTCATGCTAAGTTTTAACGAGGTTTACTGTCCCTCCCCCGGCGTTTTCTCATCATAAGGGTTTCTTCTCCATTATGAAGGGAGCGACAACCCCCTACATGTCCTTGAGACCGGATGTTGGCAAACGCAGCTGACCAGACGCCTCTGCAGTCTGATGCGAACGACGACCCCGGTCAGACCCTTAGGTCTGGCTTGTGAAATTTGTGTTCGAGCAAAAAAACCACGTCGAACGCTAGGCACATCGAGCCTTGTCTACATTGGGACTCTCGACATGTGATTCCTCCGTCAGTACTCAGAGAACCATGTGCGACATGAATCCAACAAGAGTCTTTTTTTTAAGCAATTATGCATTTCTGTTCCGACTCTCCAATCATCCGCAGATTCAACCCCCGCAGAACTATTTGATTGTGAGTTGTGAGGTCCTGCACGCGAACTTCTCGATAGAAGTTAGCGAAGAGGTTGATCGTAAATTAGCGTACACACTCATGAGTGTTTGTCGTCTGCGGGTATACTTTAGAAGGTCCGAATAATAGACAGCGAAGCTGTCTCAAATCTTCGATACGTGATCAACATATGGGATTTCCTCGATTTCCATATGAGGGTCCAATAGCGGCGAGGCACGGCGAACATTCGGTCCATCGTCCTGTTTTGGGTCAAGGGCCACGAGTTCAACTCGAGAGAGCGCCAACACTCGTCAGAGGGATTCCCAGAGCAGTTGCGTCGACTGAACTCCACGATCTCATCACTCGGTTGGCCTTTCATGGCCGCTCGAAATTTACGTTTTCCGCCGTTTCGTGGCAGGAGCCAGAAAGGTTGCTGCTCCCCGGAGCTCAAACGCAGCCGCGAGCGCCATCCGCGTAATTTAGTGCCTCGAGGGTGTAGCCCAGATGGACATTGGGCTTCCGTAATGACCGCGACTTAGCTGTTGTTGAGAGGCAGTGAAGAGGCTGGGTTCGGATCATGAAACCTACCGCACAACCTCATTGCGACCCTCGCCATGGAACCATTCTCCGAAGCATAGGGGAATCATTGGGGAAGAATACACTCAGGGTTCCCGCAGTCCCAAGTCCGGCAATGAATCAGCGCTCTCAGATACCATGAGAAACATGTTGTATTGATAAGTGAATATCATAATTCTCTTCTTTTCGTAGTGTCGAAGAATGGCTTGCGGACATCGTCGGATTCCAACGAGACGGCGCCTGTCAGGTTCAACAAAATCTTCGCAAACGGAACATCGTTGCCCTACGACTTCGACGACAGCACACCATTCGACTACGACGGGAGCGAAGGTAAGCAACGAGTCGGTGCGGACCCAACTCGCGGGGACACGCAGAAGAGGAAGAACGCGGACGCCAATAGCTCAACTCTCACTGGAGAAACGAGCAGCCGAGGACTCCGTCGCTCAAGCATTCGTTAATGGGAGCGCATAGACGTTGTACAGTGATGAAAAAGGGATATCGCATTGATAGAAGTATCGTGAGCTTGCATGGGGCTCGAGCGTTGGAGTTGGAGAGATCGGGTTCTCTTCAACATCGCTGAGGCCGGAAGATTAATTCGTAGCAGTGTAGAATTTGCGGTCTTATATCGGGAAGCGGGAAAAGGCTGGGAAATAAATCCATCCCGAAGAAGTCATCCGGTACGAATACAAGACTGCAGGCTCGGAGCTGGGGCTCCACAGTTTTCGTGACGGTTCGCCATTGCGTATCACGGTAATTATTCGATTTACATGGAGTGAATTCTGTTGCGTACTCTCCCGCAAGGATCAGCACCCTTGTCAAGAGCGAAAGCCGGTCCCTGAGATTGAAGATGCATGAGGGAGAACCCCGATGATCATTTCAATGGAATACAAAACAATCGTCGGGAGCTCCTCGCGAGTGGATCATGGGTTTCGCTCGTGTCTCCCTGCAGTCAGGAATGGAGAGGTCCCGCACTCCGTGTATCGAATGGCTACCCATTCGCTTCCCCACCCAAGACTCATACGCTCCAGGACTTCCTGCCTATATGTCCACCCTAATACTTCCAGTAGAGAAATGATCTACCCAATCTCCGCCCGCTTGTGGAGGACTTCATTGTTACGTCATGGTGATTTCACTCTGGAGTTGAAACTTTCTCAGCGCTGGCCCCTACAGTAGCGCGGCATAGACCGCGGCTCTCCGTCAATCGGAAGCATGCCTCCCCACTGTCGACAATGTCAGGAATTCATTTCCTCTTGTGCGCCGACTAGAAGAAGGATCGAGAGCAACGTATGAGGTCGGGATCGAATGCCGAGTGAAACGAACACCCAAACACGTCCGTTCCGGACGAAGCTTACGCCGGCAGGATACTAGACCTCGAGGTCATCCGAAGGCCGGCCAGAGAGCCAAACGTGTCGGAGGAGATTCTATTAAATTAGAGTTGGGTCAATTGCGATTGTGGTTCTGAAGGTCCGAATCGACGGCAGAACTCCGATGCGGCCGTTTGATCTGCTGAGTTATTAACGAAGGCCGAGATTTTTCCCCTCGAAGTATCATTGATAGATCGGCGTCGAATGAGCAGCCGATGGAAAGTGGGTGTTACTCCACTTGGCCTGGCTTTCCGACTTCCGATTGAGCGTTCAGATTTCAAATGATCTTTCCCATTCTCAAAGTTGATTCAGTCTCTCTCCTTTGCTGGTCCCGATTGCCGATGCTATTCCCTCTCACTCTCGAATTTTCAGACTCTCATCAAAACCATTCTCTACAATCAGCTGAGACATCGGGGGTAAGTGAACGGAAGTGATTGTGGCTAAAAATGAGACGAGGCAAAGTGGGATGCTCTGGGAAATGACTCGAGACCGGGGCAGAGAAATCCGACGATTTCCGTCGACCGTCTCAATGTCCTCAAATCGACCCTGCACCCTCAGAGCTCCGGGGCGGACGGCTCCGAGTTGATATCGGACTTCATCCGGAGTAAGGATTTGGACGCCAAACTTCCCGATAGACCCAGTTACCACGTGGAGCTCGTCGAGGAGAACGATCGTGAAATACCACAGAAAATCCTGAGGGTACGTATCCCACGGGGGTAAACGAATGAACGTCTCGGAACGAGGAAAAATGAGCGCCCCGCGTGCCACGAGTCGCGACGTAAATCTTTCCGTTTGCCGGAGCGTCGGGAAACGCTCGTTGGCGAGAGGGTTCACGCATGTTGAGCCGACCAGCCGTCTTGATGAAATGTGACAAAGCCACAGAGCCACGTAGACATGTAGTTATTATGTCCCCTCTCGAGCTTGGCGCCGTCTCTGCGAATTCCGCCGTCCCGAACAGTATCCGAGACGTCGTGCAAATGACAGATGGACTGCTCTTCTTGACAGATGTGCTCGAGGTTGACAGATAGGATATTTTTTCGCACGTTCGTCTTTCTCCTCCCCGCCCTTGCTGTCTCCCCATTCTCGCCTCCGCGCTGAAAGATGACTCGTTGCTCTCGCGTGCCAGCTTGTTGAGCCCTTAGTTAGACAGTCGAGCGGTTTTGGTCGGTCGTTGCCGTGTGGTGGGGGGTGGAAGGGGGACAGTCTTCTGGCTCGCCATGGTGTGTTCATCCGACCGCTGCTCAAGTCATCCGCCAAATCGCACTTCACAGGTTACGGCTCCGGACGGTGTCGTCGGACCCGTGGTGTACTCAATGGAAGGACCTGAAATCAATTCGTACAACGGCCGCCAGGAAGACCGGAAATTTTCAATCAACACTACCACGGGTGAGTTCCATAATCCCGTCTCGCTCAACGTACGTGAGGCCAGGGTCTTGTTGGAGATCGACTGGGCCGGCCCGGATAAGGTATATGATATCGCCGCCGGCGTCTGCCCTGCCCGGGAGGTCAGGAGCTTGAGCTCTTGCTTGTCATCAGCATGTTCTTCTAAAAACGGCGTCGTGAAGTCTCAGGAATAATTAATACGTTCGATTCGCACGTGGCCGCAGACGCTGTTCCGGCCATGTCGGTCCTCTATTCACGAACAATATATCCATTGATCGCTGTCGGAGACAAGCACGGCAAAATTCTCCTTAAAATAGCTCAATCCTGAGTCATCTTCATGTTGAAGGCGTCTCCCTGAACACATTAACTTCAGACGCTCGGGGTCGGCAGGTGCACGGCTCTGTCATTGGAACAACACCTCAGAGAGCCACGGATGGAAGCGCTCGCTTGCTCGCCGTCGGCGGCGACGGACGGCGGCGACGGTGACGGCAGAACAAATACTCACTGACGAAGATTCCCTTTCCGATCAGGTGAAGTGTTTGTACTCCGGGCACTAGACAGGGATTTTCCCTACGGTCAAGCGGATTACTCGTTCACGGTATTTGCCGAGGACGCCCAAACGAGAGAAAAGCTCGGCAGCGCGAACGTGTATGTGACGCTCAAAGGTAAAATGATGAGTCTGCGTATTGCTGCGTACTGATGTACATAGTTTGCTTCCCACATTGTCTGCGAACGCTTCGAATCGGCCGCTGCCGCTATGGATTTGCTCCTGTTCTCGCGGTGTCTCTGATCCGGAGCGGGCCCGAGAAGACTGAGACGCCGTAATCGGTCCGGGTCCGGACTCCGCGAGGGACCATCCGGGAATGCAGTAATCGCTGTCCATGGGCCGCCCGGAAATGAATACGCCGTGTTTACGTTGCAGATTTGAATGACAATGCCCCTTTCTTCTCACAACACATGTATCAAGGCAGCGTCAAAGAAAACGCGCCACTAGGAACCCCAATCCTGCTCAATATGAGAGCCCAAGACTACGACGATCCCCACGAAGGCACAAACGCTCGTATTACGTATTCCATAGAACAGAATCAGGTGGGTTGGCACACACGGCTGTTTCTCCTTCTCCCCGGCGAAAGGGAATGCCCTCGAATGAGTTTCCAGACGGCGAATCGTAACAACCTGCGGAGAGCTAAGCGAGGGAGATCTGATCTTCGATTTCAACGCCGAACGTTCAGTCCCGGTTCCTGCAAAAGGAATAAACGTGCGAGGGAAAGGATAAGAGGAACTCTTCCTAATGTTGTGGGGATCAGTTCCAATCGAGAACGCTTTGTTCCGGAAGTTCGTGGATTTTGTTCAAGTCCGCGACATCTTTGGTCTCGCGGTCTGATTCGGTTCCGTCGTGCGAGGGTTTTTCCACTCCTCTCGAGACCGGGATCAAAGGACAGATCGCTTTCGACGTCGGTCTCGACTCCCAGAAAAGCGAAAATGTGGGTTATCCGCTTGTCGTCGGGAATGTTCGAAAGTGAACAAAGTCGACGTCAGAAAAGGGAGAGCCAAACAGACCGTGGTCAACGACAGGGAAAACGGTAGACGAACCCGAAGACGGAGTTCGAGAGATAAGCTGACCAGTTCAATCCGTGGAGGAAGTTATCAGAAGCCTTCTTTCAAAGGTGAATGACAATGGGGAACTCATTTTTCGAATCGACGAACACACGGGCACCATCTCCACTTCCGTATGCTGTCTCGATAGGGAGCGAAGTGCAGGCTACGTGATAAAGGTCAGTCCATCTGCAGATGCATGAGCTTGGTTGTCATCCTATACCGCGGATTCCTCGGGTGTTTTTATGGTCTCATATTGATATTTCCCGGTAGGTTGTGGCTATGGACGGAGATCCCTCGCACAAAACAACGGCCACCGCCAGCATTCAGATTCTCGATGAGAACGACATGAGCCCGCAGTTCATCAAGAAAGAATGGTACGCGGGGAAAGAGAGGGAACTTGCAATCCCCGGAACAACCGGATTCGAATATAAGTCGCAGTGGGGCTATTTAATGCTCATCGGTCCGTAATCGATGAGCATCCAGAGCTGTTGGCGAGCGTCACTGTTTCCGGATGGGTCGCTGAGAAAAACGGGCGAATGCGGTGGATAATGAAGCACTTCTCCCCGGAATAGGGTGCTGGATATTGATGAAACGGACGGTGACGCCGATCTCCCGTCACCGTCGATCCTCGACGTCAGCGTCACCGACGGAGACTCGCCGGAGACGAATGTTTTTCGCTACAAAGTCGTCGAGAACGCATTTGGGGCGGATAAGTTCGAGATCGTCACCAACGCTGATGGCTCGGGCTCTTTAAAAATCATCAAGGTTAGTTCGAACTTTCCCAATGGGCTTTCGAGCAAATCTTCCACGGAGAGAGTGGGGCGAATGTGCGGCACTTTGGCAGTTTCTACCCGAATATCGGAGCGTCCCTGCAGCCTCAAGCTGAACGAAAAACAAAAACGGATCATGAAATCATGAAGATATGATCGTGAATATTCGGAACAAGCTCGGGATTCCTGCTAATGATTGCAGCGTTCGGCCTAGGGGCTCACGCCGGCCTACTGGCCAGCCTGAAATCCTTCGTGAATCGCTGATCTCAAGTCACTAGCGAGGAGTGGGGAGATCCGTATACCCGGAGCTCCATTTCTTTGGCGTACGGTGATCACCGGGGATTACCTGGAAGAGTAACTCAGGAACGAATAGGATTCGGCTCGGTTGGGTTCAGAACCGGAGCTGTGGCCGTCGGCGAAGATGTGACCTTCCTACGGAAAATCTCTCGAAAGCTGAGGACGCACCTAGCGTCCTCACTTGGAAATTTCCGAAAAGATTCCCCTCTGAGAGACGCCTTTTCACGGAAGGCGATCTGGAGGTGAGGATGAAGCATTCCACGGAGTGCAGTCTCGAAGGGGGAGGCACGTTCTCCGATTTGATTGTGAGTGCTCGGCGCGCTCCAGGCTCCACCGTGCCATCGGTCTATAGCTCGTCATCGCGGAAGCAATCTCGCCGAGAACAGCATATCACGCTGAATTCGAGGCGACAGCTTCCGGGTATCACTCGGTCGGAAATCTTTTTCCGATCCGCTAGGTTTCGTATTGTCCTCTCAGCTTAGCTCCCGTCGGGTGTTCACATCGAATTGCTCTAAACAGCCCCAATGGGAAGTTTAGGAGTCTCGTCGACTTGTACCAACCGTGGGAGTGAGGTGGAAGTACTTTTGAGTCGGAAGGGACAAATCAATGCTCCGTGGAGTTTGTTCGAGAGTTGTCGAGAGAAGTGGAATGGCGGGTCGAGGGAAAAGACGCCGCCGGAGGCTGCGTTGCGTGCACCTTCGCTCTATATTGAGGAAAGTTTTTCTTCCTCACGCCTCCGCAGGAGCTGGATTACGAGGTTGCCTCCCAGCGGAACGGTTTCAACCTCACCATCCTCGTGTCCGACGACGGGAATGTTCAGGGTTCTGACCCACGTCACCTGGACTACGCAAAGGTTCAAATTCGTATTCGGGACATCAACGACAATAGTCCGAAATTCCAAAATCAGCACATTCAAGTCTCGGTGCCAGAAGACACCAGAGTGGGATCCGTCGTTGCGACGTTTCGGTGAGTAAAAAGGCGTAGCAAACTTTCCCGGGGAACTCCGGGCCGGCAGAGTTTTCCCTCGCGGACGAGAGGTCAATGAGCCGGGGAACTTTTCCAAGAAGTATCCGCTGCTCCAACAGGTTCATCAGTCGAGAGCAGCGCAGCGGCGGAAATCCGCTCCAATCTGTACATTGAACAATGTCATTGCTCAGTCCTCTCGATACCATTGGTCGCAGCTGGTAGATATTGCGGAATAACATATTTCGCGATCGCACGACGGTCCGCTGACCAGCCAGCCGGGCCGCCGTCTTGCTTGTTGCTCCCCGGCCGTCTAAACTCGACGTCGTTGCCGTCGCTGTCGTTGAACAGTGTGCAAACGTCGCGGTCGTCATTGCTCCCGCCATAAACGTGTTCCATTGAGTCGGCTGTTTATTGTCGCAGGGCAACGGATCTCGACGCTGCGGGACAAAGCCGTGTGGTGTACGCGATAGAGAAATCTTCCGATCGACGACGTCACTTCAGAATATCCCAAAACACCGGGATCGTAACACTCCAGCGACCATTGGATCGGGAGAGGTCTCCGCGGCATCACGTAAGTCCATCCAAAAGTTTCCGCAGAGAAGTCTCTCTCTGACAGGCCGGCCGAAAAGACGTTCGCGCGGAAGCCTTGCTGGTTATCGAGCTGAGGGTCGATGGGAATATCGAAGCAGATGAGGACCCGAGTCAGACAAGTAAAAAGACAGACGATCTGAATGACTTACCGACCGGCCGAGCGACTGACCAACTGGTCAGATCTTCGGATGGTCGGTTCGCCCCGAGAAGGAATTGCGGCAACTCCGACGGGTGGACAGACGGACTGAGCGCTCGATGTGTCTCCTCATGAATATTTATTACATTTCGTTAGAGCAACAAGCGAGTTGGGTGAGATTGTCAATTTGCTTGAGTGTTAAGCAAACCGAATACCGCTCTGATCTCTGTCGATGTCCCATCCCCAAGGACGGCAGGATCGGTGGAACTCGATTCGGAAAGCTCTCCCAGCGATCGGGCGGACTGTCGACGAAAGAATCGAGTCTGAAATCATATCGACTCACTTGAAATAAGATGCGCTCCACGTCCCGCAGGTACGTGTGACGGCGACCGACGATGGAATTCCTCCGCGGACCTCCACGGCCACCTTAACTCTGATCCTATCGGACGTCAATGATTGTGAGCCCCGCCTCAGACAAGATTACAAACCCGTGGTTCCCGAGCATCAGGGGGCGATGAAGGTCCAAGACATCGAGGCGGTCGACGACGACGAGGCAATCAACGGGCCGCCATTCCTCTTCTGGATAGATCCGCAGGCACCGGAGAGCATCAAGAAAGCGTTCCGGCTCGAAGTCAACCCAAGTGAGTTGTCGTCAATCAGGAATGACTGATTCCGGAATATCATGCTTCGTTAGCCGCACGATCCTTTGAGGAAACGACTCCGCGACTTCCCCTGGGCTTCCACGTCACGTTCCTCTCATCGCTCGGGCGGCTTGAACCGAATCGCAGCAGCCGCTAACTGGGAACCGCGGAGCTCGAATCGTTTTTATCTCTTGCCCACTTGAAGTATCCGATTTTTGATCGGACAGAAGCTGAGTCGAGATTGTTGGGAGTATCTCACCCAGTCGGGGAAACTCCATCCGGTCGACTGGACGAGAATAGGGAGAAGGATACGCTCCTAGGGAGCGCTGTACGTAGAGAGATACGAATAATCTCCGTAGAAGTGGAGCTTGCGCTCGGCGACGTCGTCCTCATTCTTGAATGCACTCCGAATCTCTCCGGAGGCGAAACCATTTAAGCAAAATAACGCACACAAGGACGCGCAAACGACACAGCTGCCGGAAGGGAGAGATCCGGGAAAAAGGTGGTGAATTCCGCCCGGGCACTGGAGAAACGGTCTTCCCGTCTCTGAAATTATCTTTTTTGCGACGACGACGTTCCAGATGGAAACGGCAGCGCGGTCGTGTACTCGAGGCACGCGTTTGACCGGGAACAGAAAAAACCTACGCGGTCCCTATTCTCATCAAGGATTCTGGTGAGTTTCGCATTCTATTATTTCCAAATAGTCTGAACTACAAAAGAGACGCTTGACCTCTCACGTGTTCCGAGGCAGCGCAAGCGAACTATTCATCAAAGCGCGGGTTTTCTCTCTCCGAATCCATTCACGAAAACACAAAAGTCTTCCGATCCAAGCTCCCGTTCCCCGTCTGAATGAATCGTCGGGATGGATCCGACGGACAACAGTCGCGCGCACGCAACGTACAAGTATAAATCGCAGAATAATTGCAGGTACGCCACCGCTCACCGGCACCAGCACGTTGACGGTCACGATCGGGGACAAAAACGATCATAGGATGTTCCCAGGCTCCAAGCGCATACTTGTCTACTCGCTCAGAGGATCGAGGGGAATGTTCACCGTCGGCAGGGTCCACGTCGAAGACGCCGACGATTGGGACTTCAACGATAAATCGTACTTCTGGGAGAACAATGTGGCGCATCCGAATTTCAATCTGGATCAATCTTCGGGCGAGATAGTTCTTCGGAACGCTACTCCAGGCTCTTACTTTTTGAAATTTCTCGTCTACGATCGATATCACACGATGGAGGTCGGAGCCAACGTGACCGTTGTGGTGAGGGAAATCTCCGAAGAGGACGCTCGCCACGGAGCATCGATACGTTTCTCGGGCGTGCTGGATGAAGATCTCGTGCGCGTGTGGCTTCAACAGACTCAACAGGTTCAGGTGCAGAAGCTCGAAGTGCTCCGCGAGGTCTTGGCGGATTTAGTGAAGGCCGATGTGAATAATGTCCATATCTTCTCTGTGATTCAACGGCAGCTGAAACCGGTGCCAATTACCGAAGTGTGGTATTTCGTGCGGTCGACCGAGGACGAATACTTACGGCCGGAGATGCTGAATGGCTTCGTCGAGATGAATCGTCAGGCTCTCAGCCGAAAGCTGAGCCTGGATATCCTCGAGGTGGGAGTGAACGAATGCCTTCCGGAAGCGGCGACCGATACGGAAGACATTTGCGACCAAGAAAGCTGCACAAACCACTTAGTTCTCGCGGACGACAGCCACATTGTTGTCAACGCGAACCGTACGGCGTTCGTGGGCGTTAACGTGACGAGCGTCGCCAAATGTGAATGTGGGGCGCGCCTGGCCCACCCGGGCGCTGGGCAAAAATGCACCCGGCACAGCTGTGGCGGCCGGGGTAGGTGTGTTCAGGACGACAACGCGATCCATTGTGAGTGCCCTCCCGGATTTAACGGGGCCAACTGCGAGCAAACGACGCGATCTTTCCGTGGAGACGGCTTCGCTTGGTTCAGCCCCATCGACAGTTGCGAACAGCTTCACCTATCGCTCGAGTTCAAAACCTCCAACGAAAACGGCTTGTTGCTATACGCCGGACCGCTAAGAGCGGATAGCGAGGCGAATCTCAGGGAAGTGTTGGCCCTAGAGTTGACCGAGGGCAAACTCCGTCTAGTGTTCGGTGTCGGAAGCGGGACGACCGAGGTGACAGTGGATAGCGAGGAGAGTCTCGCTAACGAACTCTGGCACCGCGTGGATGTTTTTATGAATAGCCAGAGCAGCCAGTTGATGGTTGACTTGTGCGGTGACGGTGGCCGGAAGTTCAGCTCCGTGGGGTCCTCTTTTCCGCTCCCGGTGAGACCAACTCCTTTGCGCTCGTGTCTCAACCAGACGACTTTGCTCAGCGCCAGGGACAGCGTTGGGGCCGCGGCGGCGTCGGCAGCTCCTTGGAGGCCGTCGACGCCGCCGCCGCCGCTTCCGTCGCAACAGCAACGACGACAACCGCAGCATAAGGCGACCGCTACGCACTCGTCCCTGCCGACGGCCCCGTCACTGCTCAACGTCAAGTATCCCATCCAGCTGGGAGGAGCTTTCGTCACCACGAAGGACAAAGCTGGCCCCACCACCAACAGCCGCCATCATCAACACGTTATCAGCACCAACAACAAAAATCCCGAAAAGAAGCACAACGACTTGAACGAATTCTACAGTAAACTCGGATGGAAACACCGACCCGATCTTTCGAAATCCTTCACGGGCTGCATACGACACGTGGTCGTCAACTCGCAACTGGTCGACCTTGAAAACCCAGCGTATTCGCTCAATAGCCGAAGCGGTTGTCCGTCAGACGAGCCTTCGTGCGCACAATTGCGCTGCGTTCACGGAATCTGTGACGTCGACGATAGCACAACGAATAGCAACAATCTCAAGGACAACAACAACGGAATCGACACGAAGAAATCCGGAACGAAAGGCGCGGCTTGCGTCTGTCAGCCGGGCTGGTGGGGCACGCGTTGTGCGCAGGAAACGCCTTCGCGGATGCTTCAGCAGGCGTCGTTCATCAAATTCGCGCTCAACTTCGACCCCGATCCATTCCGGACAGACGTTCAGATGCAGTTTCGCAGCCGGCAATCGGGGGGTGAACTCATCAGTTTCGCTCCAAAACAGAACACACGCGAATACGCCCTGCTAGAAATCGTCGAGCGGAAACTGCGATTCCGTTTCAACCTGGAGCGCGTGGCGGTGCGAGAAAAGATATTGCATCTCGACGCCATACGGGTCGACGATGGCCGATGGCATACGGTGAGAGTGCGACGTTTCGGGTGTTTTGTGTACATGCAGCTCGATCAAGGTCAGGGAGCGTCACACGTCGAGCTCGTGGACGAGCTCGATTGCTCGAACCGGCTGCTTTACGTAGACAGGCAAAGGGTCGTGGTCGGCGGGAGCGTTCGATACACCCACGGCAGCGTGGTCACGGTCGACAACGATCTCAACTCGACTTGTGTGCGTGACATACGCATCGAGGGACGCCTACTCTCCCTGGAAGATCCGGCGACTCCCGATCGACAGGCGATCGTTGCTCGCGACGGAGGTCCGAAGTCACCGTCGAGCGAATCGAATTCGTTTGCTCCTCCGGCGGGCTATGTCCTCGAAGCACGTAACGTCATACGGGGTTGTCCTTCGAACAATCCTTGCCACGGCGTTATCTGCAAGAGTCCATTTATGTGCATCGATCAATGGAATGAGCACGCATGCAGGTTCGTTGACCGCAGGAGATTTTTTCGACTCGTTATTGGCGGGTTCCACCAAAGAGGTCACGTCTCGATCGAAATGTCAAATCATGTCCAGCCGGTCCGGGTATCGGCTTTCTTGACCCCGACATGCCATTTATACTAATGATAAGTCCGCTTATCTTTCCCGATCCGTCCATCCCGGTCGCGCTCCGACGCCCCGGTGGATATGCAGATGTCCACCCGGTTTCCGTCAATCAGGACCGTTCAACTGCACAGATCTCGATGAGTGCGAAGCGTCGTTCCCCTGCCTGAACGGTGGCCTCTGTGTTAACAGACCCAACGGACGAGGTTTCAGCTGTACTTGTACATCCCGTTTTCGAGGCGAAACCTGCGCGGAACCGATGCCTGTCGAGCAGATGTACAGCTTTAATATGGCGGCCGTATCAGCTGTAATTGTGTGTGCACTCAATCTCCTAGGTAAGTGATTGCGTCGAGCTGAATTCGCAATCGGTCCAAGACGACCTCGCCGCCGTCGGTCGTTGTCCGCGGAAGGAACGAGGCCAGAATATCTGGCGCCGCTCTAATACGCGAGCTTGATCACCGCAGTGCTCCTTTTGATTATCGCTGCGTATCTCCGGTCACGTCGACCCAAAACCTCGGACCAGCAAACGAAAACGAAAGACGACAAAAAATCAGGCGAACATCCAGAGATACGCGAGACCATCATCGCATACCACGACGAAGGTGCGTATGGCGTCTGAGCGAGCCACAGGCTCTATTACATGTGGAGTATAGTACGGTGTGTCGAGTAGGGCTCTCGTCGAATGACGCTCCCCAGATGACGAACAAGAGTTCATACTTCCGATATGTCTCCTTCGTCAGGGGGACAAATTAGGCCAATAATAATCAGCCGGTAGATTACATGCGACCCATCCAATGTTTGCTTGTTTCCTACCCGGAGGCAATAGCGGAAGCGGCAGCAGCAGCTAGTTGGGAGCGCGGGTCGCAGAAAGACGCCACCCGGAGCCATGGAAGTAGGCTTGACATCCCGCTCGCCCACCCACCCGAACAGCGTTCGAGGGTTTCCGAGCTAGCTAGCTCGCTCGCCCACCTGCCGCCCGGCTGCCTTCCTGCCGGGTGGCCCGTTCAGATTCAGGCGTAACTGTATCCATTTGATTACTTGTTGCCCTCAGTTTCCCATTTTCCTCATCTCTCGGTCACCTCTGCCTGTCCCGGTCTGTCCCGGCAATCCAGTGGACCGTGATTCATCGAATTTGAGCTGGCAGCCTCGTCCGCTTCAGCGGCTTGGAGAACGACAGGGCAAGCACTGGCAGCAGCAGCAGCCAGCCAGTCAGTCACTCCGTCAGTCAGTCAGTCAGTCGGTCCGAGCCGCCACCTGTACGTCCGTCGGACAGTTCCCGACTCGGGGCCGAATCTACGGGCGCTTGTTATTGCAGGGGGTGGCGAAGACGACGTGCGATCGTTTGACATCTCGCAACTCCGTATCCCGATGGAAGAGGAGCAAAGGAACCAACACCAAATGGATGTTTTGCAAACAACCGTTAGGTCGCCGATCCGCAACGACGGCCCTCCGCCTTCCGCGTACACAATGTCATCGTCTCAGGCTTCTCACGGTGAGCGATTCTCTTTCGTACGTTTGTTCGTTCCGGAGTCGGGGTTTTTCGGTAGCGTCGTTGACGATGCGTCCTCTCCAGGTCCTGTTCTGCTGAGCCACGCGTTGGTGCTGGAACAACCGCAGATCATTGTTGAAGCTCAGGGCGTGAGCGGGAACTATCCGTACGAGACGCGCGCAATGCCGATCGCGTCAATCAATCCGGAGAGCATCTTGAGAACGGGCTCCATGCAGAGGAACCCGCAGTCGCTCAAAACTTTCAACGCGGAACGACATTCCACTTGGAGTGGTCATTAGAGTTGCGTAGTCGTCGCCAGCGGAGGGTGCGGATCCAGCGTTGAAATGTATTTTTTTAGTTCTACGCTACAGTTATGGAAGAGACTCGCAATCATAGCTATCCTCCAAGGAACTTCTGACACCAGCAATTTCCGCTGGCGCGGAAGCTCGGACACGAACCAGAATATAATTCACGTTCGAGTCTGCGGACAAGCGAGATTGCGAAAGGACGACTCTGCATTGCACATGAGAGACCGAAGGATGGGGGGAGGGGGTTTCGGGGTCTAAATGGCAGTTGGCGAACGGCCCGTCGTGGGATGGGGAAACAAGACGGAGCAGAAGTTGCTCGGATGCGAGCGGCAGGAACAATGTAAAGTCAACATACATGTGTATATGAATCAAATGTATATTAGATTGTACAAAGTAATCGTTGAAGACGGGGTCACCGACTCCTCGGGTTGTTTTTTTGTATTTCGATTAAAAATACGCGAAAAGAGATTACCTGTTTTCCCTCAATGAAAGCCTTCCGAGCTCTCGATCATTATCAGCTTATTGTTTGAGCGCCCAAAGATCATGTCGGAAATCCGCTGGATGAGATTTGTGGAACCCTTAAATAGAGGACTCAAAGTCATCAGTGGCGCCTGAGAGAATCAACACGAACGATAAGTCTCGCTAATAAGTCTCGCTTTGGATGCTGTGCACCACGAAAATCCTCGGAGCCGCGCCGGCCAGTGTCGGGTTAGGCGTCTCAGACTCGTAATGCGGATACTTCATGGGAATTTCCCAGGACATTCACCTAAGACCCTAAGACTCATAATTCCACGAGAACCCATCCGAATCAACTCGTTCGATGCTTAAAGCAACCCAGTTTGCTCCAACCAAGCATTGAATTCCGACCGACCGCAAGCGGAAATCCGGCGAGACGCGATGCGCGAGTTGCGGCTGGAGTTAGGAAGCCAGCGCAGCGAC
This sequence comes from Galendromus occidentalis, assembly GCF_000255335.2. Taxonomy (NCBI): domain Eukaryota; kingdom Metazoa; phylum Arthropoda; class Arachnida; order Mesostigmata; family Phytoseiidae; genus Galendromus; species Galendromus occidentalis. Next base: position 720,256 of record NW_003804308.1, read on the forward strand.
TACTCTTCGTGAAGGCGAGACCGGTCTGAGAAAGCTCGTTGCTTCACCGCCGCTCTTCCACTTGTGAAATACATTCCTCGGTATCACCCTGAGGTGCTCTCCGTCGATTCCCGAACTTGGAACGTCGACTGCGGCTCCACCACCGCGACCTACTCCTGAACCGGGTGCAAACTTTCCCCGGTGGGCCGAAGGGATTTCGCCTAGAGAAGCGAAGGAGAATTCCTCTTTTTTTTTTGGTGAAGCAGCCAGGGAAGACTCTCCCTGATGGAACCAGGCTGCGAGGGCCGGGGCCCTGTTAGCAGAACTCTGGCCGCGTCTGGTCGCTCGCAGCATAAGCAGTTCGAGGTCAGAAACTGTTTATCCGTGGTATGCATGCGCACCGAAACCAGGAATTGATTTCTCCACCACAGAACTTGCTCGGTTGCTGGGCTCGCAACGTCAAGCTCAATCATTCCGAACGCTCAATGGACTCCGCCTAATGGGACGCGAAACAGAGTAGAGTCACGCAAAACCGTTCCGTGATTGTTGAGAGGCGGCGCCCTTACGTTGAACAGGAGTCCCGAGTAGGGACTCCCGACCAAGAGAGCGTCAAGCACTCTTGACGAAACATCAGTCTTACTCCCTCTTCCAGGCTATTGTCATGCTGCAACGATGTCCTGTCTGTCAGGTTGTGGCCCTCAGAGCCACTAGAAGGGAGCACTCTGCAGAGACTCTTCTCTCTCTTTCAGGAGACGCTAAATGATCCATCGGCGCTGTGAGGGTTTTTGCTCCATAGCCAATTGAGCATGGAGAAAGTGGGCGTGAGCAGTATGAATGGCTGCTGAGCTCCTTGCATACAGTCTATTGGCGTCCGAAAACGATTCCTTCGTCTCGGAATGAGGAAACTCGATACGACTCTGCCTCGAGGGCCGAGTCCTGGATCAGATGTTGAGGTTCCAGTCTCATGCTGAATGAGGACCAGTGACGAAATGCAATCTCTGCCGGAATTATTCGTCCCGGTTCCTGTCTGGAGCAATCCTTGGTTCATTTTCTGCGACCGAGATTCTCACCGATGATCGCTGAATGTTTGGAGACTGTGGGACTGCCATCTTTGGCGAGCAGGTAGCGATAGGGGTTGTCACATCGATGGTGGACAGACCAGCTGAATTAGTCTCCGGTAAGTCAGAGAGAGGAGCCCATGAGGATCAAACAGGGAAGCTTAGTAGACTTCATAGAGCGTGATATGAATCTAGCGAGCTGCCAGATTCGAGGGACACAAGGGCGAAGCTCCAAGTGAAAAATATACGGATTTTCCAGGAAATCAGACTTAAGGTAGCTTATTCCGAGTCTGGACCTACATTCGATGTCTTCCCTCAGTCGGAGATCTTAATCTCCATTGAAGTTTTTCAGAGAATTTTCAAATATCAGATGAGCGCTGTCTTCCATCCGACTCCGTTCTGTTTGAAGTCGAGCTCTGGGTTACCCTATGAAATCATGTATAGGGAGCAAGGAACCTCTCCTAAGAGTTAAAAATCCCAAGAGAACAAGGTCGCGCATTTTTCGAGGCAGTGGTTTCGTTTCTGAGGCAGGACTCGAGTTTCTGACGACACGGCAGTGAAGTTCCTCTATACATCGTCGGACTCCTGCATGTTTCATCTCAATTGCCGCATGTGGTGGAAACAGAATTCTTGAGACATATGAGCGGGGGCTCCGCTTCTCGAGGGCTCGCGGAGCTTTCCCTGAATAGATGAGATAATCTCCCTGTGGATCGATTTCAGAATAAGCTCGATTGGCTGAACTAATTAAGTCTCCTCTCTATATTCCGCTGGAATCGCCCTGCAATAAATCCACTCAGAGCGATTCGAGGGATTCTCAGCCTTAAACTGTGGAGTCTCCCCCCGTTCGGAGCCCGCAGTTGTGATTCGCAGCATAAGACACCGGGATCGCTGGTCGTAGTGGATTCGTCCCGCAGTAGAATATTCGAAGGCGTTCAAGGTAAGACAACACCGTCGAGTTCGTGGCTCTCAGGGGTGCTTGGACCAATTCACAACCCATGCCCCCCTCCTCCCCCAAGCGCGGAGAGCTCTCCATTTTCCGTATATAGAATCATAGCTATCGATAGCACCGACGACCTCTCTGTATTCAGTCAACCTCGTCGACACCTATTTGACAATTTAGGTTCGAGAGGCGCAGGCGTTAAGACTCCCAGCCACACTTTTGGGACGAGAAAACTACTCGTTCGATTCTTCGCGGGGGATATGGTGAAGTTAAAGGGTTTGTTAGGCCTTGTACCGATGCCTCCAGTCATCATTGCAAGTGTACTCTTTGGGAGGGAGATTGCCGCGAGCCCAAGAATCGTCATCGACGGCCACAAGCCGTGGAAAACCTCGATCGCACTCCAGCTCTAAATCAAAGGAAGGCCGAATTCCAGCCCCTCGTGGCATTCCTTTCAAATCTTAGTTTTCGTATCCAGCCGTGCCTGTTCTCGCTTTTTTTTCCAAGTCCTCCTTTCGACTTCATCGTGGATTCCGCTCAAGTTATTTGTTTCCACACTCACTCGGTCGTCGATCTTCTTTCCGATCGCCGAACATAAGGCCGACAAGGTACGGGAGGGGGAAACGGAACCAAGACAAGAGTCACAGGAGCGTTGCTGAACAGTGGACTATCAGCGCTCATGGATCCATTCAGGTCCATCAAGGCCTTCTCTAATAAACAAGGTGTTCCTTCGCTGCTCGTAATGGACCTGATCCGATGGCACTTATCAATGATTCTACACATACGTACAAGGTCATTGAAGGCTTGGAAAGCGTTTCTTTCTTCTGCTGACGTCTCAATCATCCGAGCTCGAGGGGAAGTCTCCGCAGAGCTTCGATCAGAGGCCAGCGGCCTCGGTTTGAACTTTGCGGCCTCGACATTCGTCATCGTTATCCAAACGGGTCGAGCCATGCGGCGACCCGGCGACCGCTCGTTGAGCAGCTTCGTCTCGCTTTGGATTTCCTCCCAACCCCCGTCCCCGTTCTGCCACAGCAACAGTACCGGAGCGTCGCGTAGAAATCAACAGAGCGAAAACAGCGCTCGCTCGCGGAATATTCGCAGAATTGACTGACTGAAAGCGAAAAAAAACGCTCTCTCAAGGGAAACTCCAACGTCGGCACCAGACTGCACCAGCGGAACGACCGCATAGAAAGGAGTTCGGAATTAGGCGTCGCGTCGGTCCGAACGACACCGAATGGCCGCGTTGCGCACCGGAACCTCGGAGAGGAATCCGTCAAGTCGCTTCGTACCATAAAAGAGGAGAGACAAGTCTACCGTTCTATTTCTGCGAATGGCGGTGTCCCGACATTCCCATTCGGGAGCAACATGTGAGACATGTTGATGAAACAGAGATTTACATACAGTAGACGGAACCGAGGGTTCCACTCTTTCTTGGCAGAGTCGCATCTCGGGCTACTCCGTTGCCGCTTGACAATGGCCTGAAGTCAGAATGCGATTCGGCTATCGTCCGCGAGCTCCCCTGAGCGATATGAATACTTGTGAGGGTTCACAAGCATCGAAGAAGAACTCGGGAAAATCTCCCGATCAGAATCCAGGAGCTTGGAGTCCAAAACAGGTCATTCCATCCGGTGGCGAGGCGCCGTTAGAAAATGTTCTATTTGTCCGGGTCTGTATTGGAAGGACCGATAAGGAAACTAGTTGTCCGGCCAAGTTTCCATGACAATCGCTCAGCACTGTTGCCAATTAGCCGCTTGTTGCATCGGTGCCAGCTATCAAACTACGCTAGGCTGGTGTTTCCTGCTTGCTTGGAAGGCCTGCCACGCAGACAATGGCGCCGAGGGGGTTCGTGCAGTACGAGTTGCGGCGGGCGGGCGGGAACTCAATGAGTTCGGGGGGACAGAACGCAGAGTTGCGGAGATTGCAATCAAGCAGAGATGGGGCTGACATGTCGAGCTGGTCGAGCGGCGTTTCAAGCGACGGAACGCCGAGTGTATATCGAGACAAAAAAGAAGCCATGGACTCGGCTCGAAACGCTCCGCAGTCGGCAATCGGCCCGATAGGGAGCATACCTCGGATACATTGTTATTCCCGCTCCGGACAGGGAATATTCCCGATTCAACGACAACCGGAACGGAAACAAGAATGACGGGAGGCGCATCTAACGCTGTCAACGATCCCAGAGGCTGAGTTCGGGTAAACTGACTGACACTCAGCGTGGGTGGGCGGAAGCCGAGAAAGGGAGAGAAGTTCCAGGCACTGGTTGCGTTCGGACGGATGCGCTCGACCAGAAGCTATTGTATTGCGAGATACGTATCAGATTTTTTGGACAGTTGAATTTAATGAGCCTTTGCGTGGCCGCTATTCCCGACGCGATGTTCCCCGACAACGACACGAGCATCCCGGCGCCCGCGACTACAGTTCCGCAGAGCAGCCCGCCCCCCTGTCCCGACAGTTGGTCGATACTCAGTTTGTTGGGACTATTGTGACGCAAGCGGCAAAACGAATTCCGTTTGCTCGCGGGAAACGGAATGCACCGCAGCTGACAAATCGTCCGAGGCTTGCTGCTCTGATTGCTGGTGACATTCCAGCACGGTCATGGTCGTGTACCGACGCCATCGAGAGCACGCAGCCATTGAAAACAAAGTTAGAGGATGGCAGGTTTTCCGAATATCAACGGACCTTCACGACAGACCCAAGCAGAGTTATAAGATCTTTCTCCCGCACTGTCGGCAGTTCTGTCGACGTTGCGTCGGTCGTTGTGTTCTCTACTGCTCTTGCGACTGAATGTCTTTGAGCGTCGGAGAGAGGTTGATATGCGACGGTCGACGCGGAATGCTCGCTGGCTGGAAAGGAGCGCGAACATGACGACCATTCTTGGAAATGCATCCGAGAATAAACGTGCAGGTGCCATATCAAAATTTGATTCTAGAATCTCCAGTCTCTCTATAGCGTTCCACGAGCGATGGGGAAATACAGCGAAATATCGTGACGAAGAGCCCTGCGGGACCGGCGAAATCCGTTCATTTTGATTTGTGATGAATATTCGCTGCAACATTTTTTTCCTAGCTCCATTCCCGTGGTAAGAAGGCAAAAAAAAGAGAAAATTCGTTTCACCGAAAACTCGTTGCGACGGAGTACGTTGTCGCGAGATTTAACTAAATACAGCGATATACAAACATTCCCTGCAGAGGTGGAACCTCGCACCCTCCAGAATCGGAGGTAGGAGAGAGAGGATCATGCGAATCTTTTACGTAATGTCAGGAACGTCTCCGTTCACCGCTTCACCGGAGAAAACATTTCTCGAATCTCAGTCTATAGATCTATCTTTTGGACGCGCGTTCGGCTTCAAGCTATTTGAGGAGCCGAAACGTCCGAAAGCGTCGTTACAAACATCCCGGAACAGAGCTTCCGGTCCGAACCGATGGCGAATCTCCTCATCTTCCGAACTTTCCAGGGCTGGGCTGACCTGAGGAAAACTTTGGAGCTCCGCTCATTATGAAATACGAGGCCGATTTGAATGGGGCGAAGTTCTTTCGCCCGCGAGAACTTCCTCGCGTCTCATGGAAAGTGGTCTCTGGTCGACCTAAGGAAACATTCGTGCCATACGCAAGCATTGAGCGTGGGGAGAGTCGGGTAGGTCATTCGCCGTGGGTTTCTGGGCCTGACGAGAGAGAGAGATCGGACCCACGGGCGATCCCTTGACTCCGGATGGGGGACGCCGACAGGAGGCTTCGGGAGAAGAGGAGCTCAGACGATAGCGCTCCGCCGTGGCCCAGAGCAGCGATTAGCTCGGTCCGTCAAGGACGGAATCCCTTGGCAGATGTTCTCTGTCTTTCGAAGGCGACGACCCCGGGAGGACCTTCTCATCGATTGAGACGTCCTCTCTCCCCGGCCCACACTTCGCAGAGAAGCCATCGAAGTTCCCGGCAACTTCTCCCATTGAAAGAGGAAAACATCTTTTGCGAGAGACAACAGGACCAGATTGATGATGCGCAAGAACTTCTGTCCGGCGAGGAGCTCCTCGAAGTGAAGTGGGAAGATCTTTCGTGGAGACTCACACGTGAATCACAGCAGGCCACTGGTTTCGCTATTCAATCAAGATCTCAATGACCTCTGTCAGGAGCGGCAGCGAAGCGCTCAAAGTCAAACATTTTGGCACGACCCCTGTCGACTCGTGTGAGGCCCGACAAAGCTTTTGGTCACAAAGCGAAATAAAAAGAGAGGAAAAAACTCCGACATTCCGGAGTTCAAACAACGGAGCCCAAATGACGTCCTCTCAATCTTCGCAGTGGAGGCAGCGGCAAATGCCGCCGCGCCGCTTCGCCCTCGCTGCCAAGATTGAAGACATCTGGAACTTGCACGGGCTCTCCGGGATCGACTGGGAAACAAGGAGAAATTCTTTCTAGTTCTCTATTTCTTCTTCTATCCTTCGGCCTGTAAAATATTACTGGTCATGTCAGACGCGCCAACTTCGTAACCGTGTTGGACGAGAACATTTGCAAAAACTTTTCCTTCCCACTCTGAGATGGCACGGTTCCCTGGCTCACGGTTCCCCGAGTAATTCTCTGGCGCTCCGTCGGGGATGAATTCTGGAACTCTCGCGCTTTACCCGAGAGTGCAAGCTCCGAGTTCCTCGCTTCATTTTCTGGACAGAGCAGAAGTAGTTTCCTGATGACGGAGAAGTAATTTTTGGAGGACATTCTGATTCGCAAATCCTCGAGTGTATCATCCGAGGAGTTCCCGAGTCCAATCCGATAAGACTTCCGAAATTTAGCGGAGTACTCGTTCAGGCCGAGTCAGCCGATTTCTCATTCAAAGACGTGAAGACCCCGTCGGTCATGAGTCATGACGTGAGACACGCGTTCTCGATCACTGTAGGAGATCAGTCCCAGAGTTTGTTCTCCGCCGGATTCCGTCACTTCTGGAATCTGAGAGGCGATCTCGAGCCCTAATTCCAAAAATGTAAACGAAGTCGAAATCATGCCGATTGGAGACGTCTCTCAACTCAGTCGATCCAGGGTTCTGCTGGAGAGATGTTTGATCGGAAAACTTCAGCTGTGAAGCTTGCTGATTCAAGGCAGGGAATCTCCAGGTGGCAATTATCCATACCACACTATCAAAGAATGAATCGGAGCACCTGTTCCCGGGAGTGTTTCCTCTACTTAGGATCGACTGGGAATGTGAATTTTCTCTCGATGTGAGCTATCTTGACGAAAGAAGCAACCCTACGCGGGACTACCTCCTACCAGCACCTCGCTGAATTGCTGAAGTCTGAATATAGCAAATCGCCGGGCGGTTTCGCGGTGGGGACACGATGTAGGCGACGAATATTGAAACCTGCCACACCGGAACCCTACGGTGATGAAAGCGGCGCGGGCGTTGACGGCCAGACTGCCATCACGCGATCGATGTGAACGAAAAACACGCGCCGCGTGGTGTGCATATGTCATTTTGTTTAATGGCGGCAGCATAGAGAGAGAACGTTTTGCGCCTGAAAAATAAATGAAACAACGTCGACTTTCCCTCGCTCGCTTGCAAAGTTTCCGCTTCATTTGGAAAAGCGACGCGGCGACGGCATCATCGCTGATACAACTTGCTCGCAAGCAGGAGAGAGAGGGGTCCCGTATGCTTGTCTGGTGCTTGACTCGCGCAAGCTCGCCCGGCAGCACACGAGTGAGTCGTCTCAGCTCGAAGACTCACTCGGAGGCTGTCGACGACGACGGTTTCCCGAAGCACCCCTGACGGCATTGCTCGCGGACGAATGAACGCTGGAGCGAACTGCGAAGTCATTTGAACTTCTGTTTGCGGCGAGAGCTAATGTCTTCAGGGGACAGATAAGCGTCCAATGTAGTTGGGCGCGACTTGCGTGGAGATGGGTTGGCTAAGCTAAAACAACAATGCTCAGATCAAGCATTCCGAATATCGTATAGTCAGACTGACCGGTTCAATGGGGAGGGAATAGCGCGAAATTCCACGGCTGGCGCCTCTCCTCACCTTCCTTCCCGCAAAAGCTCGGTGAATTTTCGAGACTTCCATATCGACTGTCAGCGCCATCCGAGACCGAAGAAGAGGGCGTTATTTGCTGGAGATCGATCGCGTCTTACCACGTGGGACACGGCATAACATCGCGGTGAGCTTGGCCGATCCATCACTCATGTAGTAGACAGACTGGCGATTATGAGCGAATGTTGCCCGAAAGGATAATATCATACTCTCCCGACCCCTCCAGCGAATGAGTCCCGGGGGAACCGAAAACTGAGTCGGCACTCTCGTGTCAGCAAGTCGCTGCCTCATTTCAAAGTCTCGAACATTTGAATTTTTTTCTCCGGAATATTAGGAGTTCGGATGGAAAAGTTCTCACCCGACGTCATCCATTTGAGCGGGAAAACGCAGCTCGAGTGTGCGGCAGTGGCAGTGGTAGGAAAGCACACTTTCAGGAGCCCGAGTTCGCGGCAAGATTGCTCTCATTTCGATCGGCCGTAGGTCGGCATTCCAGAATGTGTGGCAATCATCGAAACTCATTCCAGAAGTAAATTCCTCCTCCCCTGGTTAGGCAAGCCACTCCCCCCCGCTCTCTTACTCTGAATGGGCATCTTTGCCCTCGAGCGTAGATGAATGTGAGCAATATACTTACTTTTTATACGACGCAATACCAACATCGCTACAAAAGCTATTTATACTCGGGGTGGGATGCCTTGTTGCTATTTCTCAGTCGGGAGCCTATGAGCAGAAGTCGACTCCTTGCTTGACCACTCGTCCGCATCATAGGAGCTGCATCTGACGACTCCCAAGTTTCTTCGTCTATCCGCTCTTCTCCACCTACTCACAGTAGAAAAGTGAGTGAACTTTCGGTAGCAAGCCTTTTCGGACCAGACAACAGCACGGGATCGAGTGCCGTCGGGCGCTGCTGTCACTGAACTCGGAACAAAGCATCTGAAGGTATGCGTACTACTCCTCCGTGGTGGAAGCCCGTCATTTTCCCCATCACGGGACTCGTGTCTCACCATGGTCCGGATCTGCGCAGTCGAATAGGCGTTTCTCGCTTTTAGGTACGGAAGTCTTTTCGGCGGCGGGGGGAAGGGGGGGGACGCTGAGGAGGAATCCGAGGGGAGCCGACGAGCCGAATGGTAGACGATGGAATCGCTAAACAGCCTGGAGCCAAGGAGAACATCTAAGAGAAATGTAGCGCATTTGCATCAGGCGGAGCGCCGTATCCGCCGGTCTCCTCTCGGAGGCCGTAAACACGATCCCCTGTGTCTCGAAGTCCATTTACATGGGTTTACTAGCGACGTTCAGGAGAAATCGCCAGTCTTCCCTTGCCCGACTCGCGATCAGGAGTTGTCAGCCCACGTGGACGAGTAAAGTCAAGTTAGGGGCTTTGATTTCCGCACTCAAGGTGGACCGGCGCACGTTTGCGCCGGACGGTCGCTCGCCTATTCAGTGCTGCATCAGGCAGCATCAGGAGCTCGGAATCGAGCTACTGATGCTCATCGTCGCTGTCGCTGATCGTTTTGGGCTCATATTCGAGGAGTGCGAACTTCCGAACGACTGGGTACCAATGTTTCTTCTGACCGAGCGACGAACTTTTGTACGGTGGAGGGATTGGGCTTCATCATCCGCTTCGCCGTTCAGACTCACCTCCCTGTCGGATCAGGGGACGATGTTTCAATCAAAATCCCCGAAAACAGCGACCGAAATATTCGTATACGGCTCGCACGGTCGAACATATTATTTGTCGCTTTCCGACAATGATTCCGCGAGTCGAACGGTGACCATTGATGGTCAACGCGTTCCCGACGACAGCTGCCAATCAGGTAGTCGGCGGATTAGGTTGTCCCGTAATCACTCGGACAGGCTGTGGATACAACGTAGCGCTGAGGCTCCCGGAAAATTCTCCTGGGATCACGCCAATATCCAATGATGGAAACTTGGGCAATTTTCCACGTTGGTCTCGTAGGAGGCGGATCGAGTGCAGACACATCGGAAGAAAACTCGCTCGCTCGCTCGCTCAAACTGTAATAGCGTAGGCGAAACCCGAGGCCCAGGCGGCCAGTCCATGATCAATAATGTAACCCGAGGTGACCGAATGGGTACACAGTCGAGTCAGCGAGCCGCAGCCACCAGGAGCATGGGGTTTACGGAACATTCTGTTCCCAAAGAGCATGTCTTCCCGTTCGGGCTGAATGTGACGCTGAGAACTACGCTGGTGATGTATTTCCGCAGACGACTCACATCGGTTGAATGGCGACTCCCTTCGCAAATGTTATCGCCACCGCTGGTATGAATTAATATATTACTTCAGATGTGCGTTAGGAGGCGCCGTCTGCATTTTCGAGGGAGAAATTGTTATTATCGAGAACGAGTTTAGATCTTCCAGCTCATTTCCTACCCTTGATGGACTCGGCTGAGCGGACGGGGGAGGAACAGGCTGCGATTCTCGTACAATGGCGATACAAGGCGAGCCCTACCGAACTGCCGAGCGACGGCTTCGGTGGTGACGGCGAAACGACAGCGTTAAGTCGCGAGATACCTTCATCGCTCGTCTCGCACTCAAAGACATCGACACTTCATTAGAGGCAGCGATTGCTCCAACTTTACTCCGACGGCGGCGGCAGAGAATAGCGCGGAGCCACAATTCGAGGAAGAGGCCATGTAGCCGCCGAACTTTTCCTCTATTCCTAGATCAATCGCCTCTGTTCCTCGAAGAAGAAGAGCCATCGCGGAACTCAGCGTTTCACGGGCGTCCCGTCGAAACTCGCGCATGCGTGTATTGGACCAACATACTGCAGTTGACGCGGAATCATCGCGTGCATAACAGATCCCTCACGGTTCTATCGTATTGGAAGTGCTGCATTTCCCAGAGCTTAACATCCGGAGCTGGAATAATGCTGCTGCCTGCTACCGAGCCAGCACTGTGAGAAGTAGTTGGAGGACTACTTGTGCCGACCGTGAGGAGCGGAATAGCTGTCTGGACTAGTCGAGACGGAATTCTTTGACTAGACACGCAAACGGACAGATATTCGTGGGAACAGCTGTTCTTCGGAGTTGTAGATCGATCCACGGAAGGGACACGAATCGCCTACTCTCAAGACAGGAGGCTTCTCTCGGCAAGGGTCAATCGCTGCCGTTGGCTATCAGATCTCACTCTATCATGGGACCGAAAGAATCATGGGGCGATTTCCCAATCATCATGGTTCATCATTTTTATCGTTGACTTACACCACCTGGTCCGTGAGACGGATTTTCCTACCTCCACGGCATATTGTTGAATGGACTTGGGCATCGTCGCTATGGATGCGAAGATAATGATCGGTTTCGGAAGTTTTCGGGAATCTCGAAGACCACTGGTGTTGGAGTTCGCCGCATGGTATTCCGACGACAAGGACCCAGAGAGAATGTTGTCAGTCAGCATCCCGTGCGCGGAGGCTCGCTCACGGAGCCCGCTTGAGCTCCGTTGTGTCTCGCCACCTCGCTCGGGAAGATTCTCAACCGTTTGATATCCCGTCTGAAGTTCGACTGTGTGCTATTTATCGAATCCTCCGCCGGGGTCCTGTGTTCCGGTTTAGCAGTTTAGCTAACAATAAGCGTTTCCTTGTGGCCTTTGATAGCCTCCATCATCTTGGGTCGCGAATTTTGACTTAGGACTGTGGGTTTCCATGAGCACCGTAGCGGGAGCAAAAAATTCAGAGGTAGCAGCAGAGCCACTACCGTGTAGAGGACGTGAAACGTCGTCGGAATGGCCATTCGTAAGACTCGAGCATCGTCATTATCCTTTTAAACTCAGCTCGTACTTTTAGGTCTCATTATCACTGGTGAAGTCGAACTCTTCACCGAAGTTGGGAAAATATCTCCTTCTGAGTGGAAAATATCTTCTTCTGAGTGGAAAATATCTTCATCTGAGTGTAAAATATCTTCTTCTGAGTTTTGAAAGAGGTGCTAGCCATTGGGCCGTTACGCGCGCTCTGGAAATTTGAAATCGCCCTCTCCCAGGACCAGCCATGATCACGGGCGAATAGGGCGCACAGGGTGTCATTCTCGCCTCCAGGAGTTGATCTGGGCATGTGGGAATTCCGTAGGAAGGATATGAAATTGATGTGCCGTAAATTTGCTATCTAAAGACACCAACTGGGTGTCGATCGGTGTAGAAGGCACGGAGCTGCAGGGCGTAGAAAATGGACAAGTTTCGTCACACTTTTGGTGAAATACTAGGCCAACCTTTTCAAAGACGTTTCACGTCAAAAGCATCGGATGGAGTCCACATACGGTAGTTTCCTTTCGATTCTCCCGGAGCAGTATCGCGTGAAAGGCTCATTGAGGTAGACTTCCCTCGCGCCCTCTGTTCTGTTCGGCAGATGGGAGCAAAGAGTTTCTCTTCACACTGCTCACACGGTATGCACGTCACGGTATGCGAGCATGGAAGGAAGTTGAAGTATACGGCGAGATTCGTTCTTTATCAATGCGAAGTGACGTAAATCGGGCTCATCGACATACAACACTACCTAAATATCATCTTGAATTCCACACAAAAAATACACGTACGTCCTCTAGAGAGCGAGGATTCGGCTTGCTCCTCTCAATGGTGGACAGGCGGGACAGAGACGGACAAGAGGTCTTGGCCTCTTACGGAAGCCTCACTTATGGAGCCATGAATAATATGAGAACTATTCCCTCACCATGTTCTGGTTAGAGACAGATCCTCAAGGAGTTCCAATCTACGGCAACGCAGTCCTACGAAAACTGTCTCTCCCGTAAAAACCGGAGCGGCGCCTGCGTCTTTTTTCCCATATGTGGACGGACTTTTCCTTATGATAGACTCCCCGCATCGTCCGCGTCCGAGCAGTCAACCCCATTTGGCTGATTCGTTTCAAGGTATCGCAGGGGACCAGGCAGGACAATCTGCAGGTCAGATGGATCAAGATTCCTTGCTTACAAGGGCTCTCATTTCCCAGTGGATCTATTTTCCAGGGCTTGCCTTCGTCTGTAATGCAGTCGGTGGAGACGGCCGCAGGGGAACGGCGAGGCGACCTTCGGACGGACGAATTCGAACGCCGACGGCAGCACGGCATCCGAAGAGAACACTACATGTGAAAAAAAAATGCGCAACAAAGACAGCGGAGTCATCCTGCGCTTTGAAACTTCCACGGGGAGTTTCTGATTGAAATTTTCCATCTGTTCATTCCCTTGTCTGTTGTCTGGCTCACTCACTCAGTCGTCACCGTCGAGAGCATCCTGGCGTTTGTGGGAGTCGGTTGTGGTGACGGCCGGACTGGGAAGGCTTCCTGCTGTTTGTCAGAAAAATCTGACTGACTGAGACGCTTCTCTCCGACGGGACTCCAGCTCCACGAGGGTTTGTCGCAACCGAAAGCACAACTTTCACTCCCGGCATCGATCCGCGCATTGCGTCTCTGAAGCTTCCCGGACGAAGCGTGCAGATCCGACATCGTCGACGTTGTCGACGGTTGCGGATACGAAATGGAAGCCAGGCCCGCGGTCCTGTTCGCATCGCGCCGCAACGACCGCGGGAATATAGACTGTGGTGACATGTCGAGTCGAAAAGTCGCTCCCATTCACATTCAAAACTGGACTGATCACCCTCGGAACGAACGACTGAGCAGTGTTTGACCCCAGCCGACGAGCCTACGGGATCCTCCCGCGGACCAAAGTAAATATTTATCGAAGCCTAGGAGCGTTCTGATGAGGGGCGCATCGTGAATGGCTTCCCTCTTTTTTTTGCTTTCCACACGCCTCTTGTTGTATGCCTCTAGGAGGAGACGAGGAAAAAAGACAGGAAAAAAGCTTCCAGAGTTATTTTTAGAGTCCCTGCTCATGGTTGTTATGGCCGAAGCAGCAGCAGCAACATCGGCGGTGGTAGCATCCAAGGCGAATACACCGCACTGTGTCAAGACAAAGCACTTGTATCCCTTCGAGTATCCTATACTATAGTTCTCTCTCTCACGTTCTTTTCTGCCGCCATCGCTGCAGAAAACACCGCATGCTTTCTGGACATGGTTCCGGAGTGTGTGCACAAAAAATTCCAATGTCAACGCTATTGCTAGGATGCCAGGACTCGCCATCATTGCGTCTGCAAATCATTGAATGGGGGGAGTGGATGCTCGGCGGGCGGGAATCCTCCGGAAAGTCAGTCGCTTGATCGTTTGGTGGGTGGGTGACGCGGACATTTTTGCTCGAGTCTAATGTTCATTTAGCTTGGGGATTAGATTAGGAACTTCGAGGAGGGGTCGGTCCGGCGCCGGCGTGGAGGAAAACACGACTGAGTGAGAGCAGGATGGAGTGAGCAGTACGAAAAGAAGATGACGAACAGGACGTTGTGAAGGCGAGGAGTAGCAATCATCTGTTAGGCTTAGCCGCGTCGCCGTCGCTAGCAAGACGGGGAGCTCTCCTTACCATTACCGCTCGAGTCGTGTTGATTTTGAGCCACCTATGTATGAAGTTCCGCGGACGGATAGCCTGTAAGCTGCCAAGTCCTTATAAATGGATGGCCGGATACTCGAATCTTTCGGGTCCTTTCGAGCCGAAACTGCGGAGATACCGAGGCGAGTCCCCACTGAAAATGAGACGTGAACACCCATCGGATTTCCAGTTGGGGTTTTTAGATGCAGATTCGGGATGATCTTGATGAATTAGTAGCTCTCCGGGAGCCTATCACCGGAGAAATTCAGATTCGAGACCCGCAGTCTCTGGGGGTCTGCCCTGCCATGTTCGGGAATTCGGAATTTCGCGAGATTCAACCTTTCTTCTTCTTGGATCAATAAATCCATTTTCAAGCAGGTCATGGTGCGAGAATTTCAGAGAGCAAGTTTCTTCTAGAGACGAACGACATCAAAGGAGCGGGATGTCGTATGGTTCCGCAATAACTCCAGGATCGGAGCCTTATTCAAATCAGTAGAGCTCGCCGCGAATCGAGGGGCTCTCCCTGGAAGAGTGTCCGTAAGGTTCCGCGCTCGGAAACGAGCGCACTCTATTAGAGGCAGGATGACATTGATTTTCGTTTGTTCTTTGACTTTTGTGCGCCTCAGAAGCCCGTGTCACGTCGAAGTTATTTGTCCGCTCTTCTTCTCCTGGCTCCTCCCTCCCTGATGAGAACTGAGCTCTTGAGATACGTGACTATTTTGAACGATCCCTGTTCGAACTGCTGAAGTGCTGACCGTCGTCTCTAATGATTAACGAATCGGACGGAAAGACTCATTATCATCGAGTCATAGTTCCTTCTCGGGCAATGTACCTCAACGTTCCTCGGACCTCAACCTTCTTAAATTTCAAGCACAACTCCTTTCGCGATGCTCCTTGAGCTGGCGCATTCGGGAAACTCGATAGTTCGGGGTAAACTCCGCTGGAATCCTTTGGAAATGCAATCGCTTCCAGTCATCTGGCCACCTGATCAACGCAATCGCGATTATACTCCTCCGACTCAAATCCGGGGGGGATGACGAGAACTGGAGATCCTTCCAGCTGAGACGCTGCGTGCTCGAACCGATGAGTCTGGCTTGGAAAGTGAGCCTCTGGTTTATTCTGACTCCCCATTCCCCCCGTTCTGACCTGACTCATACGAGGGGAGGCAGGTGAATCTGTGATGAGCTCTGGCCGTTCCGGGCTGTCGCTATGTGACAGAACCAAATCTTCGAATTTCGGATAACATTCTCTGAAACCATGCCTATAAACAGAGATGAGTCTGATTGGTACACATCAAAATTGCGAGATGGCTCAGCGATCCCATGCAAGAGGCAGACCTTCGTTCAAACGACGACGCAGACATTTATCCGCAGGAAATCATCTGGCGCTGTGTGTCGGAAGTCTGAAGAGAGTGATCTTCAGAAAACCGCGGGGGATTTTCAAATTGCTTGACGAATGGGAGAACGAGTTAGCTTCGAGTGCAACGAATCCGAATCGGTCATTGCCGTCGTCGAGCAATGGACTTTTGCTGGTCAAGTGAGCGCATTATTGAAGCGGAAATTGGTCCTTGGCCCCCTGAGCTCGATTCAAGGCCTCGTTCGAATGAGAAATTCTCGCTTCCGACAGAAACCATCGCTCACGCCCAGCGGTTGTCAAAAGAAGTCGAAAACGGAGCTCGGGAAGTGGAAGGAGAGTCGAGGCCGCAAGACACCTCTGGTTCACCCAAGCGCAGAAACACGATTTCTCAGCTCACTCAACACACCGTCTCGACTCCTAATCATCATATGGAGCACACGACTCTGACATTCCCGGTTCGATAAACCCTCGCGAGGATTTCCGTTCATCGAATCAATGAGATATAATCCATTCGATTATCAAGAGAGAGTCGAACCATTTTGTGCTTTCCGATTCTTTTCGTAGGGCTCTCTCCATCCCGGGCGGCACGGAGCGACCTTCGAGATGAATCATTCCTTGAAGGACAATAAGTCACTATTTTGAAACATCGTAGTGAATTCTCCTCAGCCCCACGGAGGCGTTTTTCTCATTCTCTCCTTTAGGCAGTGCGATGCATCCGGGTAGTAATCGATCGGAGCTTCCTCTCAACCCAGCTATTGTTTTTCCTCCTCTTTCTTCTTCAAACTCCAAGCCTGTGCTTACAATGTCGCCAAGGATATTTGCTTGTTTGCAGTGGGTTCATTCGGTCGCTCGATATTATTCCAATATCAGTGTATCATTGGTTCTGATCTACCGATAGCGAATCGATTATTAGCCTCGCCACCTGACTTCGAATCTATCGAGAAAGCAGTTACAGCCGACGAAGACGGCCGAGGACCACTCCGGCAGACTCGATGACTTGACTGAGATTCTCCGAAGAAGAATCCTCACTCCGAGTTTGGTGCGCGCGTGCTGAAACGTCTCGAAATCTCAAGAATGGAGAGAAAAATTGCTGCTCCGCTGCGCTGGCTTAAGAATCGAGGGGCTTCAAGAGCTGGAGCAGACTTTTTGGTCTCAAGAGGTTGTCTTCGGAGCGATTTTCCGGTCAGCTTCGTGGAAAGAGATGACTCTTGTCACAGAGAAATCATTCGCACACCGAGCAGCGGCCCGCATGCGAAAATCTATTCATCAGGGGGGAGAAATGTCATCCCAATACTCCCAGACTCGCGACCTGTACACTTCATCCTCAATTATTTCCCAACTCCCGACATTGTGATCGCCATGGACGCTCAGGCCTTATCGAGGAACCGATGTCGTCACCGGATCGAAGTGGGGCTCTCAACTTCAAATCTCACATCTCGACTCGGATCGACGCGACGACGCAAATCGCATCGAGAGCCTGATGAAGAACGAGCGCAGTAATTCGCGGCAGGAAAACGACCTGCGAACCTCGAGGGAGCTGGAAATTGGTTGTTATCTCCTTTTTAATATTTCTGATGCCTTCATACTCTCGCTGAAGCCGAGACAAATTATGATGTGGGAGAGGAGAATACCGACGGGTGAACGAAGTTAACCATTGCGAGGGGCTCTCGCTTTTGACAGCCGGCTAACCTCTTGCGCAATACGTAGTGAAACGAGGCGTTGCGACATTTCTATTCCCTCCCGGTCGCGACTTCGACCAAACATCATGTTGGACTCCCCCGCCCGTCGCGTTGCCCCGTCTCCCGCTGCTGGTTAGGCTGTCTTCAGCGGAACCGAATTGGCCTTTGTCGCAGCGGATTTTCTACGGGAAACTCAGGAGAGCGCGTAAAATAATCCGCTTGCGGAATGGACCTCATCCCAATTGAACGATCTTCGATTGAGTGTGTTTCCGCCCCCTCCTCTCGGGAGCTACAATAATAATTGAAGGCTGGATCATGGACCATAGAATAAATCAAACCGCGTCAGGATTCCGGCCCTGGTGGATTCAGATGAGAGTTGATCCGAAAAATCGGTCCCGCATTCGGATTCACTGCATTCTTCTTTCGATCGAGGGAGTTTTCGAAGCTTTGGTCACTTCCGTCCCCGAACTCACCTTCTTTCAGGGTCGCGAAGTCACCGTTTTCGTTAGCTCGATTTCTCGTGTCAGGGCAAGGAGACGGTGGCGGAGAGAGATGCTAGAATGGCAAGTCGGGAAGGACGACGTTCGGCGGAGCCAGCGTGTCGGACGGGGAGTCACACCGCCGTATAAAAACCATGGAGCGAATAAACCGCCTAATATGTGTATTATTGTTTGCTCATACTTGGCTCCAACCGCTCTGTGTACAACATACGGCTGTCGGTAGACTAATAAGATGTCAGACAAGGTGCTTTCATTCTGCTGAGCGTGCCGGGTGATAACGAAGCCAACAAAGGAGGAAACTCTCGGATCGAATTAAGTAACAGCTTTCTACTTCGCGACGACAGCGCATTCGCTCCGAACACCTCCTCGGACGGCCTGGGGGAGCCGCCTCCGAGTACGAATTGCCACGATGACATTTTGTCATTAAGTAGAATGGGCAGCGATTTTCGAAAGTTTCGTTCGCGGTCTCCTCTAGGGACGAGAACCTCAGCGCCGAGATCCCGCGAGGATGTCATTATTTTGCTCCAACGCCCTTGCCGAACTCGGATCAATTCACAAACTACTGGAGCTGCTCTCGCTCGCACCCTGAGGATACTTCCGACCCGTGATACCGAGCCGCGGCCCCACTCGCCGTCGACCCTGGGATGTCGTTGAATAATCAAGAATTAGAGTTTGTTCCAACCTCCTCTGCCAGGAATCGAGGGAGCGCGTGTGATTCGAAGATTGAAGGGGTCAGTTTGTCCGGGTTCCCTGAGGCGGAATCAAGGACTAAATACCTGATGAGGTCATTTGATTTAATGCCGTTAGGAAAGAATCGTATAACGACGCCGAGGTGGCCAAGGAGTCCACTTCGGAAAGTGTCTAACCCTAAATCGCATGGAATTCATCGCGGATGAAGGAAATCTGCGAATATTGGATTATCTGACTGTTCTTCTACTGGGACGACCCGTTCCCGAACAGTTCGAGTGAATCCAACTCCTCAATTGGAATAGTATAGAATCGATTCATTCAGCGAGGTCGTCTCTTCAAGCTGTTTTTGGAAGGTTTAGTTTTTGCTCGAGGCGGCGTTGACGAGGGTGCCGGAGTAGATGATCCAATTCCGTTTTTCGAGGGACGAGGAATCACAATACGATTTTTGCATATCTGGAAAATACAGTCATCGACGAAATTAGATGATCATTGGCGGGTCGGGGCGCTGATGATGGCTGATGAGGGCTGAGCCCGGGTTGCTTCTATTGCGAGCTGTGTACTGACCTCTCGGAATCTTTCCAGCATGCAGATGGTGAATTTAATTGCGGGGAGCGGTGCTTCACAGTCCAGAACAGCCTTCTCGAAACGAGTGCCTTTGAAATCTCCAACGGCCGCGAAAAGTGTACCGACGTCTACACTGCGATCGGGCCGAATCTGCTCAAACATCTACTATTGATTCCACAGCGTAGAGTGGCCGGAATCCCTCTCCTGTGAGAACAATCATTATTTGCTCCAATTGTCATGGACTTACCGCATTGGCGAGTCGAAGGATGCACTCGAAGCCCTGCGTTTGGGGAAAAAACACGTATTCGCTTTTTCATGTCTCGGGGCCGCCGTGAACGAAAGATACCACCACGTGCGTGAAGCTTCCGGCCGAAGCAGCGGAGTTTTGGAACGAACTACGCAGCGCGGTGCTGGGCGTTGCGATTCCGAGAAGCGACATCTATCTATATTTCTCAACTTACATTGATGAAGCGGAACAATGTTCCGCTGGAAGAGGATGCGTCAACGCACTCCTGGAAGCGTGGGGATACCGTGGCGGGATGTTCCTGAGCTACGCAATCGAGGAAAGTAAATTTCTTCTGGGCGCCATCGACTCCATTGTGAGTGAGGTGCAGGCAGCTCAGGCTCAGCCAGGCCAGGAGGAGAAAGCATCCTGGAAGCGTTCGGACAGAAGTCACAACCCCCAATGGCCACTCGATGCTCGGGTCGTCAGCGAAATGGAGACGCACAATTTCGCTTCGACTCGTCGGAGCCGACGAAAATCGCCGGTACATACTCCGATTCGGCACTTGAGAAAAAGTGCTTCGATTGAGTCGCTCACCGTAGATGGGGGAACTATTCATATCTCGAAGGAGAGTCCGAGAGCTGCATTCCCGGAGAAATAGTTTCACAACTGGTCGGTGTCGGCTCGGATCCTCTGGATGCACTGGCACTTCTGCTGTCGTTGCTCCGGTCCCGGTGCGCACTGAACTCAACGCTCGGCGTATTCAGCGCACGCTAGCTGATAGTCATACTCCTACGAATGCAAAGGCACAACACTACGCGTAGAAACGACCAGGTCCCTGGTGAGACTTAGCGGTTCGAGACCACGTTGGTTCTCATTGAGCCGACGGGTGGCTTCGGATTATACGCTCGTAGATTTCGTACGCTAAAAATTCAGGTCGACACCCCGCAGCTTCTCCGTAACATTTCAGCGTGAAAGATACGCTCCGGTCGGCGTGCTCCGTCGACCACCCACGAATCACATGCGATAGAGTGAAGCCCGCCTGCGTATAAATTTTGAGTAAGGGCTGCTGGAATGATGGTTTCTGAAGGTCGTTGTTTTCGCATCTCCCGTAAAATATCGTTTCCCAGAATTGTGATAAGGTCAGGCGACGCGTCTCAACGTGATGGACCAGCACATCACATAATCTATCATTCGAATTCCGGTGCGTATTCTGGAACATCGTCGCCGATGCCGGCTGAAGTTTTTCGGAAGGCATGAGAAGTATCGTTAGCGAGTCGTTGATGGCCCGGGATCGTCAGATCGAGCGTAGTCAGTCATCGGATCCAGCATCCTTCCGCTCCTTCCAGAAGGCCTCAAGTTTCGCATCTGACATCAGTTTCTCAAAATCGGTCAGTGTTTTTTTTTTCCATCCTCCATTGACATTTCCGTTCTGCGATTACGGGCGATCGGGAGAATGCCTAAGGCCGGAGGGTTCGACGATTGGAATCATCTACTCGAATACCCTGTGCAGATTCGAGCGGTCATCGTCACGTAATTTCGAGTCGGGAGTCACCGAATACTCTTCGGGAAAAAATATTCGTGGACAAGACGCTGGTACCTGAATGCGGCGGCATATGTCGCTGACGGGTTTAGCCGGAGTATGACAGGAGAGAGCGCACGGGGAACTTCAAAAATAACTACGACCTATTTTCATTTCGGAAGCTCCCGTATCGGTGATGCAGGGGATTAATCGAACTATTTTCTGCAGAATTCTCCCCGAGTTTGCCCGAGACTCCGGGTCGGAGGCACTCCACGGGAGGAAGGCGAAGACAGCATCTGAATACAAATCTATCCCTCGCAGAGTAGCGAGTTGGGCTTCTTCCTCCTCTGCCCCGACAGCATCGGAACAAGAGAAAGAACGGGAGTCTCCCGTCGGGCCCCTTTGTCTTCACGTTCCGGAATGAATTCGTTCTGTCTCGCTCTCTCTTCCTCCCCCGTGAGGTTCCCTCCGGAGCTACGTCGGCGTCGCACGCAGGCTCGCCCAGCTCGGAGCAGGCGAGCTGTAGACGTGTTCCACCCGGCTCGGGTCGCGAGCCGCATCCTCACCGTGTGCCACCGGCTCGATTTTCGATGATGGAGCTCGAATATCCCTGTGCCGACGGGAACAGCCGAATCAGTGAAGTCACCAGATCAAGGATGAGTGAGCTGGTTCCCTCGAGTCCTTGAGCTTTCCTGAACGCGGAAATTCGTGCTGAATCAACAAGCCGTAAAATGCGAGACTCCGTCGATATTATGATCATTGTTTCCACATCCGGCACCACGTATCACCGAATCTGCTCGCGAACCTCCGAAACGACTGACGGTTCCTCAATTCATTACACTGGAAGAACGGCGATAGCGTAGCCAGAATGTCTCTTTCGATATCTGAGCTCCGGAAATGACATCTTCCGCTTGTAGATGACACAGGCATAGAAGGAGCCATCAGTTGACGGGATCCGGCGTTCGAAGCCCGACCCAATCGAAATTCCCCTTTCACAGAAATTATCCCGGTCTGTGATGTTGACGTGATATGTTTACCTCCCAGGACGCTCTCCAGGTAGAGAACATGCGCCATGGGTCCTCGCACTCGGCCGGTGATGTGCGCGAGAGGTGAATTTGATCTCAGCCGTCTAAAACGCTTGCGGAGTCGGCCGTCGCGTCAACTACCGACAGTGAACGGACCGATGATTTTGAGTTCGGAAATTATCGATTGGCCAGCTCGGGATCCGCCGCGAACCTTCGTAGGCTCGCGAGTCGCGAGTTCGCCAGATCGTTTGTTTCACGTGAAGCAACGGCGATTCGACCAATTGCCTCTGGGCAGCGGGTTGGATGGCCTTCGTTCGGCTAGTCGGTCGCTTGGCCGGATGGAGAAACGATCGAGAAGCCAAGCATGCTTCAGTTTTTCCTCCTTCGGCAGAGCTCACCGACGGCAAGGCACAACAACCTTCGGTTGGCGTCTGTGGCACAATAGCCCGAGGTATCCTGGACCGCGGCCTAACCAATTGGCCATGGTAGCGAAACGAAGTCCCTAGTCGCTGTCTCGCTGCTCCGACGAGAGGCTGATGTTCTATCCAGTGGTGGTGGTGGTGGTGCTTGTTGTTTGTGATACGATTGTCGTTACTGCTCACTCTGTGCAAACAAATAGTCTCCTAGTGCGATTTTTCCATTTATCATTATCCGAGCACATCATAGAAAAGAGGTCTCGGATGCACGTTTCATGAATAAATAACATACAATGAACAAGAAGCATTAGTCGACTTCGTACTATTCTGTCGATTCACTCTCCATTCCAATTGTTGCCAAGTTCTGCCGGGGCAGAAGCTCGGAGGGGGGGAGGGGCAGGGAGGGGACTGTAATTCGCCCTAATTAGTCGCTTTGGACTTCTTTGTTCTAATTTGATTGACGAGGGGGCTACAAAATGTATCGATCGTCTCCCGGACTTCATCGTGACTCGTGAAAATCCGGGGAATCTTCCTCTCGTTTCTCCACACCGGTCGGTTGGTCCACGAACAAGCAGGATGAACGATGGCAGCGGTCACGTCATCGACGACCACAAGAACCAACAATCAGCCCGGATCGTACACGCGCACGCCTCCGAAATTATAGCGATCCTCGAATGAAGGGCCACGAGGCTACGAGCCATTTCTCGATCCAGGTGTTCTCAGGATGCATTCAACGCGACTACGACTCGCCTCTTTGTCATTTTCCCTCACTTGCGAGAGAATCCGAATTCGTCCTGAAAATCGCGAGTCATTTGCACATTGAAATCGCTCATCAAGCATGGAAGGTGTGGGTTTGAACCAGAGCTTGTGATATCGGCAGGATGGGTTTCTCGCCAGTCCATTTCTTCCCTTCGCACAGCAAAGGGAGGTGAAATTAAAAGTCCGGAAGCATTTTTTCTTCCTCCATACTCAGCGTTGATAGGCGTAGATGGTATCACCGAGAAAGCATAATCGACACTAGTACCCAGTGCTTGTGTTCTGGTTCGGAGGGATCTCGTCCTAACTGTGCGGGGGATGCGAACGCTTAGCGGGCTCTCAAGCATGAGGAGGTCTCGAGACATCGGCCGACAAGAACAACCAAGTGGGCTGGACTCCTATGACAAACCTATTAGCGCGGGTATGAGCCCGAATGAAAAGAGCGAGAGGTCCTCCTCGAAGCACAAGGTCATTCGCTTGACGTCGGTTTCGTTGTTCGCGAGGGGTCTCTGCACAGGCGGCGGTGGAGCAGGAACGCTCTCGTGGTGGATGGGTCGTCGAGAAGAGGAACCACTTAGGAATTCTGGCGCATTCACTTGAAGCTATTGGATTATCCCATCGATTCTCTGAAGGGGAGCGAGATGAGTGGAGCTGCTCTGAGCACCGTCTTCCACTCAATCGGAACAATCATTCCAGCGACGCGACGGAGATCGAAAGCCAGTCCGATTTTTTCGCAGATGAATTGAACGCATCGCCGCGTAGGGATCACTCCGAAAGTATGTGCTGGACGCTGCTGACTCATTTCGTGAAATCCGCGGAATGGAAATTCGAATCAGGAAAAAATCGAATTTCGCACAAAGCGGAGTTTCAGGTGAGAAATGGACCGCTCTCGTGCGAGTCGTCCGCGCGGGAGCGAAGCTCTGACGACGGACTTATTACGGCTAGGACGCGTCCCTCGTGGGACGAGACACGCTCTCCGCAACTGATTGTGAGTTGTTAATGGATAAGAGATGAATGTGACGACGACGACGACGTGAACGAGAAGATAATTATTACTTGCACGGGTCCCTAGCGGGCTTCTCTGGTTCAGCTCCAAGCCAGGGCGCGATTGAGCGTTCCGAGCGAAGCATTCAGTTAGGCATGCGATATGAGACAACCATTAGCCAATAACATTGATGAACTGATTCCCGATTTGGAATCTTCGACAGTGAGTGAGAGAGAGGGAAAGAGTGCGGAGAGAGAGGGGAGATGCGCAACACGATCCGATCGTGCTTCGTCTGAGGTTTGGCCCCCTCGCTCAATCGTCGGCGGATGGCAGCCGATAGGGGTCGGACCCAGGTAGTCCGTTCTCTGGAATCGGAGGACGATCAGAGGATTGGAATCGGAGGATCAGCTCGTTCTCTGAGTGAGCGAAGTCGAGAATCCGCCAGTACAACTAACCTGTTGGTTACAAAATTCACGTATCCAAACTTTCAGCGCTCGGTTACCTTAGAACATGCGGAATCACTCCGCGGCTCCTCATGAATAATTTTCGACGTTCGCTCTCTGGGAGGCATTTTAAAACTGCGCGTCCTTCTCTTCTTGTAGAATTTTATAGCAGCTCCTCTGTCCGCTGACAACACTATCAGCGGAGCCTCCACCATATTCTAACTCTTCCGCGGCCGGGAATCGAGACCCGGATCGTTCGGGGATGAATACTGACGGAGTCCAGAAAGATCGTCATCTACTTACCTTGGCACCGTGTGCCGGGCTACAGGCAGCTGCGGTTGACATTGGAAATTCCCAACAGCGCATGCTTCCATGAATTCACCTCGTCGTGCGCTAAGCGTCGTCTTATCGCTGTAGGCTCGTTCCTCGACGGAGCAGGAATAGACATCAGCGGACCTCCAGCTCGCCTTATCCTCGTGGACTCGCTGTCTTCGCGAGTTCCCCGGCCCCGTATTTCAGTCACTGGACGAGATAAGACGCGCCCGTGCAGTCGTTGGGCCACGCCATTCAGCGTGCATGTGCAATACAATCAAGGCTTTTTCAGATGGAACTACTCCCCGTCAGATGAGTTTCGGCGAGCTCGCAAGTCGTAGCCCCGAGGTCGCGTTGCTCCATGCCTCGCCTGTCCTCCAACTTCAGAGGCACCGTTCTAGCTCAGCTCCGATAACGAAATATCGAGCCCATGATTCACAATACGATTAGTTCCCTAGTTTTAAGACGACGATCACGTCTCAAATGAGAGCTCCGGGATCAGTCATCCGCTGTGAGCGTTCTCGCCTCGCGGTCTCGCCGAAAATTCGAGAGAACTCCCCGCTCAGCTGCGAGAGCGGTGCGCACTCCGATGCTCTCCGTATACTATATGGTGACACGACATAAGAACGAACGAGCCTTCTTCCAACTTGTGGATCACCAAGTTTTATATCGAGTCGTAATTATAAACACACGTAGCACGTATTTATTAATACACCATGCACGAAATACCATTGCGTCATACGTCTTAATCCGCCACCGGAAACGGCGGGCCTGCCGACCTCGGAGAAGAACTTGGATGGCATCGTGAAGAAATACAAGCCGGGGCCTCAATGTTCCGAGTCAAAAGGGGCGTGATAAATCGGATGAGCCAAAGATGAGCGAGAAACCCTCATGAATCGCTGCACTGACGGGTGATGGACTCTCGGGACTCCCTGAGACTCGCGATTTTTCAGCGGAATCTTCGCTTGAATGGGAGAGAGATCGAGATTCCGGTCGGCTCCGCGCGGAGCCCCGCTTTTTCGAGCGAAAACATGTCCCGATCCTTACAGGTGTGCTCTGAAAGCAAGAGAACCAAAGGGAAACCGAGTGAATGGACTCCCTGTATTATATTGTCCCAGTTCTCAAGGAGGTCGATCCACGACGCAAGCTCGTTGCCGAGTGCGCTGTTTCCGCTGTTTGGAAACGTCTGGAGGAAACTAGCGGAATAATTGAAACAGATTTCTTGCGCCGCAACTTCCTTCCGAATCGGGAATTCGTCTGTTGCACCGACCGTCCGGGATACGATCCGATTCAGTCGATCAGCATATGGAGCCGATCGGTCGCCCTTTCTGCGATACCATGTAAAATTTCTTATCCAGATGCTTTCTTCGAGCGGAGCTGTATCTCATTTTGCCAACAATGGCAGCCTCCTGCCATCATCGTTCAACAATATTTTGCCACTCAAAGAACAGTCGTTGGAAGTCGTTTTTTTCTCCCGGCTGGAGCGCCCACTTCCCCCGCTTGCTCCCTTGACTAGCTGTCTGTCCGCTTCCCTTTCAGGAACTCTCTCCGATTGACGTCTGAGCTGTTTCAAATTTTCGTCCGAGTTCACAGATGCCCCTTCAGCTGCTGGCGGTCAGCTGGCCGGCCGAGAGGAATCCATAATGCACTCGCCGTTAGTTATGGAAGTGTCTCAGAACGGCTCTTACTTCTTCTTCGTGCGCTTCTCCGCCCGTGGATCACACGAGTCGGTGGGCGCCTCCGGAAACCCATGTGTCTAGTTCCATCCACGATATAGTTTTGCTCCGCTTTTTCGGGCATCCATCTGGGCAAGGCGATAAGTACACAAACCTTGAGCCTCCCCTTCCGTCCGGTGCGACCGAAACCCGACGTAAATTTCCGACGGAATACATCGCTTATTTGTTATTTACAAGCACCTCAATAGCGCCAAGTACCCCAAGAGCTCCATCTCACTCGATCGGTCAGACGATGCCGACCGGCGAGTCTAACGCACAAGTGAAACCTTTGGAAGGCTGACCTCGAAGTGCTCGGCGTCCGTCCGCCACGGCCTTGGCTCTCGACTAGTGATCCCTCTCATCTCCACAGCCGTGCCTACATTCCATGGGTTTCTCATTTGACTGGAGACTATCCGGAGAGCGGGGAAAGGGGGCTCGATGGAGAAACGTCAGATGTGGGCTGGATATAAGCCACGCTACATCTTGTTGATTTTCCTCC
This sequence comes from Galendromus occidentalis, assembly GCF_000255335.2. Lineage (NCBI taxonomy): Eukaryota > Metazoa > Arthropoda > Arachnida > Mesostigmata > Phytoseiidae > Galendromus > Galendromus occidentalis. Next base: position 747,326 of record NW_003804308.1, read on the forward strand.
AGGGAGTGTTGTTGTTCCCACATTGTTGACTCAGCCCCAAGGATAACGGGCAAACGTTACCATCCACCTTTCCAGGCATTTGTTGGAAGCGATGCAGCCGGAAGGATATCAGCTCGAAGAGCGCCTCGAAAGTTTCCTTATAGGTTCTTCTTCGGATACACTATCCGGAGATTATCGGAGACGAAACGAAATTCTTCGTCTTCGGATAAAGTAATTTCTTCCCCCGAGAGGTTACTCAATGAGCCGGAGAACGAATCGTTCTCTTATCGTCTTGCCTAATGCCGATGGTCACTGTGCCTCTAATTGGATCGAGGTCATTCGCTGATCTTCCATCGCGTTTCCGGCTCCTCTCACTCTCGCAGTATTTGCGAGTACACGTCATGGCAAGGGAAACGGGGTTAGAGGTCTCGTTGACCCGATCGTGACGACTTCAAAATCCCAGCCGACCGATCCTTGCAGCAGTTCCCAAGTTTGTAATCCATCTAATCAGAACTAACTCGATGCGCCCCGTATCACTACGAAACCTCTGGCCCCGATTCCGGGAATGTCTTAGAGCCTATCTTGGGCCCCGTAAGTCAAAGTGAAGGATCCGCGACGGGGAATCATCATTTCTCCGGGGAGTTACATGCGGATCTGCGCGATCCAGCTCCATTGCCAAAGCGCCAGGAAGGCCTCCTGGAGTCCCACCCGAGGAACGGCGGCGGTGCGATACATGCCGAAGATCCCAGAGGGGACTTGTCCAGCTCGAGAAGAAGTTCTTCCGCAGGATGGGTTCCCGCAAAAAACACCTAAGTCTCGATTCGAGTCCGGGTTCTCTTATTCCTGGAGTTTTCATTCGAAGCCCAAGACCCGACTGAGCATTCGTCCCCTCGAACGTAGTGAAGCCTCTTCGGGTGCTTTTAGTCGTGCGGCGCCTTATCTACACACAGTTCACCCCGTTTCTGTGCGGCAGCTCATCCGATAAGCATTGACAGTGCTGATCTTTAGCGGCTGCGTTGCTAGCAAGCGCCCGTCCGTCCGGATCACAAGCCCCGTCCCAGAGCATTTTCCCATTGCCGATAGCGTAGTGAGCAATCTGTTTCTTCCCTGGAAGCTATTTCGCGCGTCTCGAGTTTCGTTTTCTCATTCCAAGGACTCTGTGGGAATGTCGTCGACCCTCGAAGCGAGTCGGAACGTATTCGCAATCATTTGTCGCATCCGGATCCTCCGAGCCACAATATGCTGGCTTGTCGTCGCTCTCGTGACCCTTCGATTCAAGTCGGCTACCACCAAGTCCCCCAGATAGAGGAGGCAATACTCGCGACGCGCTATCGGAGAAATCTTCGGAAACTCCCTCGAGCCCTACCAGTTTGCATGTCGAGCTCGGAATCTGAACTCGTTTGTCTCCGCCTCCCGGAGTGAGGGAACGAGACAAGGGCAAAGTTTATCGGGGAATGATATGACAATCGTGGAATTGACATGGTCGAGGGACGTTCGGAATTCTCGCGGAAAGCGTTCTCGCCTTCTGAATTAGCGACCGGAAGATTTCTGCCCCGAGTCTCACAGAGTCGAAGGTTCGTCCGACTCGTTCCGATGGCGACACCATCATTCATCTGTCCGCATTTTCCGTCGATATCGTGACATCGGATCTGATAGCTGCGGCGATCGTCTCGGTGGATCGAGAAGAAGTTTCCCTTTGGGCTACGAAGTCCGATGTCACGTCCGTTGTAAGAATAAGTGTTTCCGTTGATGAATTCACTCATAGTGTGACCAACGATGCTTACATGAGCATTCCGAGAACGTTGGGCGACGTGAATAGATGAGTGACTGTCCGCCTTGGGGGAATGCGGTCCCGAGAACAATGTTGCTCGTCCCGTACACGAGACGGCTCGCCATTTTGGCCCGACGGTCACTCGAGCGACAGCAAGTACACAGAAAACTCCTCCCTTGCCATCGCTGGCACGGCATCCGGCCACTTTTTTCTGTAAGTCGCCCGCGTTTCTCATCAGCAGTGCAAGGCGAATCACGGATGCATCTACCCCGAGCCCATTTATTGCTCAGCAGCAACCTGTGAGACCCATTCACATCAGTTTCGAGGAGGCACGCGTTCCTCCCAGGCACGCCTCCTCCTGGCACATTCTTGAACTCTCCGGTCGGGAGCTCACCAATGTGGTCGTCCCACAGGTCCCCTATGGCAACCGTGAAAAACATGATAGACAAGATCGATACTTGGAGGATTTCTCATGTCGCACCGGTGGAATACATGAATGGAAGAGTCACAGTTCCGCGGGCAGAACAAGTCATCCAAAGTTTTACGTCTCGGCTGCTGCAGAAGTTTTGCTATCAAGAGAGAGCGTTCCAGAGAACGAACGAAGCGAGCTGTATAGAGTCGGTACTTCCATGCTCCGCGGATAGCTTGGATCGGTCCCTGCATGCGTATTCCGCATGAGATGCTGGAAGCACCGACTACTCGAGTTTTCCGTCGGTCAACCGCATGAGACGGTCCGCTTCCCACCGCGCAGAAGAAGATTTACGTCGGAGTTCCCTGTGGAGTTTCACAAAGGTGTTCTGTCGACAGATCCGACAGGAATTTCAATGAAGAGAAAGCCACGCAAGGCTATGACAGACACTGGCAGGAAACCGCGCGGCTCCCGAGGTAGGTACTACAGTCTCTGAGTGATCCCTGGGGCGTATTTTAGAAGGAGACGTTCCCACAGGCGAACCGGTCGATCGGTGAGCCGTCCAACGGACCGGCTTGAGGATAGATGGATGAACAGACGGACGCAGGGAACAAACCGCCGAAGAACCGAGGTCGCCCGACAGTAAGGGACCGAAGAAGTAGTAGGAGCTCAGAATGAGGGAAGGCGGCTGGTTCGAGTTGCATCAGACGAATACGCAACCAGAAGTCCAACCCGCGGGAGCCGAGACCAATCAGGCGGTAGTTTAAGTAAACGATCGGGTCTGCTTGGTCTGCCTCCATAAGTCGAATACATAACATAAAACTAGTCGCTCATGGATATTTTCCCCGCCTCCGTGGAATACACCTTGACCGGACGAGCGCATTTCGCAACTTCTCCACAAGGAACACCGAAACCGATTCAGGGAATTTCACGGTCGGGAAGACGAAACGACGAGGAGGAAACTCACTGGTAACGTGTCCACCCCGATATGTTGCCTCTCGGCAGAGCGGACGGAACCGATCCATGAGGCTCGCTGAGAGTTCTGAGAGAGACTCCGACACAGGGCGGGCAAATGGTTTCAGCTCCGCGGCTCTCGGGACATCTGAGAGGTGCTCTCATAGAAATTGCGAGAGGCTATTGGAAAAAACCGAATCTATTTCTTTGTGGCTATTTCCGTTTGCCCGGTGAACGATGAATGAGCCGATTATTATCGACTCCTGTCCATTAGTCGCGTTCTTTCGTGCGTTGCTCGTAATGGAACACGTAGAGAGCGCTATGATCGGGTAAATTTCTTCTTATTATTATTATCGTTATTATAATTGTTATTATTTCAGCGAATGCAGCCGAAAGATTGTGGAGATTCTCACGCTGACCACCAGCCGAGCGGAATGTAGTGGCTCCTCTACTCTGCCAGCCTAATGAACCGGTAATGATCACAGTGTCAAGCTTGACGTCTCTCTTCGTTTGTGCTCCTCGCCTTCCGGTGTCACCATGCGTTAGCGAAAGCATTTGAGAAGCCGTAGTACTCGCTCCCCACACTCAGCCACGGGGAAAACAAGAGATGGGAAAAACTATGTAGAATGACGGTCCGTCTGTATTGTCAGTCAAGCACGGACCAAACGGCAGCACGGCACCTCCACGATCATATTTCTGGTCAGTCCACCGGGAATCGGTGACAAGTCGGATTAACGCGAATACATAATGAGCCAGCTTTGCCGAAATGCAGCGGCGACTTGCGGCTCCCCTGCAACTACGACGCTCCGACCGAGCGAGTCGTGGCAGATGACGTTTTCGCCAAGTCTCGCGACGTCTCGATGCTCCCCTGGTCCTCCTCGTCCTCCCTGTTCGTATCGGTCAGCTCCTGCCTCCTTCCACCTGAGCGGGCATTGCCATCGACGTCCCGCGGACGAGCCCACGTTTCTCATGCGGCATTGACTGCTGTTTACCGCCGGAGCATTGGTTTTGAAACTTATGTGATGTGCTTTGCCATTCAATTAATGTCTGTGAGGTGACTCTGGGCGGTCTATGGGAGCCGAGCGAAGGCGTAACTTGATCAAATCAACACAGGAGAGAATCGGATCTCTTATCAACTAAGCTGAAGGATCCTCTCGAGTTTGTCTTCAATACCCTGACTGGACCTCCTCAGTCAGGTGTCCTGTTCTCAGAAGGCATTCCGTTCTCTCCCATCGTTTCTCTCTAGCAATCGATTCGTGCCTCCATTACAGCGCATCCTACCTCGTCCAACTTCGAATGTTGTACGTTCGTTTGCTTCGAAATGAAATACGCGAATCCTGAGAAGAAGTAGTTACTCTCCATGGTTTTCCATGGCGGCATCAGGGCATTCCACCCTAGGGCCCGGAAAGAGACTCCGACAGCAGAAAGGCGGCTCGCTCGAACTGCCGAAGGGGAGAGCATTTCGAGAGCCAGACAGAGAGGAGTAGCGAGACCGAGGCAAATGGAAAGGATAACTGGAAGAGGCGAATTCCCTTTTCCCGACCGAAAAGGCAGTCTTTTCCCGCCACCGCTCCCAAAAGCACCATGACGCTGCCTCGCTCGACTTGTCCAACTCGGAAGAAGTGTGTTCGAGCGAGCTACGCCGCGCCGGCCTCCGCCCGCTGCCTCGAGGAGACATATCTTATACTGGTCTACCATCCGAGGAGGCTAGGACGTCAGGATTGCTAAAGCAAGGCCAACCTTGACAACTGACTTATTAGACGCGTCATGCCGACTCATCCAGCCGCTGGGCTGTACCCTTCCTCGGTAGGTGAGGTTTTCCTCCTGAGCTGGACATCGAGGTGGAGCTGGAGCACTTGACCACACACACGAAACGGCCTAACGAAGTGCAATCTTGATCACCGCCTCGAAATGCGGCTCCGAGTTCCACTCCGATGGCATTACGAAGCAGGTCCTAGACCGAACCAGGAATATGATCGATGCGCCGGCCCCGGTGAGCGACGCTTGTGAGCATTCCCACTGATGTGAATCGCACTGCTGTCTGCTATGCAGGTTCGGGGCAAACCGTCAAAATGAATACGATCCTCAAGGCAGAGAGCTCGACGTGGAATGGAATCTGGATCTCCGAATCCCTTCAGTGCGATGAGCTGAAAACCAATCTCGTGGTATTTTGTCGTGGCTCACCGATATGAGAACGCGAGACTCGAGAATATTCGCGATAGGATGCGGTAGGATAGACCTTGCGGGCAGCGAGCGGTCGGAGGCGGGATGGATGAGCTAAGTAGACGGCCCAACCACGGAATTCCGCTATTGCATAATCGAGGAGCACCCTGGCTTCTTTCTTGAAGCCGACAGCGGGGATAAATGTGTGGATGCTGTTTTCCTTACTGACTTACGTTTGTGCAGGGAACCTTTCGGTCGTCAGTCAATAAGCTCGACTCGAGTAAATAAACAGCATTTCCAGGACAAACAAAAGCTTCCAGTTACAGGGGCGCGGCGGAGCGTCTTGGCAAACATCGCTCGTTGACAACCACGACGACGGCGAAACTGGTTGCTCTTTGCTCCGAGTCTCGGAAAGAGATGCTCTGGGGTCGAGAGAAAAGTGATCATTCACGGTTAGGATGGGACAAATCATCCAGGGAGTGAAAAGCTGATTCTACACACATGATACGTGCTTGTCGCGGCATTATGGAAGGAAAAAAAATACAGAAGTACGGAGCCGTAATCAAGACTGACGCGTGAGTTAAATTCTTTCGCAAAATCAGAGAGAGACCTACGAAATGGGTGACTGCAGAACACTTTCTCGGCCCAGGAGTTCCGCTGATAACGGTGGCGAACGCCGTGCCGGAGACCTCGTGTATCTAGAGACTAGAGATGGATTTGTAATACCGAATCCATCCGAGAGATTCCCCAACGATGAATCTCGAACAGAGACGACCGTAGGTACCTATGTAGAGGTATCATTGCATCAGAATGCATGACCTGAATGCTCATCGGCTCATCGTTCGACTTCAGGGAACTTGTGTCGGGGGTGACAGGGGTTCGCTGAGGGTAGTTGGAAATTCCAAATTGTTGCCGACGTGATAGCTTGATAGTTGGCTTCTCTGGGTATCGAGCATGATGACTCCAGATGCGCTCGGGCTCAAATTTGCACGCTTGACTCCCCAATGAGGATGCACCAACCCTTTCCTGAAAACGGGCATCCGAAAGGTGATTTCGAACTCGAATAGTCACCCAATCAAAAAAGTACGAAAACACGAAGGATTCGACGGAGCATCCCCCAGCCAAGGGAAACAGGCACTTCTCTGATTCCGCGGACCGAGAGTCTGCATTGTGCGAGGGTTTCTTTCATCACGGAGCCAAAGGCTCACTGCCACACCGGTAAGTACTGTACATCTCTGCGAGAGACTCCGTTCAAGTCCATGATCCGAGACCCGCTGAGAACTGAAATTTCTCCTTCGTCAGTTCCCTTCAATGATGCTCAAAATGAATATCAATGGGAGCCCCGTCACACAGCGCATCGCGCAGCTGGGCCGATGCGTTTGGTCCACCCACCCCCTCCTTCTAGAGTCAGGGGCGATCCCCGAAGCTGTGATAAATGTTCTCGAGCATGGAGTCCTGATGGATAGTTCAGAAGAACAGTGCATGATTGTCCCAGCCAAGGTTCGACTGTCGCTCAAAAACGGATTCTCTGTCCGTCCGGTGCTTCCGTAGGATACTTCGACGAAATCTTCATACGACGCAAGTGGTGGTTTTCATCACCACCATGATTCTCTTGGTTTCTCTTGAGCCTCTTAAGTCATGACGCTTGATCAATGGTGGGGGGTAAAGGAGAAGAAGTCCAGCTTTCCAATCGTCTATCCCGAAACCAGAGTTTTTTCGGAAATGTGTGTCGTTTACGTGCTCATATCTGAAATTAACGCCGTGACAGACACGGCGACAGCGTATTGTTCGCGCCTGTCGCACAATAAGCTGCCAAGCTTGTCTGATCGGTGGCTAGCCCCGCTGTTCATTGGCGGCTGTGGCAGGTGGACTCGGGAGACAGAACGCTCGGGTCTCGGACCACCGGACGGTCGCTGGACCGGTGTCTGTCGGCCGGCTCTACGCTGGTTTATGTAGGTGAGACATTAAACCGGACGCATTGTTATGTCTTCGGACAATGTACTATTGATTTACGATAAACTATCTCGCCATCATGTTCTGACTTACAGGCAGGACTGTACTCCTCTGCACGAATGGAAAAGGGAGCGAGCTCTGAGCGATCCCGTGTGCCCGCGAATCCAGTGCCAACCCGCTTAGAGACTTGGTTGCGCCTTTGGGACTCACTCAGTCGTAAACTACTGTATGGGATTCCGAAGGCAAGAAGCATCTCTTCAGAGCTCCCTCCCTTTATTGCTTCAAACTTCGGGCGGCCCACTTCTTCTTAGAAGAATTCCTAGAAGCCTGAAGCCCTACAGATGTTTGATATCTTTGGATCTGATGCTTGAGAGACCTGGGAGATGATTCGAGCTGCAGCCCAGAGAAAAAGATAGGTCGACGACATTACGTAGGTACGGTAACACGCGCTCCAATGCTTAAGCAGCTACTTTTTTGCATGGTTCTGCTTTCTCGGAAACCAATATTGGTTTCCTGCAGGGGCCGTAGCACTCTTCCGCTATGTGAGTATCTCGCTTTTGGAAGCGTTGAAGCGATAAATCACCCGGTAGCCGGAAACCAAATTGTGGCGGTAGAACCGACGAAGATGAATTTCGCAGCTCGTTCTCCCCCGTGCTCTGTCAGTTTTATGTAGACCAAGGAGATAGGAGGCATGGAGCCTCATATATATGAGCGTCGAGAAATCTCCGAATTCAGGGGTCCTGGTTGTCACGATGCGAAGGCCGCATTCGATGTTATGGAAATATGACAGAAGTCAAGTCCGAAGCTCGTTCAGCATAGAGGAACATTGGGTGATCGTTGAGGACCTGAAACTAGCGCTGAAAGATCCAAGAGATCATTTCTCCATGTATAAAAAAAGTCTCAAGATCAAATAATTATCAAGCGATCATAAGGTGTGATAAGTCATCATAAGTCATCACACGCCGCTGATTATCGGAGTGATGGTTCTTCTCCTTCGGGAGTATATCCGGTTGATCAGGAGTGAATGTGGACGTTGAAAGGAACTAGACCAGCATACATCGAAATCATCGCCCTCGTAGCTTGGACTCTTCTGTTCTAGCAGAGGCTCTAGTCCCTCTCACCGCAACGGTATATATGTATATATATAAGGGTTTCACCACTAAAATCAAGAAGTGTTCGCTCTGCATCAGGATTGAGCGCAGCACCCGAGAGGATTGAGCGTTTGATGAATCACTCAATATCAGTATTTTCCGTGAAGTCTCTTAGTGAGTTTTCTTTGTGAGGATTTACTCTGAGCTAAGTTCGCTCCTTCCAGAATTAGGTGGAAGCCGTAGGTGGTCTCGGAACACGATCCGTCAATTTAGCGAATGCTATTCATGAGTCAGCTCGAGAAAATTCAGATCCTCCGCGTGGTGTCTTGCTGAGCAAAATAGAGAAGTTTCTACGTAAGTGAGGGGACCTCATCCGATCGAGTCTCTCAGGGGTCGTCCATTTCTCCCCACTCTGGGTATGCATGGAGCGTGAGTGTCTGTCTGCCGTCTTCTCGTTGCCCGCGTATCCACCAGGGCTCTTGGGCGATGCATCTCGCCAAATGTTTCAATGAAGACCTCTTGGGATCAATGATTCGACCCTCATTCATACTCCGAAAGACGCCCGGTGAGTGATCAGATCAAAAATATCGCGCGCGCAAGCCGCTCCCTTGCACAACCGCTCGCGAATGACCCAAGTGCCCCTAGCATGAGAGAAAAAATGTCAAGAGACCCCTTCGAGGACAGAGAACGTCGACTTCAATGGAAAGCTGGATATTCAGCATGATATACAAGGTTCATCCACGTACCCTCTCTTATGCGAAGCAAGACTTTCGTCTCGAGAATATCACTTCGATATTTCCTCGGTGACTCTGAATGCGGGCGATAAGAGCTTCTCCCTTGATTCACATCCTCTATGAGGTAGTGTCTATTGTAATTTAATTCTTTTTCATTTAGCTAATTCTTGGTGATCCTAACGGTTATCATGCTATTACCCAATACGGAGCGATTGTCAATAGGATACCACTAGGGTAGAATCAATAGGATAGTATCCCTCAGTGAATGGATACCTCTTTCCGTTTCTTCTTCATTTTTCCAGAGGCTTCCCGGCACACAGAAGTGCTAACTCACAATCCGATTTTTTAATATGTCAGACGGCTCGTAATAATTGATCGTTCCGAGCACCGGCAACTCCCGAGCTCTGATTACCACCGCAAGCACGGATTGTCAAATCCTCGGCTTTCCCCCAGACTGAGGCGGGGAATCACGTTTCGGATGTGAGGAATGCGACTGACAGAACGAAGCGAGGTTGGAACAACAACGCTCAATCGATGCGATCCCGAAGATTCCGGATGAGAGACTCAAGCCTGGAACGGATACTGATGTGATATGTGGGACAGTGGAGCTGCGAGGTCAAAAAACTCGAAGGGCGGAAACTTGGCCTGTCGTACGGCTCTTGGACGCCCCTGTATCATGGAATCCCGAGTGCACGCTCGAAACCCGCGATGCAGGCAGCGAGTCGACAGCAATTTAAATAGTATAGGACTACTTGTTCGACGAAGTTCGCTCGACGGAGGCGATAGCCCAGGGCCATTCCTCTACTGTCGAAACTTTTCATCGGATAACCTGGACTGGGAGTGACCGAGAGAGCAATCAATCGCGGAATAATGAAGCTTATCGAGAGATTTCCCCATCGAACCCGACGCCCGAAAGTTACTGCGAACCCGAGAAACCAGAAATTGGAGGTTCCCGGCCAGCGACCTAAGCGTAATCATGGAGGGAAGAAGTTCTGACCCCAGTTCCACAGGAATTCGCCCGCTCATGCTGATGCTCTCACTGATGCATCTCAATCATTGTTCCGGCGGGAGGGTTTTGAAAGAGGTTCGTGGATGCATGTCCATTCGATGAGACCACGGGAGTAGCTGGACGGAAGCCCCGAGCAACACCGACGCTGGATGACGTAATTCCCCCAAATTAATCAAATCTCCGATCGAATCCAAAGGGGACACAGATAACTAACGATTCTATGGGCTTTTGAGAGGGGAATCGTTTAGGTGGTTGCACGAGCCTTCCCCATCCAAGAAGTCTACTTCGAATGGAATCCTCCTCGTTCTACTCTTCAGCTGGCAAAACGTGAAAACGTCTTCAATTTCATCGACCATACAGATCGAGGGTACTTCGTCCTTCGCCTCAAGAATGTTGTAACTTTTCTCTGCCTTAGATCTCGGAAACCCGGGAACGTAGAACTTTGTAGCTGGTTTCATGTGAATGCGAATTTACGGCACAAACTACCATTCTATTTTGGTATCATTGCACCCGCAGTCGACGCGTTCGTCGGGGATGAGAAGAAAACGACTGGGACTTACTCATCATGCGCGTGGCCTTCCGCATCCATTCATGCTCCGAGATTCATCCAGGAATGGTATTGATTAGGCTCCGGAGTTGTGTACTTTAGGTATTGGATCAGATATGTGGAAGAATCGTTGATTGTGGTTCGCGACCTCCCAGCCCTTGTTACGAGCTCGGGAAATCAGGGAGCCAAGGTGCGAGAAGGCATCATGGATCAAGATCCAACGATACCGACACTTGCACTCCTCTCTCCATCGCAATCTGACAACATCCGAATTATGATGCCGTTCTTGCTTCCCAGACATCCCGAGACGTCGTGGAGCCTGTTGTCTGCACCCATTGCTCACTCATCTATTCAGATGCTCGAACCGATGTCAACTCTGGTCGACCCCGGAGCTGCGCGGTGCGTCTCCAACAAAATTACAGCGTTGACATGTTCGGTGGAAGAGTAGCTGCTCATTGACGAGGCAGACGATGTGCTCTCGGCCTCCCAGTGAGTGACTTCACAGAAGGACCGCTTCCTTCGTCAGACTACTCAGTCTGAGCGGTCCGTCGGTTGCCTGACAGCCTGAGCCAGCCGTTGTATCTGATTCGACTCTCGGGCAAGGCCGTAGGGCAGAGAGGCAGCCGCGTCACGTTCGCATTCCGAGCTCGTAAGCCACCACCGTGATTTAGAACAAATATCTAGACGTGACATCTGACCCGGGAAGGCGAGAATACGTTACGGAAGAAAAAATGCGCATTCACAGCATAGCTCTCCCTCGCCTGAGATACAGAACAAGGCTGCAATGACGCAACACGGAGCAGAGGCATGTCAATAGCAGAACCTCGACCGGGTATGGGCTGGACGACCGAGCGAGCTCGTCGATCAACCGATGAAATCGGCTTGTCACTGAGCGCAAACTCAAAATTCGGCCTTTTTCCGTGGCGTGGTGATCCTACCGCTCTCGGCCCGATTTCCTCGGAATCTCCCGGTATAGAAATACATACGTATAGAAAAAATCACCCCGAACTCGACTCCTCTTTCGCTCACCCAGGATCGACATGAGATCCTCTCCGATTAGAGGCTTCGACCTTCAATTGCCCACGGGTGCAGCGAAATCCTTCGTCAGTGAGAACTTGTTCCTCAATCGGAAGAAATAAACTTCACCCAAATGCGAGAGGAGGCGATGTCACAACGCTCGCCTTGAGAAACTGTCGGTAGGAGCTTCCGAGTCCTGACTTGATTGCTTCGGCCTTGGTGGGGTTCCCTCTCAGACTCTCAACTACCCTTACGCCGAGCATATACAGAGTACGGCTCGAATGAGCACGGAATAGGCCGTTCTGACCGGAAGGACCGAAGGGTGGACTTCGATGCGACAATTTACCGACATTCCCGCCGTAGACTTAATTAGGCCCCTTGTTTACAGCGCTGCGAGGGATTTTCAATTTCTAGAACGGCCGGGCTAACGGGTTTCAATTTCTCCCTATATCGCGGAGTCAATGCGTGGAGCGTTCTCTACGCGACCTCCTCCAACCAGGAGCTCGCTGTAGTGATCCTGCGCCACTCGTATTGAGAGCTCAACCGGAAATCATGCCTCGCTCCACAGACCATATTTTCCGGCGTCCGAGTACTCGGTCGCGTCTATGCCGATTTGCGAAGTTGCCTCCACGTTCAACATAAACAGCTTCGGGTCAATTCGCGACGAGGCTCATCGCCACGATCATTCTCGCCCCTTCGGAGCTTCCCTACCTTCGAGCAAGATCGCCTTGCCTCATGTTCGAGGCGTCTGCCAGCGCTTGGGGCCAGCTCCGGGCATCGATGTCTGTGTGGGAAGGATTCCTGTAGAATGTGGTCGACAATCTTTCCACCCAGGGAAAGACGCTGAATACTCGGGCATCCACCGCGTAGCATCGGAGTTCGCATAAGAAATAACTTTTTCCGTTGCCTTGGTTCCACTTAATCCATCCCTTACGGAGACTGGATCTGTCGGTAGTGGAAGATACATTCGATCCGGTGGGGGAACTTGCGACCACGCATTACGGCCTCAATCGTTGCTGTTCGATGCGGATCGTGACGGCCAATGAAATTCGTGGGACAGGCTGGTCCGCCGATCGATTCTAGCATGCTTCGCGACATGTAGGCTGGTTATTGGACTCTGAATAATTATGTTTAGAGGTTCCCGCTGGTTTCGGGGCTCGTCCCCTCCCGATATCGGATCTTGCACTTCGGAGAGTCCGTCACAGCTACGCGCGTCGCGACGTACGACTTAATGGACTTAGGCGTTGGCGAAGCTATGGAGGACACTAAGAAGTCTCCATTATTCGAACATGGTTATTTTACGGCTCGGAAACACAGCTCCGAGATGCGCAGCTTCATCTCGAGTTTGCCCATCTAGCACGTCAGAGCAGACACTGGTCCGAGACTCCATGGAAACGTCGCCTTTGGAGGGAATCCCGTTCAGCAATGGCGAAGCGCTTCGGCGGGAGTTTCCGAAAAAGTCGTAGATGACGCCCGGACTCGAAATTCAGACGCTAACTCTCGACACCGAGTTTTATTTGGGTTGTTACTTGTTTTTATTACTTTCCCCATTCCTCAGAGCGTCCCTCGACGATTCATCGCATGACAATGGCGTACTTCCGACGGCCAAACGTCCCGGCCGGAGTTCGATCGCCGACCCGTTCAATATCACGGAGAATACGTGTAGTACCTAGCACAGCGGAATCGGCATCCCTTGACGAGACAATCGAGGAGGAGGAGGAGAGCGTGAAATGAGCGACGATGAGCTCGCCCCAGAAGCTCGTCAATATGTTCCACGATCTTGAATGATTTGCAATCGTTCACGATGCCTCCGATCGGAGGAATCTAGAGCTCGGTTCTGGGGTCGAAGTTTCAGCCAGCGTCGGATCAAGGAGTTCGAACGCGGCTCCGGTGAGGGGTGACGCAGACTCGGATCCGATTGTCTCGACAGGACCCGTGAGATGCTCCGAGAGTAAATCGGAGAGAACGAGGAATTCTCACGAGATCGGTAAGCTTATTAGCGAACTACTTGCTCGCGAGTTGAAACTCGGTGTTTTGACACTCACCCCGTAGCCATCATGGAAATTTCCCAAAGTTTGGAAGCAGCGAGCTGTCGAGCCGCTGATGTCGAAAAGTTCGAATCGGCCGACAGGGAATGCAGCTGATTCTGATAGCTTCAGAGGTAAGACGCAACTCGAGCGTCAAAGTATCCCTCGATCAGGGACGTGATCCAACTGCGTCCTGTCGGACCCATGGATGGTGCGGCACGGCATAGCCTGCAAAGAAGGAAGAAACAAACACTATCACTTAATTTGTCAGTTGCTCTCTCTCACTCTCTGTCCTCTACGTAAGGCTCCGGGTCACTAGACCCTGGACTGATTTATCGAGTCCGGGGCTTCCGCAAGTGGGAGCTCCGCCTGCTCCAAGTTACCAAGGAACGCTTAGGAATGCCCTGTCGGAGAAAACGTTGCGGATTCTGAGGCGAAACAAAACGGCTACCTAATCATTGCTCCGTGAGTCGTCGTCATACGAGACCGGGCCGATTTGAACTTTTCTTCCGAGACACTAATGATAGACTTTTGTTTTCTTCTTGTCTTTTTTTTCTCCTAAACGAGAGCTTGAACGGAAAAGCATCTGATGAGCGCTCTTGCTGGAATCGACGCTATCTGCCGCTCATCTCTCTATTTCGCTCTCGAGTTCCTCTCCCTCGACGGAGAGACTCGCAGGAGCCGAATTCAAGAGGGAGCCCTTCAACAAAATCGACTTTTTTACTACTTTTCTGGACTCGTGAGTCGAGAAGGCGTTTCCCGGCAGCGCCAACACCGCCTCCAAGACATTACGCTGCGCAGGAACGACTGAAGCTAAATGACCAGGGTAGGAACAAAGCGCAACGACCGAAGTCGGAGGGGACGGCGGAGTGCTGAATTTTAAATACATTTACCATGTTCACTGTCGACCAACGGCGGCAGCGATCTCTCTGCGATCAACCGAAATAATGTCCCGATTCGAGCGGTACAGCCGGACGCACGGGCCGCTCATCCGATCCGTTCCAAGCACAAGATAGTCGGAACAACCTTCGCCGGACAAATCTCAGCGGAAATAAGTGAAGTACTCACCGTTGTCGATCTTATCTGCTTTTTCCAGGGAATCCAGCAGCTGTCGAGCTCTGATTTAGGGCGAGCACTCGGTGGCGACGACGCATCGTTCCATGCGAGCTTCGCCTCTGAAGCGAAAGATCCAACGCCGAAAGTGTCCGGGATCGAAAACCTCGTCGTCGGATTGCACCGACGGAGTCGTCGCCGTGCTTGCACTCACAATTTATTTTTCGATTCCGGAACGTCCGGACACGTTCCCGGAATTCCGCGACCTCATCGATGCCCATTTCGTCTAATTGGGAAGGATGTCTATACAGAGCTCAGGGTTATGGTCATGGAAGTCACGAGAGTGAGCTCAAAAAAGACATGACTGCTACGAACAGCATGATTCTCTCGCATAGATACGGTGGTTCGACTTCCCGTCGTAGGCGCAGCTGGGGACACATAGTTCCAATCGGGGCCACTTGAAGCAACAGAATTTGCGTCGGTTTCGGAAGCCGGGATTTTTGACATCGATATTCCTGCCGTTGATTTTTCACCTGGATCCTCATTCGGGGAACTTCCACCCCGGAGATTCCCTCTCCCCGCGGAATATGACTCGCCTGCGGCGGACGATTCGTTCGAGCCCGGCCCTGTTTCGGTCATACCGGAAACGTTCGATGATTTCGCGAATGTGCAAAGCAGGATTGCAAAACTCGTTGGTCGATTGAGCCTTTGGGCAGAAGTTTCGCTCCTCGACCAGCCACCATTGATGCTCTCCGACGGATTTTCAATGTCTGCATTGCTTCCGGGGGATAAATCGTCAACATTCGTGGATTCCGTGTACGGAGATTCCGTTGAGCCGGTTCCTGGTCTACCTGCTCCTCGCGCCCTATTGCTGTTCCTCGTTGCTCCATTAGCAGGAAACATTGCTGATTTCGTTGCAGCGCTTTCTGCAGCGTACATGACGACGCGAGCGGAATCTTCGTTGACAGCTCCCTTATCCGTTTCCCTTCTCTCGCTTGCGATCTCTGTCGTTTCTGGTCGACTTCGACAGTCTGTGGGCTGGAAGGGACGGGTCATGCGCAGGGAGGATAAGGATCCAAACGTGGTGAATGATCTCCAGGCGGGAAAAGGTCGCCTTACACTAGGTTTCGGCCTCGAAGTGGGTACTGGTCGGCTTCTAATCGTCCCGATTTCTATGGAAGGAGCCGTCGGTGCAGATTTTTCGATTCCGCTGTATGCTCTCGTCGTAACACCGACCCCTGAGCTTGGGGTAGAGGGGCGTTCCGTTGTAAGCACAGTCATGTGACTGACATGATTTGTGACACCATTGCGCATGCTCACTTCTGTTGCTTCCACCGTCCTTGGACGTTTCCTCTCGAAATGATCATGTGCCTTGCGATGCTCATCAATCTGCGATTGTAATCTTTCATCCGACCTCTGGAACGGTCGATCGTGTTCGAAATTCCGAGAACGATTTCTCGAAAATTTCGGAGTCGTAAAGTCCAGGTCTTTCCTTTCTACGCTGAACGCTGAAGAAGTCGAATATTTACATTGAGATGCCGTCTTCTCGACAGATGCTCTCTGGCGAACGGCGACAACGATCAGACTCTGTTCATCTAGTAGGAGCTATTAAAGGTCTCGCAGTACCAACCATCATGATATATTTT
The DNA here is from genome assembly GCF_000255335.2 of Galendromus occidentalis. Taxonomy (NCBI): domain Eukaryota; kingdom Metazoa; phylum Arthropoda; class Arachnida; order Mesostigmata; family Phytoseiidae; genus Galendromus; species Galendromus occidentalis. The sequence continues at coordinate 763,679 of NW_003804308.1, forward strand.
GGGTCTGGAGGGCGGCGATTGGCCTCCTGAGTTCCGCGTTGCGATCCGCAGACTCTGATACCGTGTTTGTGAATAAGACCGTCCGATCATCCGGTAGAGCTTCAAGGGTTTCTTTTGCACGCATCGTGATGGCACGCCTGGAGAGAAACAGTCGTTCCGAGAGAACTCTTTCGATTCTCTCCTGACTCCTGTGAGATGGGTCTTCCATGAGACTCGTGCTTTATGATCTGAATTGATGGCGGGGCTTCTCGAAACTCGCGGAAGGAGGATCGCGGAATTCGCGGATAAACTGGGTGCAAAGCATGTGTTCTGACCAGATAGGGCGACAACAAACATTCTTTTTTTGCTCCCCCCTTCCCCATGTTTTCATCTGCAGAAAGCTTCTTGCCCTTCCTTATCTGATGATTTATAGCGCAGCTACGAATTAGAGGAGAATCCATCTCGCCGAAGGTTTCCTTCCTCCCTGTCGGGAATTCTGTCTCTATGACGTATCGGCTCAATCCCGGAAAACTCTTGCTTCAGAAATCGGCGAGAAACTGGATGCAGTCGGCGTCGCCAGCGAAAGCATGTTTTCAGCCCGGAGATCGGCCTTGACCCTCCGGGATGAAAATACTCGGACGCTAATTGCCTCCCGGGAAAGCAGAACGTACCGTGAGCTATGAGAAAGAAGATCATCATCAGATGGCACTGGGTTCGGTAGCAGCTGGACATTCTGGGGACTATGGGAGCAGCTCACCACGCACGTCACCGAAATTTCTACCATCCACTTCTCATTTAGCGCCCGGGACTCATTGTTCTAGAATCCGGTCGAGCTTTTCGAACCCATCGAGTCATCGATTAATTACGCATCATCTGCATAACATGATTGAATGAGGTAGAGTCACGATCAAGCCAAGCAGTCGCGGATCCGGATGACGATCTGGCTCTATGATATGTGACCAATCACGTGGACTTAAGTAATCGCGTTGCTTGATCATTCGATTCTCAGACTAAAGACAACGTAGCTTCGGGGAGAATTCTCGGTCCAATCACTCGTCTGCGAATCCCGGCTTCGAACAGCCGTCAAAAGCGTCAGGATCCTGGATGGTCGGACGATAAGCCGGCCCTCCTTCGATTTCTTGCTTCCGTTTGCTAACCCTTCCCTGAACTGTGACTGGCTGTCTTCTGACACTTCTGACGATCTACGACACGAGCAGTAATTCCCATTCCTCACAGCGAATCTTCCCTCCTCTGGTCCGGACTCCCGACCGAGCATGGCGAAACTACTAAAATGAGTAACGAGATGTAAATGATATTCCTGGATTTCGGTCTCGCTACATGGAAAAGCAGGGATGCAAGATAAGGCGGGAGCGCGGACGCGGGGCAGTCGGAGCTCCATTCGAAGCGGCTCCATTTCTGAATAGTGAAAATCTGACCATCGGCACAATTCAAAATACTAATTTCCAGCTAGAAACTTCGGCTTTGGAGGCGAAACGACAGACCATATGTGTTTTGATTCACGTCCGAGACCCGAATAAAAGACTCGAGCTCCGACATCTGTCCTTCACGAGGATCACATGATACTTGGCTCGCGTCTCAGAGAATCTACCGCACCGTTCCGCCGCGGACGGAACATGTTCGGTGAAGTGGAGGTTGATGAAAACGGAGGCTGACTCCTCGAACTGGAATGATCGCAGAACGAGGACATCGAGTCAGCTCGATGTAGAAGCGATGAGCCGAAGGATGTGTCGGGGTTCTTGTGTTCTTTCTGCCTGAATCATTCAACTCGCTCCCGCTGTCTATAGATTGAGGAACTCAAGATTTGAATCACAACTCGATGCATGGATGCACAGCTTCGTAGGCCACTCGGTGAGCCCCAGACCCCACCGTGGACGACTAGTTCTACTTCTTTCGCGCGGCAGAATCACACTCCAAGACCTTGAGGTTCCATTACGTGGACGGATTCGCCCGTGGCTCAGATTATTGGCAGCGTCATGCAGGCCGCATCTTCGGCAAAAGCTCCTAAGTCGCTCCTCACTATTTTTTTCGAATTCCACGAGACGTTCTGAAAATCGTCGAAGCTTGCGTTCTCTTCGCAACGATAAATGCGATTTCTCGGTCAGAAGTAACAAGTCAATTTTGAGTGTGATTATCCGAGGAGAGCGGGATTGGAAAGGGAAAACTTTCGTAAAACTTCTCGGAGACTCGCGATGAGATGCTGCGGCGAGCCGCAGGGGAAGACGCCGCGGGCCGCGTGTTCTGCACCCCCGCTGCACAGCTCTAGACTCTATCCAGAGCGTTAAGTTAGTCGACGGACGCAGACTAACAAGCATGTTAGCTCTCTTCGAGCTGTGGGAACGGCCGCGTACTCGCGGCTCCTGCGACGAAGGCTGACAAAAAGCCTCAAGCCGAGCGCGAAGTCTTTCCTGACGACATGCCATAATTTGCGAAGTGAAAATTCCCTCAAACCTGAACCTCCTCGACGAGTGCCCTCGCGGGGGTGACGTTGAGGTGAAGGATCAAAAACTTCAATTCGCAGAGCGACGAAATCTGCGAGGGTCAAGCCTCGGAAACTTACGATCGACTCCGTCGTCCCGGAACGAGATTCCAACTTAATCTTTCCCCAATCATTGGAAGTTTTGGTCGAGATTCCGACAGAATGGGAATAAGGGTCGCGCGTAGGGGGAAGGTTCCCCGGATCCTACTGCAAGGTCGACATAGGAATCAAACTTAAAATGTCGAGCGATATCGTCCATCTGATCCTTTTGTCCTGACAATTCCATAGACGATGTAATGGGCTCATTTCTCTCGATGAAGCCTCCCATAGAGAAGGCGGCCCAAAGAGGTACATGATCTTGTCTCATGAGGAGGCTCCATCAAGTCCCCTGCCGGCGGTCGCGTCGTGCATGGACGGGCCTGTCACATGCGCTCCAGACGAGATATTGGAAGCGCGCAGAGATGAGATTACGAGAGCTACCGTCTGAGGGCGTCCTCGGGGTTTCCCTCCGAAAGACGGGATGTATCCATGATTCAGCAGCGTAGTGATCTGGGAATCTAGTGTGAATTATTTATGTCCTGGGAATACTATGCCAATGACTAATAAATATCTGTAACTTCGGGTCCCCCGGTAACCGCGTCAGGTACTGTCGGTCTCGCGTGACGTCACCACTGCGACGTCGCGGCGCAGCCATCTAGAGGCGCGCGAACAGAGATAAACAGAAGGAAAACAGAGGTAGCGGAACGAGCAGCTCGTATCCAGAGCCCCAGTATCTTTGGCGCTTCGCGACCTCAACGATCAACGAGCCGAAGCTCGGAAATCCTGACGTGTTGCCTAGGGCCCGAGTTCAGTTCGCGACTATAACCAGGTCCCCTAATTGCATGCAACAGGGCCCGGGAACCTCTGAAGGGTACGAAAATTTTCTCATCGATTCTCGTCTGCCTCTTCCTGCGAAGAACCCTGATTTGCGATATCGGTCCTAATAGCGCGACGCGACGCTGAATTATGCTCCGCTTCGACATAAGCTCCTTCCCGGCTTCTTCGAACGATCAATGAGCGTGAAACATGGCCGAGCGGGAGGAAATCTCGCGAGGAGCGAATGCCGAAGGTGCCGTCAAAGGCTTCGCGTCCGCAACTCTCGATCAGGAAGTTCTAGTTGGAACTGCGCGCTACCACGGTACGGAAATGGCGCGGGGAGCCTTCTGAATGCGAAGGGAGCGAGCGATGCGAGTCCCGAGCTTCGTATTTGTCAACCATTTCCCGACGTCGAGGAGATAATCAATTTCATGGGTGCATACTCATAGTCCACATTGGGCCACGAGTCGCGACGTGATTTTCCTCTCGGGCGACATCCCAAGTCCTTCTGGAGCTGTAGCAGTCTCGATTTATGCCCATTAGTACGGAGGCCCTTCAAGGCGTCCATCTCGTCCCGGGTACCTTCCGGGCACTTATCCTGGCGCTCGCATTGGTAGTGCTCTCGGTAGTCTTCCACACCCCTATCGAGTGGGACCTGGGCACTCTTGGGGGAGCGACCTGGCGATTCACCTCATCGGCAGCACCCCCCGGCAGAGCACGAGGGAATATTCTGCGAGCGTCGTTTCTTGTTTCTGTTGGTCGGCATGGAGATTCTCCATGCCAATCAAATCCATTGCTCTTTGATCCTGTGAAGGAAAATTCGCAAGAAAGACTTTTTGAGCATAGAACGTATGGACCGCAGGTCTGTCGAGCGGGAGGACCTACGGGAGGGAAACCATACCAACACCAGCTTCGAGACTGGGAATATCCTGCATAAGTCCTCTCGCAATCGAAATCAGATGAGCCTCTGTCGCAGATGGCGATATGTGTCCGACAATGATTCCTAACGAGTCGTATTTTTTCTCCAATTTTACTCCAATTCCATTTTTTTCCCTCCCTACGCTAGATATCCGGAGCCTCCTGGTGGGACCCTTTCGAAGGCTTGGACTCTCTCTAATCGCAAGTGCTTTCTCTCCTACAACGAGCTCGAGGTCACGACTCGTCAGTCACGCCGCATTTGGGAATTCGGCATGAAGTCTCCGTGATAGTACCGGTTGTATGAGCCACGAGCCGGCATCAAAAGTTGATACGTTGATGTTTCTGCGCGATATTGCGAATATGTGCACCATAGATCAGGATTGAGAGAACGGTATGAAATTCCTCCGAATCTATCACAGGGTTATGTACACCGGTCATCCCCGAGATTTCACTTCACCCGATCGAATGATTCTCACGAGTCGATCCTGCGTACCTTCTACGAGGGTCGAGAAACTCTCAAACTCTGAATTGTCATGGCTTGAATTGGGCGTCATGGGGGCCGCGATATCCGCGTTGGAATTCGCGAGCTGCCAACGAAATCGCCGCGATGAGTCCGCGAACTCCGAAAAAAGTCCGGTATACACGCCAAGCCGGAGCATTCACATCGGCAGTGTTTCCGCTAGCGTTCCACAGGTTGATGTCGCTGCTTGGCTTATCGTGATGTCCGCCGCGGAGGTATTTGGCTGCAAACGCGGATCTTCTGAGTCCCGAGCTGTGATTAGAACTCCGATAGTTTCTGAAGCTCCCATCAGGAAGATTTCCGGAGTTGATTTCCGTCACAACGCGGCGTAGGCTCCATGTTGGGGAGAGCAGTCCGATTATTCTCGGGTTCTGTATCCCGAGACTTATCGGACTTTATTCTCTCGAAGGCCCTGGTCTCTGTCCGCTTGTCCCCTGTTGATATTTGATGATATTTTCGACACTTTTGACATTTTCTTGTTTTTCATCCCAACGATTCTCGGAATAGATTCTTGTAGGGACTCAGACCTCTGATGATAAGGCTCCAATGGCTTCTGGATGCTCAATCCCGAGGATGCTCGGACTTTATTGTTCGAAGGGATGAATGTTCTGCGGATAGAACTTCGACATTTTTTCGGATTCTTGAAAAGCCCGCCATCACCGCCGCCATATTCGCCAACATGGCCGCTCCTCTCGCTGCTGTAGTGCAGTCCGACAACCCGTCCGACGGAGTCGGCCGGTTTCCGATGAAGGCAGAGTAGTGTTCCGAACTGCGGAAACAACATAAGTTAGAATTCGGTTAGCAAGTGGAAAGGTCTCTGGAAAGAAGCGTGTACGTCAGCGCGAAGTGCAGTTGATCTGTTGGAGCAAGGTGCAGCTTCGTCCGCTGTTTAGAGAGGGTATGTAAACAAGGCACTCGTACCCGATCCCATGTGTTCCCGGGGTACGGCGGAAACACCTGTCAGAATTGATGGTCGCGCGCAGATGTATGCAGAACGGAAAAATTCGAAACGGATTAATTCTTCGTTGTATCTCTATGTCCGGGGCTGTCATCTCGAAGAGAGGAGGGCCTCGGAGCATCGACCGATTCTCCGATGAAACCATGTCTAATCGGAGTCTGGCTGCTCGATTCGATAATACTTTGCATAAAATATTTCTCCGACCGTCATGCTTCCGTAATCAGACCTTTTCCGCGGTTGATGGGATGCAGAGCAGCATTCCAACGGCATTCGAAATGGCTCTCAGCGGTGCCATCCGGAATTTCGAATCAAGGTATTGTAAGGCCTCCAGAGACATATTAGTCATCACGAATGGTTGTTTGCCTCTCTTGATCCGAATTCCCGAGAAATCATCGACAGGAGACCAAGCCGAAATTAGGAATTATGCTGCGGATGCACGCGCTCTCTGGGCTGCATTTACAGCCGTAGCTAGCGAATCTCAGCTCTGAATTGCCTCTTCCGACTGGGATAATCCAATAATCCCTAAGATACGAAGCGGATGAAGGTGTCTAGATCTCCCAGGGAACGAGATTAGGATTCGCCGATCGCTGCGAATGACTCGGCGGAAAGCCGTCTTCACAGCGAAGGCGGGCGTTCCCACAGATTCCGATCCACAGGAGCTGCCGTCTCCTGAATTATTATTTGCTCTCCGAATAGGGTCCGAGGCTCGCATCTCTCCAGAATACGACATATACGACGTTCGTCCGTGGTCCGATACAAAATCGGGGAGTATCGGAGTCAGGTAGCTGGCAAATTTCTACTTGACCTCCGGCTTCCCAAGGCTCAGAAAAACACGTGACAACGTTCTCGGTGCAGCGGGAGGAGGCCGTACACCCAAATAAAGCTGCTCGGTCAGACTTCAGCTGATTCAGCGAGCAATGAGATCATCAAAATTTTCTGGGGAAAATCTTGGTCGCGCCATTATTCGAGAGATCTCGTAGCAGTGAGTCTTCGGACGCCTCGCCTGAAACTAGAAGGGATCTTCCACTCTAAGCATTTCGCAAACTCGTTCCCGTTGCCGACTCGGCGGAAGCGCGGCCCCTGCTCTTGCTGAGATCATCTCCGCCGCGGAACGACTCCAGCGATTTAGGGCGTATGGCTGCGCAAAACGATGTACAGAACGAGCTGATCGGTGTCGTGGGAGACGAGAATCGTGCACGAAACTGACATCGATGAGCGGAGCAGGGGTCTTTCTTTGTTGTTCTCGAATGCTGCGGAGCTCGTGATAATTTTCTGGGCCGGGACCTTCGAGGTGCCATTCTTCTACTAGAGAGTTAATCGGAGAGTTCAATGCCACTGATACCGGGGTGTGCATTCCATGATCGATTCGAGATTTGATCCGAAGAAGTTGAACGATAGGACCCTCTAACGATGGCGATTTTTCGAGAGCGGTGGGTCGGCCGACGGCTTCTCCCGTCTCGGTCAACGAGTCGAGTGTCTCCGAGGAAACAGAGCGGTTATGAGGAGGGACGCCCCAGTATTTAGGACATCACAGGCGTACTCGGGACGCTCTCGTCTCTTATATTCCTCCTATCGGGACGACTGCTCCAGCGTTTCTCCTAATCCAGTCGTGCGCTGTCCTCGCAAGTCTTCTCTGATCCGATTCCTCGCTGAGGATCTACACGAACAAAGATCTCACGTAATCAGCAGTCGTCTTCGACTCAGCTTGGGACGATTTCAGGATTGTGAAGTTCTCTCGCGGCGGATCGTTTCCCGCGGTGAGCCATACGAGAGACCGATAGCGTGGAGGCTCGGAGCGCAGATCCGCTCCGCTCGTATTACAGCTCGAGAGTGTCGTCGTCTCAGGGAGATTCTATCTGCTGTTCTCGATATTGTGCAACAACCTGTTGCAGAATCGGATCGACCGTCGCTGCGTGTATCGAGTGGAACGGATTGATTTCGGACGTGAACCGCTCGATGAATTCTGACATGCGAGCGCGTTATTGCTTCTCGACGCGACGGTTTGGGCCTGCCACGCCTGAACTTGATACTCCTCGCGTCCTCTCGTTAATTCGGCTGAGCCGTCCCGAGTCTCAAGCTCTGATTTCTCCATCTAGGTCCACGGGTCGTTCGATCGATCGTTAACTCGGACGCTCTAATTATTCGTATTGATAAAGCGTACTCGACTCTCAAGCGTTTAGACTTGTTTCTCTCAATTGTCACTACAAGTTGTGTTCGCTTTGTCGGGCTTCATAATATAAGCTCTCCAGATCGAGGCTCTGATCCTCGATCAGAGATTCCGCATACCAAGTCTAGAGAACTCTGATTGCTGTCAGACCTGGAGCATTCTCTGAAGAGGTCTCCCTCAGGTCGTCGGGAGCGAGGTGCATCCGAGAAGTAATATTGAATTCATCAAATCTCAATCCGAACCGCTGTCGAAATTCCTTGATCTACCTCAGCATCCGGAGCACGCGCCGACTACCACGCTCCTCTGGTGGTCGAATGATAAGGCATTAGCTTCCGAACGCGTTCCCTGAGTCCCTGCGCCGACAAGATTCCGTTGGCACTGACTGAGTGAATTACTAACGAATATACAGAAGGCAACACGACGAGGAACTCCGATCTGTTGAATGTCAAAGCCTTTCACTTTGGAATTACCTAGCCTACGCGCTCCGCGAGACTCGCTGCCGTACCAAAGGAACATCTGCTATTTTTAAATTTGGACACCGACAGGAATCCTCCTTTCGCGTTAGTCATCCTTCCTGCGACCGGCTGAGTGTCGGGGTCAACTTTCAACAGCAAGCCCCCTGTCTTTTATAATCATCGTAAAGGTCCGCAGCGTGATAAAGCCTCGAGGAGGCGGCGCGGCATTCCCGGATTCGTGTGCCCTATGTCGGGCGTCGTGATATTTCGAAGTTGAGCGACCGAGCGACTCAGGCGGTTCCGCGGCTGCCGATCCCAAACGTCAACAACGCGTATACTGAGTCCGACAATGTGGAGAATCGACTCTCGATCGAGCCCTTACCAGCTGGGGGTCGAGAGAGCCTCGATCCGTTGGCCGTTTTCAGGCCGATCCGTTCGTCTCCGAGCAGCTGATCTCATAGTGCTACTGTCGATTTGCGACAAGGGATTCAATCTTTTCAACAAAGCGGCGATCTAATCCTTCCGCCCTCGTTCCACAGAAACCCATGCTCCACTCGGATCATTATCGCTAACGGGATCTTTTTGATTTTCAGCTTGTTCATTTGCTCCTTATTTTGAGTTTCACTCTCCGCGGCGAAAAATCGTACGCAGCTCGCTAGCTGCAGCTCCCGAGATCGTCACTGTACTATAAAGCAGGGTCTCTATCCCTCGAACGAAAGCTTAGAATGGCGAACGCCGATCCCCTGGCTGCAATGAGCGAGGGTGAACAACTGCAATACAAGATCAACCAGACCGGAGATGAGGTAAGTCCGGTAGTCTTAGTCTCAGAAATCCCGGAAATGAGAGAATCACCTCTCTTCCATCGGACGGGAATGCCGTGATTCAGGAGGCAGCGATTGAAGCGATGCAGCGATTGAAGGAGACCCACTCAATCGAGATGGACGGAGCTTCATAACTACGAAATCGGCTCTATCCTCCGTTGCTTGTCTTGGGAGTCGTATTTCCCGCGGAACGCATTGGCAAAACGGTCCATTTCCGGAACGCTTACGGCTCGCGGCCATCCGGCAATTATTGCTTCCGAGAGCCAACCCTGTGGCGGGAATGATGCCTGCAACTGCCGGGAACAGCGGGTCTGGCTCGCACCGATTCGATGGAACGAATCCGACTCCTTTTTGCGCCAGCGACGATATTCACCGACTGATTGAGTGGGTTGCGTAACTCTCACGGATGTCTTCATCGGAGAGAGACCGAAATTGGTCGTGGATTGAATAGTATCCACAATATGGGCGTCTCATTACATATGCGCATTGCTTGGGATTTGTCGTCGCTTCCATAATAGGTACTGATTCTAGTGACTTCGAAATGGATCCGCCGAACGAATTCATTGAGTTCTCGGAAAACATGAAGGATCGCTACGCCTGTCTGGTACTTGAAGAATTACGAGGACTCTCGCTTTTTCATTCCGTGAATCCTTTCGAATCGATTCCGAGTTCGTGGCTGGTAGAAGAGTGAAAACGGTACAAGCGATCACCATGAACGAGTGGAGTACTATCAGTCTGTCCTTTCTCCACCCTGCTCCAGAACCCCGGTCCCGGTCGATCCCCTTGCTAGGGATTCGGGACCGGTCTTCCCATCGTATCTCATCAGCCACAGCTCCAGGAGCTTGGAATTCGTGGAGCTTCTCTTTGGCGTTAATTTTGATTTTCACACATTCCTATCGGAGATTCATGGAATTCGATTCGTTCCCGGCACTTTTGTGGACTATTCCATTGTGGGTTCGTCTCCTGGGAAGCCGGTCTCCGAGGGAAGCTCTTGCGGTGCCCTGGCTCCCGCTCATGTGCCTACGTGCATAACCGAAATCAGAATTTCGCAGTAGACGTTTTGGCAAGGCCCTCACGAAGCGTGGTACAAATTGCTCTCCTTGTTGAGTATATTACGTTTCGGAGCAGTTTTCCCTAGCGAGATTCCCCCAGGTCTGATGCCTCCACGTTCCTCTACCAATCGTCGCTCTGCAGACTCTCCACCAGAGACAAGATGAAAAGCGTAACTTGTGGCCGTCCGGTGGTCGCGACGCAAACTCAGCCCGTGAGAGCATCGTATTCCCGCTGCATTTGAGTTTCCCATCCTCGTTCTCTGGATAGTTCTGCTTTCAGGTATCCTCAGAGGAGGTCGAGTCCGAGGGGAGAACCTTTGCTGCGGTTTCAAGGTCGGCTCTTTATTCCGACCGTACACCTATCTTCAATGCTCCCCAGCTGTGCTTCAAGCCCTGGGCAGTATTTTTGTAGCTCACAAACTGGTTTCCTGTGAGCCGATAACACCTCCTCGAGATTTAGAATCCCAGGCGCCGAGAGTCTCGGAGCGCTTGACATGCGAGCTTTTCTTCGACGCCTTGGCTACTCCAACAAGGCACGTCGTCGTCAGAACCAATCGTCTGAGCCTCCAGAGAGGAAAGGGGTTTTTGAGTTTTAGAGAGCTGGCTTCGCGACTCGTCGACTGTCGGAACTCGATGTCTCCTGAAATGGTACATGGGCTGTTACTTGGTGTCGTTCGACGAGGTTCAAACGCGTGTTCCGTCTATCTGTCTCGGTACAAAGCCGCGTCTCGCTCTCTTTCTCCCTGAGAAGGCTGATTGTCCGTCATTTCATCTTATTCCTACGATGAATAGATCCTCCGGCGCGAGCGCGAATCCAACGATTCTTCGATGAGGCTGTCGGGAGCAGCAAAGCCGCAACGAGGTTTGTGCCCCGCACCGAGTGGTTCAGGATGAGCTCCGAGACGCTCGTTTTCAAAGGGACGCGAAGATCCTCCCCGGAAAACTGAACGATCTCCTCGACAGGCGGGGGAGGCGATTGGTTTCGGTCACGGGGATCGAGGAACGATCAGGATGACTTTTCGGAAATCTCTCCGCTCCCCAAACATCCTGGTGGTATCGGAGAGAGTGGCGGCCCTTATTCCAAGTCCGGCTTTGTGTGGCGAGGCGTGCTTTGTGTCAACACAGAACAGGAAGTGGACCAGTAGTGGTCCACTCATCGGGGTGCATAGGCGAGCTCTGCATTATGATATCACGAAAAGCGACTATTTCGACGCGGATCCTGATAGACGTTGGCGCTGGCTGAGCGGTGACTCGCTGCTGAGCTCGTCTCTGAAATACTTCTCGAATCCTTTGCACTCTAGTCGCCGCGACCGCCCTTAAAACGCGAACTAGTTCAGTTAGTTCAATTATTATTATTATTATTAGTTAGCGAATTAGTTCAATCAGTTTGGGAGTCCTCAAACGATCGCACGGAGAGCTCGTGGACGTGGAAGCCGCGCTGTCTCAGAATCCACAGCCGTTCGTGGTCGCTATCGCTATTCCACGGCGACGATGGCGAGGCATTCCGACCAATACGCTCACCCGGAAATGGACGTCGCGGGCGAGCCTGATAGAGAGTGTGTCCTTGCTCGATTCACTCCGATATTCACTTACGTTGCGATTCTGCGATGGCGGACGCGGCGGCTTCGAGCCGGAGAAAATCGGGCTTCGGGCCGAGGCCCGGTGAGACCCGGTGAGAGTCGATTCAGCCAAGCTTCAAATCCACAAGTCTACTCTCGGTTTAATCTGCGTACCAAGGGGCACCGGCGGGGGAGTCGTTATCTGCGAACGGACTCCGTCCGAAGCCCATGGAACCGTCCGCGTCCCTTGTAAGGTTCGCGTCAGCGTATCCAAACTCCGACTCTTTAAGACTTGGTCCTAGAATTTCCTCCGGACGACGGGACAGATTCTTTGACGAGTTCGCGATCTCAGCTCAATATCCCGATCGGATGACTCGTCCCGCGTTCCGCACGTGCACCTAACATGTGCGATGAGACAAATTGAAGAAATGGTTTGCTGCCTCGGCGGAATAAGTAGCAGGGTGTCGGCTCCGTCTCCGGAGTCCGGATCTATTGAGGCCTGAGTATTCTTTTGAGAGCGACCGCACTTTCGGAGAGTATTAGAGAGCGGACAGCGAATTTTTCGAGATGGATCGTATGGATATTTCTGGAAGGCTGCGTGGAACAATCGGAGCCCGTCAGCGAAGAGAGGAGGTAGATTCGTTCCTATTCCGCGAGAAATGACGCTCCGCGGAGCTCCCTCTACGTAAATCCGTCAGCCACGACTTCTGTCGGGACTTCAGAAGAGGAAAGTTGCTCCTTTCCATACCCGGGAACCCCCCCGAACGCGACCGACAGTATCTCACCGAGGTTCACCCTCATCAGAGATTGCGGAGAAAGGGCGCCCACGCACGAACTGGTTCCCGGAGGGCGATAATTCCTCCCTTCCCCAGAGCTACGCGACAAGTGCTCTCCCCGAAGAACGAGAAGCTGCTTACGTAGAATCCAGAGATCTTTCACTGTCAGTCTGTACCTCTTCCCCCCCCCCCTCGACATTTGGGATTTCCGAGGCTTTACAGTAGAAATCATTCGAAATTCAGCTCCAAGAGCTGCATCTCTGTTCTTTTGTTCTACCGCCTTTCAACTTTCGGCAGCGGTTTGTGTTTTCACGTGATGGATGAATGTCACTGCGGCGAGCGATCGGAACGGTCCGCTGAGTCAAGCACCCATTCCGTGTCGATTCCTGCTCCAAAGGGTCCGCCTCCGTAGTTTCAAAGGTCGCCGGCTCGCATTCGAGCTCAGACCTCCTGAAAGCGTTGTAGACTGATCCATCAACGAGTTTCGATTGTCGGGACGCGGGGCTCCATTTGCGAATGGAGAAATCACATCGGTGAATTCGACGAAGAGGAAGGATTGAAGCTGATAGAGGATGACGGGATGTATGAGAAGATATGAGCTGTAGGGGAGCTCTCGCATGCGTCAGAATTAGCCACGAGTTTCCCAAGCCCCAACGTCGCCGAAAGTCTCGTCATCAATTCGGATAAGTGGAACGATAACAGAGACTGATCAGGAAGTCATTGAGCGGCCGAGCCGGAATAAGCTCGTGGTTCGTGGCTGTTTTGAGCCGAAAGCCGAGCGACTGGGGCTCTAGTAAGACGGCCAGAGTTTGGAGAGCGGAGCCGGTATCCACTCGAGTTCGAATCGATGGGATAGGAGCGTCAGCATCGAGAGGAGCCAACAGTCAGACGCCTTCTCGCCTAACCATACAAATGCGAAGGGACTCGAAGTGATTCGCTGCGGATCAGGAAGCCGAACGGAAGCGGACTGTAAGCCTCTCGGAGCTAAAAGAGGACGGTTGAACCGCAGCTTAGAATTGAACAGATATTTCTCTTCCGCCTCTTCCCTTCTGCGAGTTGTTCCCGAGTAGTTTCTCGGGTAGGCGTGTGATAACTCTCACTTCGCTAGTCGGATACAGAGCTTCGTCGTTACAGGATGGAACTGAACTGTTCCGGGCTTATTCCTAGCCCTTTTATTCGTCATCAAATGACTTGAAAGTAATGATTATTATTTGGGGAACTCCCGCGTTCCCACACCTCCCCTTCTAGAAGAGAACCGTTATCCTTCGTAAGATTTCGCCGACGGATCCAGCTCAAGTCTCGAGGGCTGTCGAATCAGGTGCCGGGGTCTCAATGCATTGAACCAACGCGAGACCAGACTGCCTTCTGACGCTGACGACTCCCCGGGTGTCGACGAATATTCCTCCGGCTCAAACGCCGTCTCTTCCCTGTCATCTCGAAACTCGTCCGACCCAATTTCATCGTCGCTTCCATTCATGGTCGCGCTGTTGCCTCTTGCCTCATCAGCCGGGGAGATTTGGACGCCCGTATCACCGAAGACGGGTACGGGGTTCGGCTTCCGAGTCCTTTGAGCGATGGCAAAGAGCAGAGACCGATTGGTACCAGAATCATCAGAGGAATTTGAGATTAGTGGAAGGGTCCTGACCTTAAGCTGGTTCACGTGACGGGTCCATACATGACCGTCTGCTTCCACGTCGTAGGTCACCTTACCACGGTGACGCAACACTCTAGCAGGGGTCCAGCAGGGCTTGTTCGGGTTTCTGAAATCCTTGACCCAGACCAGATCCTGTTCCTTGAAGGTCCTCATTCTAACACCGTGGCGCTGATCGAAGTATCTCTTGTAAGAGCTCGCTTGGGCGGGTCGATCCGAACTTTCCGTGGTACCCACCTCTGGGCGTAAGAGGCTCAGCTCGGTGCGGACCGGTCTACCTAGGAAGAGCTCGGCCGGAGTCTTCCCCTGAGGGTTCGGCGTGTTCCGATACGTCTGTAGCATAATGTTCAGAGCGTCTCCACGTCCTGTTCCCCCCCTTCGCAGTTTCTTGAACGTCCGCTTGAAGATATCGACGAAACGCTCCGCTTGGCCGTTCGAAGCCGGATGACAAACCGGAGCGCATAAATGACGTATTGCCCGACTCTCACAGAAACTCTCGAACGACTTCGCTTTGAATTGCGCTCCATTATCAGTGACGAGAGTGGTCGGATTCCCAAAACGAGCGCATAATGCGGTGAACTTGTCTATCGTCGACGCTGCCGTGGCAGATTTTAGCTCGAAAATCTCCGGCCACTTCGAATAAGCATCGACCACGATCAGATACATGTGGCCGTCCAAAGGACCGGCGAAGTCCGCATGCAAACGTTGCCACGGCTTCGAACACGCTTCCCAGGGATGCAGCGGTGCCTTCCGAGGGTCTCTGTTCAGCTCCGAACACGCCGAACATCCGCGCACCAGCGCCTCGACCTGTTTATCGAGCTTGGGCCAATAAACAAAACTTCTCGCGAGACGCTTCATCCTTGAAACACCAGGATGACCAAGATGTAATTGTTCAAGGACTTGAACTTGGAGTGCTTCTGGTACAACCACTCGATCCTCAAGCATGACGCAATCTTGGACAATCGACAAAGAATCTCGCCTGTTGAAGAAGAACCAGAGCGGAGTCTCTTTGTCCACTCTCGTAGGCCAGTCTTTCCGTATATTCTCCTGGACTGCCTGTAGCAATTTATCCTTCGATGTGTATTCCCGAATTTGTTTATGAGTTGTCGGAATACGTCGGATGCATTCATCGAGCACCGCACAGACCTCGGCCTCAACGCACCCGATCACGACGTCCTCTGAGACCTTGTCGTGTTGCTGCTGAGCAATCAGTCGTGAGAGACCATCTGCTTGGCCGAATTTCGTCGTCTGACGGTATTCGATTTCGAAGTCATATCCAATCAGCATCGTAGCCCAACGTTGAAGTCTGTTGGCCGAATATACTGGGACGCCGGACTTGTTGCCGAAAATTGCAAGCAATGGACGATGGTCCGTGAGTAGTGAAATTTGCGCCCGTATATGTACTTGTGGAATTTCTTACACGCGAAAATTAACGCAAGACCTTCTTTCTCCGTCTGCGAATAATTTTTTTCCGTCACTGGTCAGTGAACGGCACGCGTGGAAAACTGCTTTCTCAGTGGAATCCGGGTATCGATGCGACAGCACAGCGCCGATGCCGTAGTTGCTGGCATCAGCCGCAACGATCAGGGGTAGTCGAGGGTCGTAGTGTGTAAGGAATAGATCCGACTGTAGAAGGGTTTTCAGCTTGTCGAGGGACTTCTGGCACGCTCCCGACCATTCGAACTTAGACTCTTTCTTCAAGAGCTGATCGAGAGGGGCGCGTAATTCTCGCATGGAAGGCATGTACGCGCTGTAGTATGTTATCATGCCTAACAAGGCCCTTAGCTCACTGATGTTTGTCGGTGCCGGCATCTTGATTATTGCTTCAATCTTTTCCTTGTCCGGCTTCCTCCCGTTTTCCGTAATGCGCTGCCCTAAGAACTTGATCTCCCTTTGCAAGAAAGAGCATTTCTCGAGCCGAACCCTCAGACCATACTCCTCGATCCGTTTGAACAGTTGGTGGATGGACTCGTTGTGTTCCCTCAGGTCTTTGCCAGTTACGACAATATCATCGAGATATGCTGCCGTATTGGGAACCCCCGTGATCATCGTATCGATCATTTGTTGAAATGTTGCTGGGGCCGTCTTGACACCGAACGGGAGCCGATTGTATTGAAAGAGCCCCTTAGGCGTATTGATGCATAACATCTTCTTACAATCGTCCCTTACCTCGATCTGGAGGTAAGCTTCAGCGAGGTCCACTGTCGAGAAGTAGACACCCCCATTCAATTTCGTGAAAATGTCTTCTGCGGTTGGTAGTGGATGGTGGTGGTCTTGGAGTCTCTCATTCAGCCCCGTGCTGTAATCTGCACACAATCTTATGTCGCCAGTCTTCTTCTTGACGATGACCACTGGTGCAGCAAAATCGGAATGTGTGACCGGTGAGATCACCTCGTTGCTGACCAATCGGTCTAGTTCGGCTTCCAGCTTCGGCAGACTTGCGTAAGGAACAGGCCGACTCTTTCGGAACACTGGCGTAGCGTCTTCTTTGAGTTTGAAGAATGCCTTCATCTTTGTGCATTTTCCAAGACCAGTCGCAAAGACATCCGCGTACTCCGCCTTGAGTGACTCAGTCAGTTTTTTTTTCCTTATCTAAATCTTCGTTTTCGATAAGTTGTATTGAAAGCGACACGTCCCCCTTCAGTAATCGCCAGAGACGCTCGTTCTGTTGTAGCCATTCGCACCCAAGGAGTCTGTATGGGTGTCTGACAACGTAACAGCGTCCGTTGGCCGTCTGTTTGTCGACTGTGAATTTGCATTTGAAGTAGCCCAAGCAGTCTAGCTCGCCCTCGTTTGCGGCTTTCATGACGCGTTCGCTCGGAAACAGGCGCGGTTTCCCCAGCGACTTCCAGTCGTTCTCGCTGATGACAGTGACGTCTGCGCCCGTGTCCATCTTCATGGGCAACCTGGTGCCATTGATCACTACATCCTTCATGATCCTGCTTCCATCTGATGCCGAAGAGTGGAATCCTTGTACTTCAATTGTATGTACGTCTTTCTTCGTGCTCCCGTCCCTATTTTTGTGTTTAGGATGTTTCTTCGAACTGAAATTCTTGTTCGCAGTTGAGCTCTCTTGTCGTTTCTTGTAGCACACCGCTGCGATGTGGCCTTTTCCTTCGCAGTTCCGACAGGATTTGTCACGGAAAGGACAGGCTTCTCTGAAGTGCATCTTTCCGCATCCGCGGCAAGGACGTGATGGTTTCTCTATGTTCACCTTGTGGATCTCATGTAGACTCCCGCCAGCGATCGAACGTGAAGTGCTCTGTAGCCTTGTGAAATTTTTCACATGTTGATGAAGTTGGCTCAGTGTGGACTCTGGTTTGTCCTCGATAAATTGTAAGGCGAGTTCCCGAACGTCGTTGTGTTCGGAACCCTTGAGGCCACAGATCCACACCAAACACTTCATCTGGTCAGCCGTGATCTTCGACATATTTGATAGTTCGTGTCGTTTGTTGACTAACCCAGTATAATCGTCGAAGGTTCCTCCACTGGTATTCTCGCATTTACTTTGGAAATACTGATACCTTCGGGCGAACTCCGACCCTCGGTGTCCAAACAGTTCCTTGAGTTTTGAGATCGTGTCTGCGAAATTCAAATCGGAGTACTTTTTCGGGAGTATATGGGCGTCGTATTTCTGGAATGCGTCTTGATCCAGTTTTTGTACGATAAACCGGACTTTCGCAGTGTCATCCAGTGCTGCTCCTTCCTTCTCGAGCACACTCTCGTAGCGGTTGAACCACAAATCGAATGTTAAACCATCTTCGGGGTCATACCGGAACTCGGGGATCTGTCTCATGAGAAGGTTCATGGTCGTCGTTTCTGGAGTAGACCGTGGGGTTTCTGATGAGTTCTTGTCCCTCCGTATCTCCTTCATCAAGCGTGACATCATCGCCTCGAAGTCTTCCTTGCTAATCATCCTCGTCGCCAGTTGTGATAACTCTCACTTCGCTAGTCGGATACAGAGCTTCGTCGTTACAGGATGGAACTGAACTGTTCCGGGCTTATTCCTAGCCCTTTTATTCGTCATCAAATGACTTGAAAGTAATGATTATTATTTGGGGAACTCCCGCGTTCCCACAAGGCGCGAGTTCGTTCGGCGTTCAAATCGCGAAAATCCTCCGTTGTGAATCGATGTCGTCAACATTCAGGGAGGGCGACCCCGGATCGTTTGAAATGGACGGCGATTGTGTTTGTGCTCCTCGATCTGAGACGTGCCTTTCTGCGCGGGGCGTATCGTCGAATCGAAAAGGGGGACCATGTACCATGGGCGCGAGGCTTATCTCGAAGTCCGCCAGAGGAGACTGATTCATCCTTCCTCAAGCTCGAAAGATTGACGCTCATTCTCCTGGAGTATCCATCCGGCACCCAATCCGGGAGAAATCTTGTCCGCGGGAAGGGGCGCGGACAGATTTCCCTCTCGTCAGAATTGAATTCCGCTGATTTTCTGTTCCGTCGACAGCGCCTCTTACGAACCCCGACGGGAAGAACGAGGATTCGAATCGGTGCGCTCGACAAGAGCCCATAGCATCATTCGAATTCGAACACTATCCAGCTTGTAAGAGTTCTCGTCTGGCGTCTGAAGAGTCTTGTCCTCGAATCGATCTTGACGGTGATAGGTGATCATCATTCCGGCTGATCACCCGCGAAGAGCTGAATTCCCTGCTCGTGCGATTCGATTGTTCCAATGCCTCAGCTCTAACCCGTCAGCTTTCGCCGAATTCAACGCGTGGAAGGTCGGCATTCGGTCGAAAATTCGGTATGGGTTCAGGCTCCGATCCCGTATCGGAATGAATCGGGTAATTCTCGGGACAATGAAGCTTCTCATGTCCGCAGCTTCTCTCTCGGAGTTGGTAGAGGCATATTTATCCGGTACACTCCCGATTCCCCGAATCGCATCCCCCAGAATCGCATCTCCCCGAATCGCATCTCCCCGAATCGCATCTCCCCGAATGAATCCTCCCCCAATTCGGGCGCGCTGCTGGCCTATTCAGGTCTGGTCTATCCATGTAGGCTTGTCGCTTCGATGCCATGAGAATTAATCTCTGGCCTGGCTTGATTGCTGACATCATCATCCTAGCAGCGATTCGGGCATAGAGGTCCACGGAAGCCTGGAGACCAGAATGATCGAATGTCAATGTTTGTGCCTGTTGAGCGCGACGATGACTCGGAAGTTCCGGGGGCCATCTTGTCGGAATCCTGACAAATAAGTGAATTACTCTATCGGAACCGGAGAAATACTCACCGTGGGACGGATATTTTGCCCAGACTCCCCGGGGAGGCATGTCGATATTCCATCCCCATAATTGTATCCCTGAATCTATAGGTTGTATGAGGGGGTTTATGAAGATGTACTTTCGATTGGCGCATTCGACTTCGGATACCAGGGCCGACTTGTCCGCTCGATGCACCCCTCGAGTTGAGAGCAGCGGCTTCCATGAATGTAAGATATCTTTTTCGAAATCATTTTCTGCGATTTGTCCTTGGAAACTTCTCCCGCAAGAAAAATGGAGGGCAATATATAATACAGACGTTCCGATGTAGTCGAGGCGAGTCCTCCGATTCCATACGCCTCTCCTTCGGCGTCTCCCTCCGTGTTGCTTCCTTGGGCCAGCGCGGGCTGTTCTCATGTTTCGCTTCCACGAGAGAGTCTCTTGCGGCGATGCTCGAAATTCTCGAAGATAGGTATCCTCGGATCTTGGTCTGGCCGAAGCTTCTCGGGAAATGAGTGAATCGAGCCGTTTGACATAGTAACGAAGATGAACATGAATGCAATTTGGATCATTACTCCGGTCCATCGATCCTCATTTCGTTCTTCTCCGGAGCGACGTTGATAAAATATTCGTTTTTTATCTCGCACGATAAATCGTTGTTACTTTCGCGACTGAGGCGAACAAACGCCGAGTGATAATACAGAAGGAGAGAGGGATTCTACAGCTCCGCACTTTTTTCCATAGCCACGTATCGCTGATCTGGACCGAATCCGACTCGATAGTTCTCTCTTCTGTCAAACAGTTTGACGTGATCCATTCGACTCGGCTCTGCGTCAGATGCCCTAGATTTTTTCCTACGCCCAGCTGTTTATGATTTGGGAGTTCTGTCCCTCGTCATTCAGAGCAACCGATGTCAGCCAATCTCGATCGGCAGAGGCCGAGCTCGGAGTGGCTACTTGATAACCCTAGCGAACGTTGCTGTCTCGTATGTTGAAAAGCCTGCGAACCTCGGATACTATCTGTGTCCGATGCTCTTGTCAGAGTCCTTCGGGTGTTGCTCTGGGCAAAACTCGGCCTGTGGGGCTGCTCGCTGTCCGAAGCTCTTCTGTTTCGGTCGCCGAACAGCTTTGGGAAAAACGTGATCGCTGACCTAGCTCCACCGATGAGACCGTCCGGGCACGTTGCCGAGCGTTGGGAACTCTCTCCGCTATGTTCCTGATTTTCCTCCGTATTTCAGATACGGGAGCAGTCCCGGTCGCTCTTATGAGCTTCTTCCGGCTCTTCCGGTTGTTTTGGAGGCATTAAAACACCCCGGTGCTTTATTCCTGCTCCTAGCTAGTGTGCGATCAGCTGAGTCGACGAGGAGCGCGCTGTAGCGCCAGAGGAACGATACTCGACTCGCTATTTGGACGTCGGAAGTCCCATATCGAGCAATCGACATCTTCGTCGGACGAGCCAGCGGCGGTAGCTGGGCGGAAGAAGAATCGATCTCGGGTCGCGGAGCGATGTCAGAGCGATCAGCTCGATAATTAGCTGGAGCGGCACCAGCCGTGTCGGGCTCCCGATCAATGAATTACTCCAACATCAAACCACTAGCTTGCCTCGAGAACACTGGAAAGTACGGTGGCCACCCGAACAGAAGGCACCGAGGGCTCTCGGGGAGCGTCCCTCGGCCCAGTAATGCCGTCCGTTTCGATAGAGTGTACGGAACTGCATGACGCGAGTCCGACCCTTGAAGCTTGCGTAATAGTCCCCTGCCACCGCCCGTGTCGATACAACACACAGCAGCTCAAATAAACTTCATGGAGCAGTGGGTTCCGCTCGCTTCTCCCATCGGATCGCCTCCGGCAAGAAGCATGGCACTCCCAATGATCGATAAGTTCCTCTCCTCGAGCGAATTACGATACTTCTGGATCAGGGATCGTGTGCGCCGGCCGCTAAACGAAAGTGGCAGTCTGTCGATTCGGATCAAGATGTCGTGTATCTCTTTGAAGCGAGCTCATCGACGCTTCTGAGCTCCAGCGTGAAGTTTCCACCTGATCCGGAGGAATTAAGCTCCGGCTTCCACCTGGTCCGGCCTCCTGGATACGTCGAAATCCGGAATGATCTGATATGCGCAGGCGATTTCGCAATAGATATGCGACTCGCGGAACAATGTTTTTCTCTCGCTACAGGCCACCGAGTTGAGCGTCGCCTCTACGACGAATCATTTTGGGGAGGGTTTCAGGGTCTTCCCTGGAGCATCTCGTCCACCCGGGAAATGTTGAGCTTGGCTGTTCTCCCCAGGTGAGCGAGCGTCTCCTGTGCTCCGGAAGGCAGTATTATTTCTTCCGGGGGGGGGGGAGCTTCGCTTTTATCCGCTCTTAATCGTGCTCCCCGCTGTCCAAATCTACCCTCGCTTCCGAACGCTATCCCCCGAGGGGGTGAACGACGTTTTTAATATCGGTCTCGGAGAGTCATCACTGTCCGTATCATCCGACAATTGCATACGAGCTCAGGACGGTTCCGTGAAAGACGGGTCGACACCGCAGACGGAGACTAACTCGTAAATGACGAAATAGATCCCGACAGTTCTTCCGGCGTTCGCGATCCTTATGCACCGGTCGTTTTATGGATCTGTCTGTCTAGCTGCCCGGCTCTGCTTCTCCCAGCCATACAGTCCATACAATCGAACGCGTCAAGCTCCATGCGACTACGTTTCTCATTCCTGCGATCGCAATGACTCGGCGGTCAGACGACGACCGTCCGGAGCTTCAACGTCGAGGGAAAAAGATAATCCGGACCGAGAAGTTTTCGGTTCCTCAACTCGGGAGCCAGACACGTTCCCTGTAATGAGTTTGTGCCGTCGAGCGCGACTGCATGTGGGCTCGCTGGTTGGACTAGTAGTTTAGCATTACCCGGTATGCGTCATGTCTCAGAGGTTCGGTCTAAGGAACGCATTTATTTTTTCCCGTGGACCGTCGCGTTATCTCTGTCGGTCCATCACGTAGGCGAGGGATGCGGGGCCTTGACGTTGTCACCAACACAGCTGCGAGAGAAAATTGGTGTCTCGACGATGTCAAATGGACAACAACAACAAGTGCCGCACTCCAAAAGCGTCCAGTTTGACAGGTCCGGGCGCAAGGCTTCGAAACACGAGTCTAGGAATCCACGTTCTCGTTCACCGAAGAGCCTCCCTCCGCTCGAGCTCGACATCCTAGAAATGTCGGTACGACGCCGACGCTCTGAAATTCGCGGCCGAGCTGTCGAGGAAGAATGACAAGGAAGAAACGGTTGAAAGCAGGACGGTGTCGGGAACCCGCCGCAATCTCGACCCAGTGCGCGCTCTTCCGACTCGATCTGCCTGCTCCAATCGTCGACTCCGCGTTATTAGCCCACGATGATCCGGAAGTACGATCCCTCGTCGTGATGGTCTTCAAATAGGCTGCGTTATGACTGACTTTCGTCCAGTGCCAAACGGAAACGCTCAAACGTAGCGGATGTACGTGGCCTCTCGAATCATTGCTCCTCGTGGTACGCTGCGCTGTTCAGGTAGCTTCCTCTGGATAGAACGGAATATATTCTCATCAGTACCGGCGGGGAGGAGGCTCTTCGTGTACCTAGTCCGAATAAGATCCGTGGAGCCCTTCTGTTCGACTGCGGCCGACGAACTTCTGTCCTTCGGCCTTCAGCATTCACAGGGCGAAGGTATTATGCGCTGGTTCTTGTATTTTCATTTAGTGCTTTCTTGTCTTTTCGTGGTCTTCCGTTCCCGTCTCACGTTTCACACAGGGCAAATATCGTCCGCGGACCAGGAGTAAAGTCGTTGAACCATTAGATAGATGTCCCGTCAAGAGAATTGGAGCTCGCGCCTAAATCACCGTCCGCCCCACACTTCGAGTTCTCTTGTCATCGCCGGGAGCGAAAATCTCCTCAGGCTTTCCGTATTCGCTGGAGCTCTTAATTCCGGAAATCTATCTCGTCGCCCAGCATCCAAGTGTGTGTCGATTTCGACCAAAGGGTCCCGGTGCCGTGTCGTGATTAAGCAAGCCACAGGTCACGAGTCGCGAGTGACCCATCCGCAACCCCCCCCCCCTCCCTGTTCCTCGAGCATGAGCATCAGGCGGCAATCGACACTCTGATCTCGAAGGATTGAGCATTGAAGATTTTGATCGATATGACGGGGCGGATGTGCGTTCCACATGAGAGATTCACCTCGTCGAAGTCATTCGAAGAGGGATCGATTCCACCTGATCGAGATGGAGATTCCTGACCTCGGCTCGAAAATTGAGGATATGGCAATCGTCGCTCGCGGAGCATTGCCGTGTCGAGCGGCTTGTCAGCGAATCTCTCGGAATCTGCTCTGATCGAGAGAGAGAGAGGAGAGAGCAGACTCTCTCCCGTACAAAACATCCGAAATCAGATCCCGACTCATCTCCGACCTATGGGAGAGGATTCTACTGGAATCCGCGGAAAAACGACAATTCAGTAGTCTGCCGATGAGAAGCATGCGTGGAACAAATATTGTTACCGCGAGCTTCATAATATATCTCCCCACCGCCATGAGTTTGCCTGGTGGAAGATCGCTAGCGAAGTCGGTCACCTTGATAATGCGCGTATCCGGGCACAAGGAGGAAGTAATCTTTTCTGATGAATGAAACACCACGTCCTCCGACGCGTAGAGCAAACTCCTCACTCAGCAAGCGAACGAAGCGCTCAAAACGCTCCTCCGAAGGAAGAGAGAGAGCTTTCCCCTGGACCGAACTCACTCAAGATCAGAGAGATTCTCGTCTTATCGCATCGCGGGATAAAAAGTTCGCGTTCGAGATTTGAGTCACTGACGCATCCTTGAAGCTCCCAGAAGGCGGACTGGGAGACGCTGGCGGACAAGTCGCAATATTGCTTATCTCGAAGCCGTCACTCGGCGCAATGCTCCATACCAGAAAGCTTGCGTCACGGTTATACGGTCTCCAGTGGAACCCTGAGGGGCACAAGGCTCGGGGTGCGGGCTGAGGAGCCTCGGATGAGTGCTCCGCTCCCGTCGGCGTCTTGGGCGTTGGCGTCTATGCGGATAAGCATAGTCACTCGTTTTTCTATACACCATGATCCGCTCAACCCGTGGAGAGTTACCTAATTTTGCGTGGAGTCTCCATGAGAGACGGAGGAGTGCACTTCCTTTGATCCGAAGTTGAACTTTAGAACTGGACTCAGGGTCCAGATCAGCTCCTCTATCCACTGGAGAGAGCTCCACGCGGCAGGGAACATCCGATACTCTCGAAATCATACCAGAACCTCGCATGGCACATAAGATCCACCGAAAAGCCGAAATGTTCCTATTTTCCCCATGGCGAGCTCTGACGGTTCGAGGCTCCGGCATGCAGAAGCTCGAGCCGAGCAAGGCGGACGAAATCTTCAGCTTTCTCGCCCAATATCTGAAAACGCGGCTTATATCTCAGCGGCGTGGCGGGCCGGATTTGGCGGATTGCCGAGCGATGGTGAATTTTTTCAAAGACGGCGACTGTGTCCGGAAGAGTTCGTGGAATCGGCTCCGCTCAGGTTTCCAAGCAATTGGTGGCAGGTGACGATGTGATGGACGCGGTCGATTCCGAATATCGGAGCCTATTTTTAGCAGTAGCCTGTTCCGTACCTGTTCGAGCTGGAGACCGACTCGTTGAGGAAGTTTCCAGTCTGGCGTTGTCGGTCCATCGAGCGCAATCTTTGGATGGTGTTGGAATTCCCAACATCCCCTCCCCAATCTCATACGCGACAATGAAGGGAGATAGCCGCTCCATCCGGTGAACGTTAAAAATCTGTATTGATTCCATGGAAGGTCATCTAAACCCTGGAATGAAATCTACCGTGCGTCGAAGAGACGCTGCTCCGTAATTTTCTCGTTAGGACATTCCTGCATTTTTCGAGAACTCGTTTCGCAGGGTGCGCTCCTCGAGGGCGATGTGCGCGACTCGCACCAGTTTGAGGAGAGGGCTGACTTTCCATGGACTCCGGAAATGTCGTTGTGTCTCCTTCGAAGGCAGGAGCATTACACTTGCCTTCGCGTCTTCGAGACGAGATTCTCGATGCAAAACTCCCTTGAAGCCTCGGAGGGCACAGCGAAATATCTGAGCCGTTGACGGCATGGAGCTTCTTCACAATGTGGCAAGAACCTGCTTTGGCTGATGTCGGCCGCATTCGAGAAACAGGATGCGAATCCAATGGAATTCTCATGCGATGGGGCGAAGGCGGAAATCCTCGAGTTTCCGGTTGTGCGGTGCATACCTCCGCGTGGATGCCGGAATCGGAGAACCTCTTTTTCGGTGACGGCCCGTTCCATATTCGAACGAGCTGAATCGATTCGAATTCTGGGAATCCTTGCCTAACCGAGAAATCTCGTCTCTCGTCGCTTCAAGCAGACTCCACCTGCGAGACGCACGGCGGGCATACGAACAAAAGGGCAGCAGCATCCACATCGGGGTCAGAACTATCTCGCATTCTCCGCGGGCCACTGCCTGATTCCTAAATCCAAAAGGACTGGGATCGAGCCACATAGAGATTCGAGCCCGCTCACGGAATATGCGAGCTCCTTTCCTTGCACTACCTAGGGTCGCGAGGTGGAACGCGTGTTCCGCCCACGCAAGGCGAGACGCGCTAGCCTGCCGACCATATGTCGGCAGCCTAGCTCAGCGAGAGGAAGCGTAGGTCGATGAAGGTTTCCCATATTAAGCATTGCGAGAGTAGGTAGTCGCCAAAATTCAGAGGAAGCGCAGCTCGGTGGGTCTGGCCGCCTAAATCGGATAGTTTGCTCTCGACGCTGATTCCGCATCGCTTCACCTGTTCGGAGGATCCTGCTAGACCTTGTTCAGTCCCAATCCGGTATTTGGGGCTCTCGACTTTGCTTGAATTCGGAGTCCGCGGGATCCTCGAATTCGAAGCGATCAGCTTTCCGACCGGATCTACTAACGGGCAGCTGGGCATGCTTTTCGGAGTCTATGAGTTCCCTGAATGTCTCGGCGACTTTCTACAACGGGAAAATAAGGAAGATAGAGTGAATTCCTTCCGATTTAGTGAATGTGTGATCATGGTCCGGAAATTCCTCGATCAAGTCTCGAGAAGAAGAGAGGGACCCGGAAGATTAGTTTTCTGCCACCGTCGACTAGTTTCCGGGCTGGCAGGAACGCAGCCAAGCGTTTCTCAGTTTAGTCCTGGAACTTCATTGAATATTCAGGCGACAGATTTTTTCTCCCCGTCATGTCAGCTCTCCAGGCCGTAAAGCAGCATGTAATCGTTCCGATGTTCCCGGGAATGTTCTCTGAATTTAGAATTCATTCTATCTCAGCACCGAAGGTACGGAAGTCGATTCTCTTCACTCGACGAGAACGTGGATAGGATTCATCTTCTGGGTAGAAAAAAATTCCCCCGAATTCCGATACCGTTAAGCAAAGCCCGCTTTCCTTGCGGTCATTCGGCTGACCCGTACCCGGGAATGTACGGAGTGGAACTCTGCGGAACCCTATTCAAGGAATTCAAGACTCGGTACACAAGGCACCCGAGCTTAATTGGAACCTTCCTCAGATGAATATTAGACTCTCTAGTCTGGGAGTCGATTGCACTATTAAAAGGATCCTTTGTGCTCCTAGCATCCGTGTGACGTCACCGGGAACGACGGCGACAGGGGAGCGGAGGCGGTCTACAAGGACCACGACAAGGTCAATAGAGGAGATCTTTACGTTCAACTAGATCTCGTAGCTATTCTCCTGGAATGACCCTTCGACTCCTTCGTCGTAAAGCCTCAGGAACTTCCAGCTGCATCGTAAAGGCCACTAGGGGTAGGAATGGTCCTTCTACCGAAACAAGGGCTTACCCCGTGATGAGAAGCGACGAGTAGATATCTCGCGAGTGATTGCTCGGGAGACGCTGAAAGTCGCCAATCGCGGCCCGCTCGGCCGTTGTCCGAGCTCTCCCGATCTAGAAGCGCATCAGGATCGAAGGTGCGCGAAGTCGGATGCGGGCGAGCATCAAGTATAGATGTGGGGGATAGAATTTGAAGAAAGAAACAGAAGCATCCGGACCTCGAAGGGGGTCGTCTCTTGTGATTCACCTCCCTCCCGCTCGATGAAAAAGTGGGAAATTTTCATCCCATGAGATGTCTCCTTCTTCGTTCCTTTCCGCGCGTAGGCTTCTCGTCGGAACGCTCATGGTGCTCAGCTCGATCGAGGCATAACTTTGGTGCCGGAATGCTTCGAGCCCAACAGAAGGGCTGCATCGCGCATTTCAGAGTTCTTCAGGCGGTAACATGCCAGACGGGAGAGTCTTTACGTCGTCTGACGACATTCTAATCAAGGGTCTGATGATTTTTTTCTTGAAGCGAATATGGTTTTTCATTCTATCTAATGAATTGTTAGGAAAATATATCTCACTCCTGCCTTCCCGGCTCTGACCGTCTCGCCACGCCTCTTCCTCGATCCCCTCCCCTACGGAAAGTCTCCACGTGGAAGCTACCGTCCTCGGCATCGGGCGAAAATATACCGGGCATACGATCCGGGAAGCCGAGTCGGAGAGGGACAAAGGATAAATGAGACTCAAGATACGTAGGAAGACTCCGTCTCATTACGCATCCCGATCTGATGAGCATCCCCAACGAAGTGATTGTGATCGCTGTGCGCTTCGTTACGATGAACACGTGACAAGATATGGAGAGCACTCGAGCCTCGAGCGCGCCAGCGTGAGCTGCCGGCCCCAAAAAGAAGGCCGTGGCGAGTAGAGCCCGATATGCGGGAGAGTGTTGGGGAGATAGGCTAGAACCCCTTTCTAGGGACTCCATGGGGCGATTGCCGAGCGATGGTCATTCCTCCAGCCTAAGTGTCATCCTTGTCGGTGACTCTCTCTTATCCAATAAGCATCTCGGATCGTCAAGGATTCCGTTCTCGTTCGGCGAAAATTAATTTCGATATCGCTCCGAGACTGGTGGCTGAATTCATCGGACGGCCGGTATTTGCGCAAAAGCTACGTCGACTCATTGCTTCGTCCCGATCGGATAACGTGCCCTCTCGAGTCTTGATGCGCATTTGAGCTGATTCGTCCTGCGGTCGGATCGCTCAAAATATTCAGGGAAGCATACGATCGATTCCCTCGATGGATCAAGAAGCGGATGCGTGGAACGGAGCAGAAAAACAAGCACGAGAGCTTAGCGCTTGAATGCTCCGAGTTTGTGACTCGAAATCCTTGCGACGCGGAGCCCAGGCCTCGGAAAAGAGATTATATATCCAAGAGGATTCCCGAAAGTTTCGGAGGTCGAGTGTTCCCCAGGATCGTTCAGCTGCGATGACGAAACAGCTTCTAGCGCTGATCCTCGATTCGTCGAGTTCCCCACCGTACAAGAGGGATCACTTGCGTCATCACGGGCGCTCCCTCCAGCACCCCATGTGTACTCGATTTAATTCAACGTTCAGCCTGCGTGATGTAGGCTGCGCGGGTTATTGCCGGTGGTCGAAACTCAGACGGCGATGAAGCTCACTTATCATTCCAAAGCCACTTCCAAAGCGAATATCCGAAATCTTTTCCGTCATCCCCGGTACCTCCAGCTCCGCTAATTGCGAACAAGAGAAACTGCTCTGTAGAGTCAAGTGTTCTGAAGCGGAT
The DNA here is from genome assembly GCF_000255335.2 of Galendromus occidentalis. Taxonomy (NCBI): domain Eukaryota; kingdom Metazoa; phylum Arthropoda; class Arachnida; order Mesostigmata; family Phytoseiidae; genus Galendromus; species Galendromus occidentalis. The sequence continues at coordinate 792,712 of NW_003804308.1, forward strand.
TCCTTTAGCCCGGATATCGCCTCACAGAAGCTGTGATCCATAATGGGAGAAATTTCTCGTCGCCCCGCTCGACGTGAGGGAGCGTTGCGTCGGGGGCAAGCTCTTTAGGACGGAGGCAGATATCCGCTGGTCCGCTGGATATTGAGTTGCTTCCCGGCGCGGCGATCCCGGCGCTTTTCTGCCCTTTTTTCATACTGCTCCCCAGCCCCTTAGGCTCGGTATTACTTCTACTTTCTGTATCCATCCCCAGAAGTATAACTGAACCGTCTCGTCTCGAACTTCGAGGAGCATGGACAGAGTGAAGTTCCCATCCTTTTGGAGACGCTTAGATACGCCAACAGCCTATTAGTCAGGCAGCGTGCTGTCCTTGAACGTGACTTGCCGATCCCTTGACCCCCGGGCCAGCGATGTGCGTGCTCCACGCTTGCACAATAGACTTGAGTTGTCTGCGGTGGTTCGCCGAAGTGGCTCGCTAGACTCTCGTCTGACAGCCATAAGAAGAGAGCCAAGAACGAGCTTGTATAAGCGAGTAAATACACACATCCGACACCGATCGAACGGTCGGTACCCGACGACTCGGCAAACCGCCCACGGGACGCTTATTCTTGGTCACCGGATCATCCGTTGACACTCATCCGGCTCGTTACTGATCCCCATTGATGAGTGACGCAGTCATTGGCCGGTGGCTAAGAGGATTTCATTCACGGAAACTTCCCTTGGCGAGTCTCGCATTCGCCTCAGATAGGTCCCCCAGCCCCCACGGAAGTGATTGGAACTGGGTTCCGGAGCCCAGGTATATGGGACCTGAAGAATCACCCGATGAAACTGAAGGGTCGAGTCAAGGGAATTCATTGCCCATTACCGATGCTCGTGCCTTCTTAATTGCCTGGTTGAGACAGGATACCTTGACGGTTTACGCTTTTACGTCCCTCAAGCATGAGTTTGGTCGAGACGTCGAGAGAAACAACCATTCAACCATCTATCATCCTGAGGCCCTCAGTGGATCGTTTCCGCACAACAGATTCGGAGTGTGTTCGTCCACGGGAGCTCAATTCAGTTCATTTTGGGGCTTCAGTGTCTAGGAATTCCTCTGCTACCAGTCGATTCGAGGGATGAGACGTTATCAAGCTCAAGCGTCGAGCGGAAAATAAATCTCATCAAGGTCGAAGATGTGTTGTGGCGTCGCTTCGCCCCAGCTTGCTGACTTAGAGCAGCCACTGGCAGCGAGCTCCGGCGGTGGATTCAGCATTTGCTTCCAACGAACCATGCTGCGATGTCTCCCGGGGGAAACCGTGGGTGTAGGAAATAAAATCATACGTGCAGGGAAAACCCTCTCCGCGATTCTCGGATTCTGTAACCGGCCTAAATATACGAAATGGCCTCCGAGGGAGCATATGATTCATCTCGGGCTTCGAAGAATCACTGAAGGTAATTCAATGATCTTCGCTGAGAGGGAGAGATGAGAGAGACGTTCATCTCAGCGACGCGACGGAGCGCTGCACAATCGCTTGAGAAGCTATCGACCTCGCATTAGGAAATCCGCGCACGACGGTATGCATAAAAGAATTCTTCGCGCCAGCGCGGGACACCGACGGATGCTCTCCGGACCTCAGCCTTCCTAAGTATGTAAGTGAGATTCGAATAATTTGACATCGGGGAGCTGGCAATCAGGGAGGGCTTCGACTTGTCGGTTCATGACAAGTTTGCATTACGGCCTTAGTTACATTATTATTATTATTAAATCGTCATTGGTGCAAATCGTCGGTACCGTTAGAATCATCGGCCAAGATATCGTTATAGAACGTAGCGTGCATAAGTGTCCTTTCTGTTTTGCTTTGGTCCCGGTTTGACGCCGAAATTCTGGTTCCTATCGCGAGTCATATGCATGATCGTTGTGGCGCCCCCACGCGGTGGCGATCACAGACCCTGAGAGAAACGCTTCGGAAAGCGGACAGGGAGGGCACCACTCTCGCGAAAACACAGACCCACGAGAAGATGAAATCAAGAAGCTTGCGGAGCAGCAATCATCCTACAGAGCCTCCATCTAGCGAAATTGTCTTCAGTCGAAGCTAGAAAGCTAAGATGTAGTGATCCATTCCCCAAGACATTCTGAAGTTCCCTATTCCTCTTTTTTTCGAAAGAGAAGATGGGAGAATCACAGCACTGTAACTCCTACGTCGGTTGGGGCACCCTCAATAAGTCATTGAACTTCGGTTCACCTCAGAAGCTCAGTCAGCTCATCTGTGCTGCCAACCGGAAGAAAATCATACAATCAGCGGGTTTGCTCCCTGTCTGATTGCGATTCCTGTTGCGCAAACCTGTAGCGCACTCCCGAGGGTACGCAAGAAGGAAGACGAGCCGCCATCCATCAAGCGAGCCGGCTGTGCAGGTGTTGGACCGGCTGAGTGTAGGAGAGTAGCGCCCTCGCACTTGTACAGACCGCAACTCTCGCGGAGAACGTTCGAGTTTCAAGACTCGCTCGCGCGGCACCGCTGACGTCGCCTCCGGTGCAGCTACGCCATCATCCGCAGTGGACTACGCTCCGGTCGACCGTTGTGTTGGTCGAGTTCCTCCGAGCAATACATGAATCGTCTCCCGCAAAAGCAGCCGGCTCGGCGGCCGGCGAGAACTTTACTTCAGGGAGCGGGAATTCCCGGGGAGGGGCCAAGGTCTCTCTGATATGTGCCCTGACGAAACGAGCACTTCGCCGTCTGCCTGCTCGCCGGCCGTTTTTCGTTGAGCCAAATGACTCCGGTCTTCAGTGACCGATGCAGTAGAACACGGGAGCGCTGTCTGTGAGCGTTTAATCGTGTTTATTGTACGTGCCGATCCCGTAGAGTCCCGTCGATGAGTCGGAGTCCTCTCAGAACACTGATCCGCCGACGTGATGTCTGAGAAAAATGAGCTGACGAATTATTTAGGATTTTCGATAGGCTCAAACAGTTCCGAACTTCATGTCGCTCGTTTTTTTTCTCGAAAACGACAAACAAAAGCTTGAGTCTCAAGAATAAGGAGCTCATATAGGTTTTCGGATGGATAGGTTTGTCCGAAAAGGGAAGGTTCTGCGAATCTTCGGGATAGCTCCGGCTCGGAAACGAAACTCGATCATTCGATACGACGAGAAATTCCCGCTGTGAGCAAGCCATGTTGGCAATCGGAAGCATTGTTCTGGAACGAGGCAATCAATTGGTCCAGACCAGTGATCTCGAAAATGGTCGAACTGCGATATTTCTCTCTACAACGACCTCGGCTGATAATAATATGATACGATGCAGAAGATCTCTAGGAAGTGTCGGCCCGTGTGCGTTCATCCGGGGATCATTTAATCTGCCCATCGTTGCTCCTGCGGATGAGTATATCCAATGATGCTACTCTCGGTGGTTTTTTTCCCTCCGCCAGAGAGTACCGAAGTTGCCTGGGGGTGCAAGAGGTAAGTTATACCAGGCGGCGGCCATAGATCGCTCTCCTGATCGACATTCGTGAGCGTCGCATGACAGGCTCTGGCTCCCATACCGGGATTCCCGCGCTTGTGTGACGAGGAGGAACAACCTTTGATCTGTGATATGGAATAATTCCGAGAGCTACTCCGCTTCTTTTCGCCACTTTCCCGGACAATCGAGACTGTGTGGGGACTTCCGACAAACAGTCGATTCGATCCATCTCCTTCAGAGTGCATATCTGCCGGTTTCTTTTTCAACGTTCACCGTGCTGTCGAGCTCCGACTCTCCTTCGTCCACCGAGATGTATGGAGTCAGGGTCCGTTTTCCGTTGAATTATCGAAAGTTAGATCGTGGACGCGTCCGCGAATGGCGGGGTGGACTTCCAGGGATTTCTTCGAGTCCGGAGACCGATCAATGAAGCGACTTGTAGCGTGATGGAACTTTTAGCGTTGGAATCTTGAGCGACTTCGATACTTGCTTGCTTGCTAGCTTGCTTGAGGGGACAGGAGCAAGCGGACGACAACTGGGCCTCATTTCCGTCGTCTAGCTTCCAGGAAGAGATCCAGCTAATGAGGAGGGAGCCACTTCAGGAACTTATCGATGAATGCCACTATATTGAGAAGACTCGTTGAGGGAGTGCTCTCGGAGTCGTACTGCACGTGTTGAACGCCCGATGGCGATGAGTCCCGAAAGCCTAGCTCAGGGAGCTCAAGTTCTTGAGAATCTCATTCCACCGAAAGAGAGTAAAATATTGTCAAACGAGCAGGATGCTCATCTCTCGCATCAGAAACGTTCCGCTGAGGCACTGCCTTGGCGGCAAGAAAGCCGGGCTTCACGAAACGAAGGAACATGAAACGATGGTCCAGCTGCGGTGACAGGGTCGAGAACAGCCGATACTGATGTCCGAGTCTGAGCAAGCTGGGAAGTTAGAGAATTCCGGCGTGAAACGTCTCCTAAAGCACCGGGGGTGTTCCCACCTGAGCTTCGTCTTCTTGTGACGAAATCTTGTCCGCTTTAGCGATCTAATAACTCGGTGAATACGTCACCAATTATCATGAGTTTTCCCCCGATAGATGGTGAATTTACGGGGCAACAGCCCTGCATTCTCCCCAAGAGATCGTGGAGCTTACGTTTGGCAAGATAACTGCGATTCTGACCCCTCATGTAGTGGTGCCAAAAACCGTATGAATAATGGATTCATCCAGTACCGGGTCGACTGGTCAGTGCGGCGAGACTCTTGTAGTCGTATCAATGTAGGTCTCGCCAATTACCGTCGGAATTTCAACATTAAACTCGCGAGAACCGATTGAAAACCGGGGATGAAGTAAGAAGTCCCGTCTACCGATTCCACCGCTACACTCTTTCCCATCGAGGTGTGCACCATCGCTCCCCTGACCTCTTCCAGTATGCGAGTCACAGATCTGGTTCTGCAAATGATAGAGCGGCGACTGGCGCGAGAGAGAGAAATTTCGGGAGGGTCGCCGAGACTTCAGACGGAACTGTGGTGTGTCACACGATACTTTGAACTTAATCGTCGCTTTTAGTGAATCAGAGGAAGGCTGAAGCCATTAGGAAGAATTCCTGTTTACCGCCGTCAAATGGGCTCTTGGAATCGGATTCCCAAGGGGGCCTCGGACCTAAACGAAACTGCAACACTGAGCCTTCGCTCGGAAAAATCAGCTTATGATGTGACGTGATCGTGATATTCTAGTTGATCTTTGGAGGGATCAGATGCATGGGGAATCGAAGCGCATCCATTTTTCCTGAGGTCGATTATGAGACCGGGAAGCGGGAAGTCAGCGTTATCCCTTATACCAGGGCTTCCCGAACGGTAGTCCATGGACCACGGGTGATCCATGGTCAAATTTCGAGTGGTCCACGGATGATCACAGAGTAGAGCGGAGAATTTCCTCTCCGAGAGCGTTGCGAGAGCTCTTGTCAAGAGCGAGAATGCATGTGCGAAATTGGGTTCTCGTCTATAGCTGCTGTGAAAACTAAGGCGCGGAACAGGTTGGAGTTGTCCGATTCGCTGAGATTGAAGTTGAGTAAGATGGAAATCAACTTCGATGCAATCATTTCGAACAACAGAGGGAGAGCTCGCGTCTCTCACTAGTCATAATTGAGTCTTGGGTTTGTAAACAAGACTTGGAAATAAACTAAGTATCCGTAAACTGAGGGTGAAAAGCTCCACCAGGCCTGCTCATCGTCAGTTTGCCCCTCCTTGATGGTGGTCCACAACGGGATTTTCCCGCGAAATGTGGTCCACAGGTGGTCCGTAGTTCGGAACCCCTGCCTTATACACTCCTCGATACACATATGTATTTCATGGCTCGGCTTCTTCAGAACTTCACAACTTCTGTTCTCCCTGGAGATCTCTGAGGAGGGTCTGCCTCAGAGCTTTTGATCAATTCGACTCCACCATCTTCGGGAGCGTTTCGAGAGTCGAGCTGGCCTTAGCTGCGTCGCGGAGTAGGCTCTAGAACAAGGAATAGCGCTTCACGACATCGAGAGCCCCAACGAATGATACGTGCAGAGTTTTTTCGAGGTCTGCCAGGTCAGGATCGTACATCTCTCCGCTTACGTCAGTGTGACCCTACAGAGATCGCCGAGATTATCGGCTCCGTCTCCATTTTCTCTCATCCTATCGTCAATGTCGGCAACCTGAGAGACCTCTCGTTCTAAGTTCCCAAATTATATCTTTACTCTAGCGGAAGCATCTCGCCCAATAAGCGGGATACGATAGAGGAGTTCACTGATTCTGATTCAACTGAATAGAGAGGCTCCAGCATTTTTCTCTCATAGAAGAATTTCGCAACCTGCGAGAGTGACCGAATTATAATGTTCACGAGAGCGTGCTTTACAAAATCGAGCTCTGACTGAACATGTCTACCCCGTACAGGTACCCGAATCAATGTGGATTTGCGAGGGAATGTATACCTCGATAATTCCGATGATATACGAATCGAAACCTAAGGATCGCGAGGGGCAATTGAGAATACGTTCCTCGTCCATATTTACGGTAGTGTCTCTGACGCTACCTGCCGGGGACTTTGATTTGGGCTCTTTCACTCTGCATGCGCGTGGAGCCTCCGAGGAGGGATAATTACTCAAGTCATCGCTGGCGGCTCAGACTCGGTGGACCGGGAATATAACATTAATAATGAGGAAGAAATAATTCAGTTATTTGGCAATTAAGTTTCGCAAAGGATTCAGGAGGGCCCTGTTTGTCGCGGCTATCGCCACTCAGGCTCCTCGTTCGCATCATGGGGTGATCATTCTTCAAAGAGTCCGTTTTTCCTTCTTTCCAGGTGAGTTCTTGGGCCGATGATTCTCTCACTCGGGGTTCCCGTCAAAAGACGCTGCTCCTGAGAGCGTTGATCAATGATTTCGTAAGCCCTTGTCGCCAAGCCGAGCGCCCCTTTCATGTCGGTAGCGCGACTTGTATCGAGCCTTCAGATCTATCGCGGGATAATCAGCTTCGAAGGCAGCATCGTCCTCGACGAATACCGGTCTTTTCATCGTATATTCGTTATGATGATTCCTAATAACACGAGGGGATGGAGTTCCGGGAGAAAAGGAACTCTTCCCGCGGTTCCCGGAAGGTGCTCGAGATATCCGCAGCAACGGACACGTGACCTGTGTTCCCAGCCCGTTTCTGACTACCGGATTCGGCTCGTGAATTCGTCAGCTGCAAAACGGTGGCCTCGCTCTGAGCATCCCCCGCGATGACCAGGAGCTGATCGACACCTACCGATGGAGCTCTGGTTGCAAAAAATTGCTCGGGATCGGGCTTGGAGTGTGCTTTCGAAATTGGCGCCAGGCTCCTCCTTCCTACCTCCCGTCGAGATCTTCCGATGGATAGAGCGGAGTCTCGCCCGTAGCAATCAAAGCCCAGCTACGACTTCAGGGCTCGCAGCTCACAATGATGGCACAGTCGATATAAAACTCTTTTGAATAATTGTCGGATGCTGTCAAGACACGTCATTGTGAAGCCCCAGCTGTTCGATCTGCCCTCTCTCGTACCCTCCCTCCATCCCTCCCCGCAATGTATATGTAATGTGGATCCGCGGCAAAACACAGAACCCACCCTCGACGTCGGTAACGACGTGCTTGCCGCGGATCTCAGCGAGCCAGCGGGCTAGCGAGCAAGCGAACTAGCCTTCGAGATGACCCGTGGCCTCGTCGCTCGTTGGCTGACGTCAAGTGCTCGAAGGCATCGAGATCGACAGTGAAATAATCCACGAGGTGTTCTCCCGGGCGCTCGAAGGATTCGCTGCCGCTGTTTCTTGTGCGTCGATAGCTCGTGGCACGAAGGCCTCAAATGTGAAAACTTTAGGCAGCGACGCTTCGCTTTCCGCTACGAATTACGGTGCTTGAAGCCTGTTGTAAAAGTCTCCGACGACAAGCGTCGTCGGCGACTGGCTTACTAGTGATTCATCATTATCATCATCAACTCTCTCCGCATTCCTCGGAATTCAATGAGAATTCTGCTCTGTAATAGTCGCGATCGCTAGACGTCGAACCACGACGCCAGACCGAATCGAGCTCTCGGAGCTTCAACGACAAACGCGGGGAAATTCCACCGCTAGAAAGGTGTACTCCCATCCATTCGACAGGAGCCGTCGCCTGAAGGTTCCGTTCTACGTCTGAAGGGACGTATCGAACACAAAGTCGATGAAGTTCTGAGGTCATTTATTCCGAGTGAACTCGAAAACGAAAACGTCTCACTTATTCATCTGTTTCATCGAGTACGAACTCCGGTTCGAACACTCACGATTCCACATAACCACAACATCCGCCGAGCTTGAGCATCGGTACTACTACACCCAATCGAGGTTGCATCTGTTTAACGAGCGAAGGTCTAAGAAGGAAACGAAGGCGGAAGAATAAAACGAACCGGAGAAAATCCGAAGTCTCACTGTTTATCGTCGCTCCAGCATTTTCTGCGACAAGCGAATTCACCTGAACGAGTGATATCCAAATCACGACGATCACTCTCGAGCAACGAACCCCGACCCTTGCACCGAGGGTAGGATCAGTTACCAGGGAGGTCTGTTTACTGAACGGGCTTATCGTTCGAGCCAAGTGTTGAGCATCAGCCCGTGGCTGAGTCATCAGCTTTAAAATTTGTGGTACATCAACGGCGGAATAAACCAGCAACATGTTTGGCGGTCTCGGTAAAAAAGAGCCGGAGCCAGAGCCGGAGGATGAGGCGACTCAGCTCCGGAACATGAAGCCGGATGACATGTCCGGAGAACAACTCCAACAACGCATAGCGAATGGAGCTCAAGACGTAAGTTCCTCTTGCCGTAGTGGAAAATTGCCTCAATCACGAGGGTGGTTCTCCGTCGCGTTTGAGGATCATTCCCTCATGTAGATGCCTCAGCATCGATAGAAGATTTTCAGAGAGTGAAGGCGCGACGCTCATCAAGAAAACCCAATGATGCTCAAGTTGCTTCATCTCTCGCGGCCGGCTCAGGACGGACTCAGACATAGAGAAACGAGGGAAACGAGACGAGCCGCTGTCTGAATCGGAGACACTTCGCGGTACTAGCTGAATGGAATGAGTGCGTGCATGGATGCGACTCGTTAATCGCGTCATCATGATGAGTGAGCCCCAGCTGCTTGAGGTGACCGTTCGCCAAGCTGAGTTATGAAACGTCCTCTGATTGAAGTGTTTGCAGGCCGGGCCGCGCCGAGATACTCTGCGAGATTGGTCCTCGCCGATATGGGGGTCATTAGCGATCCGTCGATGTCCTGTCATCAAAATGCATTCATGCTGCATAGATCGTGGGCAAACGAGCGAATCTTCGACGAGGAAGACATGGATTTCTCCGAAGAGAAAAGCGGGCAGGACTCAGAAAGAGAATAATCCAATCGCGACCGCGGTGAATTAGGTAATGGTCCAGACCGGCTGAGCTCGTAGGCTGGCCGGGGCAACGGACGAAATCCTTCATTAGAACACCGCCGCCAACGAAGGTCGTCGCGGAGCACACGTGCGGAGAAAATGCAAATGTTTTTCGCATAGCGCATTTGCCGAGCGAAGGGAAAGACAGCAAACGATGGAATCGTCGACGTCTGTCCCGACTGTTGTGGGAGACGTCCTCTGGCGTTGCTGTAGTCGGGCGCTTTCGTGAGAATCTCGGTCAGATAACAAAACCCATTTCCCTCGTATGCCCACTTAAATTCCGACAGATCTCTCCCAGAGCGTGCCTCGGATCCAAACCAGACCTGATTTTCTCATGGGTGGGATTTTCTTCGAATCTGAATAGTTCATACTGAATTCCACTGGTCACAGAGAAATGGGATGAGCGCTGAATATCTGCCCAGGACTCGGAGTCTATCCAAAAACCGGCCCAAACCTACGGAGGTGGGAACTTTTAGTCTGGTAAAGACTCCGTCCGAGCCAACCCCGATTGGGGGCACCGTGCTTCGGAAGTGGAGTCATCCTCCCAACGCTCGTAAACGGAGATCGCGAGGGCCTCGCAGAATTTCGACCGCGACCTCGAATACCTCCATCACTCGCGTCATCTCATGACCTCATGGGCTCTCCCGGCAACCTTCCGACTCAGGCCATGTCGAGCCTGAGACATCCTTACCTGTGGGAGTCTGCAGAGCCATGGCAGAGCCAGCCACAAAATAGCATCGTGCTTGCATCCCGTACGGTTGGAGGGAGGTATGATTAAAGTTTATACGGCTTCCACCCGGCAATGACGTGACGGTTATTACGTTGCCGCCAACTTCACGTCCAGGCCGCCAGCAGCCGACCGGTGGTCTGTGATTTTTCCGACAGAAGGAAATTGACTCTGTCTGGTCCATATTACCGACCCGTGATTCCTTTGAGTGAGACACAGACTATAAGTTCCATTGTATAAGTGAATACAATGATATCCAGCCTTTTCCTCAACCATCGTAGAGAGTGACAGTGTGGCAATTCATTGTCGGAAGCCAGGACCTTATAGACTTTTGGCATAAGGCATAAGGCCTTGATGCTCTGACAGATACCTTCATATGGATCTGAGTCCCTTATAGTAGAACGATACATGCATGGAGTCCAGAATGGCCTTCTTCTCGCGTCTTTAAATTATCGGAATGGACAGACGGGAAACTCCATCTCCTCTCTGTCACGGGGAGCTGTCACTAAATCTGGCGATCCGACAGCGAGGAGCGGACGTGTTTCATTACCGTCGCGTCATCCGGCAGACGGGAGCGGGGAGTTTTAGGGGAGAAATTCTTGGAACGGAAAAAGCGCTCTCCTCTCCGGAGATTTTTCTGCAGTACGTGCTCGATTGCTCTTGCAGATGCTTCCCCTGTGAGGATGCTCAGACCAGTGCCCGGGTCTCCTGAGACTCAGACAGATTAAGAAAATTATTTTCACACTCGCGGACCGGGTACACATCATGATTGGTTTCTCCGTTTGCGGTCCCGGTGCTTTTCCCTGGTCCCTGGAGCTTTTCAAGTTGTGACAAGCTTGCCCGCTATCATTCTCCTCAGCGAGTGGCTCTTCTAGTCTTTCTTCGACTCGAAGCAATTCTCTTTCGATGGACCTGGCTCACGCAATGTTGATCGGTAGCTACTTCGTACTTGGTGGGCTGTCCCGATCCTTTCTCGATGGATATATTTATCTTCAGGGAGCGAACCATGATTCACCGGGGAGGGCGAACTTGCTTTGAAAAATTCAGAGTTCGTCTTGTGAAACCTTCGATCCGGGGGAATCCGAGTTCAATGAGTTTATTATCTTCGAGATTTCAAGCGAGCTATGGATTCCCCGCCTGGGAGCCCGGTCGGACAGAAGGACTTGTGGATTCATTTATTTTTCGACGTTTCTGATTCAATGGAGACCGGCTCCGACTCGACTGCTCCCCTAATGACTCAGCAGCGGAGGCTCGCGCCTCGACCTGTTGGGTAGGGGACCGAGGAGGGAGTCCGCCGCGATTCGTGCTGTGCGTGATGAATGGAGACCTTCACATGCTATACTCTATTTCACCGTGGACCCGGATCGAGAAGTATTCGAGGTATCCCAGGATACAGAGACATTCGTCACACCCTCGGCTGGGTTCATTTGTCTTGGAGAAGCGGCGCTAGATGCATCGGAGGAATAGCATTCTCGTCTAAAGAGTTATTGTATTGGCTTCTCGTAGGCGTAGCAATCGATAGGATCAGACTGAATATTTCGATATCGTCACGAGCGTCGAGGTTGGAAGGGAATTCATCTCTCGGCCTCGCAAACATCGGCATCGATGGCCTCCTCCGAGGACAGGAGAGATTTCTCTCATGGTGATTAGTACCCTGCGAGTCGGAAACTCCCATGATCACGAAACATACAGGAAAATAACAGGATTCATGATTCCTGGCATTATTTCGGGCGAATTTCGGATACGCTCCGGCCAATCGTCCAGCCACTAGTACCTGGCATCCCTCGGTTTCTTTGAGCCGGTGTTTGCCGACTCAGTCGCTTCCTTCGAATAATATGGAGCCGCCCATTGAGTAGAATCATGCAATAGTTGTCAGTTTTTCGATCATCATCGCCATCATTGTCAGGAGAGCAATTAGCAGGCAGGGGTGGTCGCCCCAGAATACTCGCTCCGAGTTCTTCTCGCCGCTCGGACGGGAACTTCCCGGAAGTGTCAGCGGGAAAGATGGCATGATGATGCGACGACGAGGACGACGACTGACAATCAAGAGCAATCCTTTCTTCCTTCGCTGTGCCGGCAGGAGCGAAGCCCTCGACACACAGCGGCAGCTCCGGGAATAGAGAACCGTCATTTTTATCGCTCGACTAGAGAGCAAAGCTGAGCCCTTTTCCGCATGCAGAGCCGTCCGTACAGACTGTTGTACCACAGACCGTGCCACGCTCCGGTGGGAGGGTCAAGGTCAGTCTAGGAGACTGGCTCTCGGGGGTTGTCCAAAATGATTGCATGAAATCGCTCTTCAGAACTTTGTGCCCCTTTCGCGGACACGATGATCGCGATAAGACCAGCCCACTGTGGTGGTTGGATGGAGCCTCGAGAATCCTAACGCGCGGTAGTTCGCGATCGCTCCCGCGATCAAAATGATAGAAACGCAAAAATCTACCTCGATGGGGTCGAGGAATCGATCCGAGGTTCCCTACCGAGCGAGACGCCATGCGAGCGGACTCATGCTGCTGATTATTATCGAGCTCAGAGAGAAAAACTTACATTGGGCTCTCGCGTGAAAATCACAGCGAGATGAAACTCTGTGCGCGAGAACTCAGGCGGTAAACTCGGTCGAATCTGTCAATGGAAAATCCCCACGAACGTGGTTTCGACTATCGACGGGAACTACAGCAGCCTCCCACGAGCTCCTTCGAACAGCAACAGAATACGGAATCGATCGAAACCCGGCCGAACGCTCCGCTGCATCGACACAGCAAGCAAATTACTTTTAATATGAAGCCTCGTTCCGTAGGAATTCCTTCCGAAGTACCTTATTCCAGCCGGGTGCCGCCCAAATGAGGGCTTGCGCTACCCTCCTCGAGTGGAATTTTCCTCTCCCTCAAAAGTAACCCCTATCCCACGATGACCTTTCACGTCGGTGGTCCGTTTGGAAGAAAAGCCCCCGCTATTCTACTCTTGCATTCGCTGCGTGGCCTTGCCGCTTAGTTCGATGTGCTTTAGGAATCCCTCGGGGTTATCCGACGCAGGAGCTCCCCCTAGTGTTTTTCTATCAACACCGACTAGTGAGCTGGAACGCCTTGCTAACACTCAGGAATCCTCGTGGGAGTCGCCAGAATCCATTGGATAGATGCTGATGCTCCGAAGTGCCGAAGAGCTTCTCGTTCGCCCCGTTTACGGTAGTTTCCAGAACGATTGAATGATCAATGGCCCGAAAAACTCCGATCTCCGCACAGGGCTCAAAAGGGATTCTTCCGCTTGGACGGAGAGAATCTTCACCTTCATTCAGAGAAGTTTCCATCCATCTCCTCATTAGAATTGACGACCTGTCCTTCGGTATCCGGAGCTCGTCGCCCGAGATGTCATCCCGAACCCAAGCCGAAATAATACTCTCCAAGTGCGGTACTTTCTCACCTCCTACTGTTGAGGAGGCGACTCGAGAATAAATTCCTATCTAGACCCGGATTCTCGCGTCGGCGAATTTCGACCACAACGTGATCGGGCGAGATCAGTATCCATCCCATGCTGAAAGTTTCGGACGCTGGACTTGGAGATGGACTTCAAGGATGATAGTCAGAGAAACGAGTCGGAGGGAATACTTGCTATGGCATCCGGGCAGTAGGCATCCTCCGGACAAGCTTTGTCGGCCGAATCGACAGGCCGCCACGCTGAAGCACAGCCGACAATCGTGACCTCTTCCAAGGACAACTAAAAATAGGAGCTTCTAGCAGCCGGCTTGTAGACAGCTTTGAACCATTCGGATGAGTTTGTAAAATCGGGAAAGCGGAGAGCGAACTTCCTCCGGAGATTTTATCGGAAGGAACCATTACGAGCAAGTTCCTCGCACGTCTCAAGGTTCCCAACCTGCCTTAATTCCGACAAAGAGCGAGACCTCGAGACCCTTATATGTGCATATGTTCCGTGATTTCTCTTTGGTCGGATTGCCGTTCTGCGGAACATTGCCGAACGAGCTCCGCATGGAGAAGGTGGGGAGATTGGACAGAGACATTTTCGAGCGAGCATTCAAAAGGATCACCGCAAATCCAACTATGCTCAGGTCATTTGTAAGGAATAGGGAAAAATAAGGATGAGTCTCCTCTCCGGTCGAGAGTTCCGTTCTGAAGTCGACGACAGACGAGGGTTCGAGATCGATCCCAGAAAATTTTAGCATTGTAAGACCCGTATATCGTAATTTCCCAAAGCTCCCCCTCACGCTTTCCCCTCCCCCTCGAAGAGATAGTTCCCCTTGCGGCACTATATGTCTGAGCGCCTGTGGAGATCTTGTCCATCGACGGCACTCTCTTAGCCTCGAGGAGTGTTGCTCGGCAACCTGATAGAGCACCTTTGGATCGAGTGGAGGTTGGAAGTAATGACCCGACTTTTCCCATCATTATCACTTCGGCATCCATGTCCACAAAGTTCGCCGGCTCGTTGAGCCTCCGCCTCGAGGTGGACAAAGACCGATCGCTAGAAGGTCTGGATAAGTCGGAAGCTTCTCACTAATCGAAGCTAGAGAACCGTTCTCCGGGAGAATCGCCGCGATCGACCCGCGCCTTCCACTGTATACCGTTGTCCCATAGGATGCCCCTGCTGTAATCCAAGCCTTACGAGAATCTTGAATGGACAGCACGGTGCTGTCGTCGGACAGGGCTCCCCTCGACAGATGTATATGCTCTATCGATGGACAGTCCGACCTAGTTTTTTCGCTTCTTTCGTTGGATTGCACCCACAGGAGCAGTCGACTGGATGGCCGTTGAGGCTCGACACAGCTCTTTGATTGCTCTGAGATCGCTTCGGGCAGAAGAGAAGATGGGAGCTCCTCGATGAGCTCGCTCAAATTTCGATGTTCGAGGGAGCGAACTTTTATGTCGATACTGTGCTGGGAAATGTCTGGCCACGCGGATGCGGATGAAGCCTTGCGAGGGGGGGACATTCACCTTCATATGACAGGGATGAAGCGAGGGGCTAGAGCGTTACCCGTGAGCTTGACGAACGTCGGCAATCGGAGGGAAGCGAGTTTTTTCCTCTTTTGTCGGGCCCTCCCCTCTTGTACGGAACCAAGGAGTTGAGCAACGGAACCAGGACACGAGAGCTCATCATGATATATGATTGAATGACACAAAAGGAGTTTTTTAGTCTTTAAGAGTCCCGTGGCCGCGGATCCATGGAATTATCCCAAAGTTCCACTCAAGCTCCCGCTGCGTTCATGAAGTTTCAGAACCGCATCTTGCCGGAGCGATTGACAACGTGCGCCGCATGCATGGGATTTCGACCCACGGAGTCTGAAGCCGGACGTCGATTGGGCGCTCTAGAGGAAGTTGGGGAGAAAAGGACGGGCTAATATTCGAAGGGACTTGTGTTGGATCCCGTTGGGCAGGAGCAGGAAATGTCCTAAGCCCAGGGCAGCATAGAGTCCCGAGTCTTGATGCTAGACTCTTTGACGTCAGAGCTTTCTCATGTCTTCACTTAATTGGGTTGCTTGCTCACTCGCAGGCTAGGCCGCTTGATTTACAGTCTGGCTGTCAGGCTGCGGTGGTGACTGTTTTCTCAATGAGAGGCGTGAGACGTCATGCTATCAGGAGTGAGGACGCCTCCTAGGCTGGGTCAGAGCGAGGGTGAGGCACACTGGCCAAGAGACACAGAGCATGGAATTTCCCGAGCCTTTCTCTTCCCCTCATGGATGCCTAATACAATTTGGGAGATGAATACGGAGCGCCTTGGGGGAACGTGATCTCTCAAGTATCGTTCGGATGAGGGAACGAAGAGGGAAGCAATGATTCGAGCCCAATCGATGCGTCGCATGGCGATCGTTTCCGACTACGCAGAGCTCTTTCCCCCGGCCGTGCTCCCTCGAAACGAGAATGGATAGACATAGTGAGTGTTCTGCGGATTCGGTGGAAGCCAACGTGCTGGAATGGACCTGGCTTGTCAGCAATGGATGCACTGCTAACTTTCTCAGAGGGGGTTTTCTCAGACGGGCGCTCGGGAGGCGGAGGAAGCCGGGTGGGCACCCGCGAGTACCGACAAGCTCCGTCTCTCGTCCGAAGGCGTTTTCTGATCTGGGCTCAAACTTGTTGGACTCGAGAGCTCACCGTGTCAAAAAAATCGGTTTTCACATTGCGCATAGAAAGCTCGGCCCCGGGAACGCGGAGTTTTTCGAGCACGGGAGCAGCTGGATCCGCTAGAAAAAGACCGACACTGAGGTCGTGCAGACTTACAGACTCCCACAGAGAATGCATTCTCGAAAGTCGCGTCTCAAGAACGATCGGAATAATAAATCGCGGCTGGCGCGAACAGTCGTCATCACGTTCGAGAGGAGAATGTAGGTACTCGTTTTCTGTTCCGCACATCCGGTTCGTAGACTTGGGGATTCCCCCACGACTCCCCTGACGTTTTCGCTCCCCTTCCTCCAAGCTATAAGCTGGCGGCAAACTCTGCGGGAGCTTTCAATTCGGGATTACTCGGGGCCCCAGCAAAAGAAGTACCCAACTCCTATTCAGGTAGTCTCGTCGAGGTAGAATCCTTCCGATTCCATTGACTTGGAACAGAGACGCAAGCAGCTCTGCTCTGGAGCAATGCCAAGCGAGGCATGACGTTTCGAGTTTGCGGTTCCTATTCGAGTATATTTACTCGATCACCCTTCAGAGGTCTATCTCCGGCTGGAGAGAGCATTGCTGGTTTCCTGCTGAACGGAGCGATGCCTAAATTGACTTCTTCCTAATCATAGGAGGCAGAGCTCACGTTAGATTTCTCCTGCGAATCGATCTCTCGGCCGATTGGAAACTCCCCCGACTCACCGGGGCAATCGCTCCCATCGCCGTTCCGGGTCCCGTCTACCGTCTGGTGAAAAGAGAAGCGAAGAACAGACCCCTCAAAGAATTCCGGCATTGCGGATTACCGACGAGAAGCTCCCGCTGTCCTGCATGCTTTTTCAACCGAATTTCGGAAAGGGAAATTGGATCAGTTTCATCAGATGCTGCTCGAGGCAGTGTATTCTCCACCCGGTCTCCGGCTCGACGTTATCGGAGCGTATTCCTGGTCCTCGACAAGAGGACGCTGTATGTCAAAGTTTCGGAGTTTTTTGGCAACGGAACATCCACAGCCGGCTCCCCTCAAAAGAGCTTCACAATCGCGTGAAATGATCGGAGGAGCGGAATCGACATTCCATCCAATGTTTCGCACGTTCCTGGAGGGATTAGTTTTTGGAGCTGGGTTCGCCCTGCAAAATTTTCCTTAGCCGCATTAGCATTTCGATAACTTCTGAAAACAGTGTCGAAGGGAAGCTATCGACGATGGAATATCTGCATTGTAATATCCAAGGAGATGTTCACGACTGCGGATGGATCGGAGGGCGAATGGAATAGATATGGGTATACTTATCCGATATCTTCTCCCTGGACGATAGAACCAGACGCTGAGGATCTTCCGCAGACCGCACACTTCCGGTCATCTCAAGGGAACCACAGCTGCCCTTCTAGCGATCGCTCCCGAACGAATCTCGAGTGAAATAAGCGTCCGACGGAGAAACTCTGGCATTAGCTCGTACCCCAGATCTCAATCGACGAACTTTTCCGAGCCCGATCTCGTCATCCTGAGTCTAACTTCGTGTTTTTCTTTGCAGTCTCTCGAGTCGACACGGCGCATGCTCGCACTATGCGACGAGGTGAGTCTCGGAAAAATATCTAATCAATACAAGTCCTAATTAGTAGTTGCCCTCAGGGACATTAAGTAGTGGGGAAAAATCAGGGAAGATATTAGCTCTCGAAAGAAGCAGTTATTA
Organism: Galendromus occidentalis; assembly: GCF_000255335.2. NCBI lineage: Eukaryota > Metazoa > Arthropoda > Arachnida > Mesostigmata > Phytoseiidae > Galendromus > Galendromus occidentalis. The sequence goes on from NW_003804308.1 coordinate 810,567, forward strand.
CAAGCTGCTGCTGCTGCCGCTGCTCCCTCTCCTTCACGAAGAGATTCTAGAGAAAGAGCAACAATCCAGCCCTATGCAGATTGCTCATTACGAAGATATCAGCCCTGCCAGACTCCACAATCGGAACGCGTTTAGATATTCCTGCTTCGGCTCATGAAATCGTCACGAGCTCCGATCTAAACGATGTCCATGCGAGGACAGCGTCGCTGACTAGTTATTCCAGGATCTACTCGAGAGAGCGGCATCTGATGCGGTCAGATTGGAACGAGTGCGGGATTTCGTTCGAGGACGCCTGATCGGGACTCCGACAATGATTATTCTGACCACACGTAAACTCGTTGCGTGGTCTCATCCGTTCGGCTGAAGTGCTCCCCCCGTATATTCAAGACTTGGCAGGCGGTCTCGCTCGGATTCGAAGTCCCATTGTTGGAGGGCTCCTTATACAAACGATTGCTGGACACGCTCGATCGAGGGGTGGTCGTAGTGAGGAAATGGTCGAGCGCCATCGAAATCCGCCGACATTTGAAACAGATCGAAGCTGTACGCTGGGGGAAGAAGTCCCGGGATTTCAAATCATGTTCGCCTCCGGACTAGAGCTATTGTTTCGCCCGCCTTAGACTGGCGCTCAGACTTCTGGATGAGTGAGGGAGTCGGGAGCTAGGCGGAGGGAATGGACCATTGACCGCTATGTCTGACTAGGAAATTCCGAAGGAAATCCCTGAATTGTTTGTGCTCTTTCGCACCTCTTGAATTCGTTTCCCCAGGACACATAGGAGGTACCCAGCCATACCCGAGAGCATTCCCCACCAGCAGTGAGCCACTCTTTGATGAGATGCTTCCCGAAGCTCATTTACATACCTCGGCTTCTGGGGCAAGCTCCATATCTCTCTCCGTTCGTCAGGCTTGAAAGCCTATTTATGCTGAATTTCTATCAGACTCCTTCTCGCTGCCACCAGCGTAAGCATCGTATCGTGTAGGATCCGAACTTTTTGCCGTAGCAACCGAGTGAGATCTCAGGGCTCTTCGCTGGGCGCAGATACAGGATTTGCAGCTGCGGAGAGTCCGCTCAGATAACTCTCACTCAGAGAGGATTCTCCAAAGATTTCCGATGCTAGAGGTTTTGGTTTTTTCCCGAGCGGATGATCGGAAACGAATTATTTCCCGGTGGCGCTTGGAAATCCCCCGGATGCCCGATCCATGGCGAATCGGAAATATGCTCCATGACATGAAGCCATGAGAGGTATCAGCCGGCGAACAAACGGGATGTGTGGGATCCAGGTTCCAGAAGCGGGGAAGCCTTAAAGCTGAAACTTTCCGTACTTACCGCTGGTCATGAATCCTTTAGCATCCGGTGCGGGCGGGAGCGCGAGCGCCCGGAGGAGGAGATTGCTTCGAATCGAAGGGGCATCTCCGATTCCCGAATTTCCGAAGACTGTGCTGAGATACAGCAGAACGTTTCGCTTGCCTCGACAAATAAGTCACAGGAGTACCGACTGTGGGAGACAAGATAATTTCTCCCAAATCGGATCTCGGAAAAACCGAGGTCCTGCTGATGGAACCTCGAGCCTCGGTGCGCTTCCCTGTCGAAAGTCATTCGAATGTGAGCTGGTCTCAGACAGCTCGAGAGCCTGCTGTCTGCGATAGTTGGGATTCCTTTATTTTGTGATAGATTATAATCTTAATAATTATTAAGAGATGCGCTCGGGGAGTCTTGCGTAGGATGAACGAATGACTCTGGTCATCAGATCTCTTTGTCAGATGGTCCTGACTTCGCTTAGCTTTATGCGAGTCGTTTACCTTGACCCATGGCCCCAATTTCCCCACTTTTCCTCTATATGGGTGTCGCGTGGAGTGAGTCTGACCAGATTAATCCTGTTGCTACGTTAGACGGGGAGCCGGGGGCGAACATGGTCAGGAAGGAGCCTTGATGCAATCGACCGCATAATAGGCGAACCCCTTCCTCGCACATACGATGGTCGAGCGGGAGCAAGGTTCTCAGCAGCGGCTTTCGTCGAATATTTCCGTCAGGGAGGGTTCGAACCTCGCTCCCGGCGAAAAGAGCAGGTCGCAGTCGTAATATGTACAGTCGGGCACTTCTATTAGCGGGATCTGTCCTCAGAGGCTCTTCCGCTTTTCCAATATCTCGGTGCATTTCTTTTGCTGAGTGCCGGGGACGTTGAAATTCGGCTGTGAGGCCGGTCCGAAAAGCAGAAGAATTCTTGAGCCATCTCGGCTCTATCGGAAAGAGACTCGAGTAAACTCTGGTTCTGCAAGGTGAGTCCTTGATGACCCATGATGAAATATTCCACTTCTCAACCGAGAACTTCCTGCAGATGCAGACCAAGAGCCTCTCCGAGCCTCATCGCTCATTGATGGCCGGGGGGTTATCGGGGAGGCTGTTCCAGCCCCTTGCGTTGGTGAGAGCGGCTATCACCCATTGTTTCGGGTCAGACTGGTCGATTTCTCCCGGATAATATCTTATGAACGAACATTGTCGATTCCTGGTTTCCGTGGTATTCCTCGAGAAGGCCTCGGATTCGGATAGTGATCCCTCAGCTTCCCCGAGGTTTCAAGGGGTAATTCTCGCCGAAATCTTCACCTGAGCCGGCATGGCGAGAATCGTCTTGCCCCGCCCAGCTCTATGCTCGCTTCGCTGGCTGTGATATCTCTTCATCTTTCCGTATTGTTTTCGTTCCATGTTGTAGCTCAGCGCTTCTCTTTAGCTCGTAAATCCATTAGGTTTTATGCTAGAGCAGCCATCGTCGCACTCCCTCCGGAATAGAGATGGGTGTCTGTGCGGAGCTCGACACCGGAAGAACTCCGAGTTCATCATGCAGCGACCCGGCAGTGTCGCGAAGCTCCTTTCCTTCGTGTCACCCATTGCCGAATTTTCGATCTCGAGGACACTGCCTGAATTCGGGACGTCAGAACCTCGGGGCAGTTTATCACATATACCTTTTAATTCAGATAGGGTTCTCGACGGAAGCATTCCGATGAATTCCTCAGCGGCCGTCTGCTCATCCGGTCGTGGATATGCTGGATTCTGACGAGAATTCCCGGAGAACTGTCTTGATACTAATCCTACCCTCACTAATTTCCAGAGCAAAGAAGCCGGCATTCGAACACTTGTGGCTCTCGACGAACAAGGAGGTGAGTTTGAGTTATTTCCAGGGAATTCAGAGGGAACTGCGGAAACATCCCGCTATGAGTCGTGACCGCGAGCAATTCTTCTAGTCTGACGCCGCGCCGCCGCTAGTGCCGTTTTCTCCATCTGGTGGCGGGGCGGATGTCAGGGTTTCCGTGACGGCTCCCTCCAGGAACGAATTCGCCTTACAACAAAGGAATACGAGCATCGACGGATTTCTCTTCCAGTCGAGAACGGTTCAATGACATCTGTTTTGCTCAGAGCCTGAGATTGGAACAACTCGCCAGAATTCCGCGCCTGACGTGGGAGGCCGTATGAGAGTGTTCCTGGAAACATGAAACTCGTGTCAGGTGTTCAAAGTACTTTCCCTTCGGATCCCTTCGGCTCCCGTTTTCGACGTGGGATCGAAGCTCTGGACCGCTTTCCTGGGGTTCTGTCATGAGCAGAACGACAGCCAATCCCGATTCGGCCTCAAGTTGGGGTCGCTCCTCTCATCGGTCACCAACAGTCCGCACAGGTCGACGCTGTGAGCTGTCGCGACCCGCTTATGGAAGCTCTGATTCTTCCACAATATTTAATCCGAGGAGAATGTGTTCGTATTCCGGAATAATTCACCGTGATCTGCTTTGATTCTGCATGCAGAACTCACCCGACAACGTAACTCGGACCTCCAACAGAGGCTTGCCACTAGAGCTTGAATTCTCGTGTTGGGACATAGGACATAGGCAATCCTTCAGAAGCGAGAAGTATTGGACCGAGACGAACGCGAAGCTCCACATGAGCAAAGAGTTGGAGCATCCCCGGAATCCTCGAATAGATCACTTTTTCGGATAGGATGCAGATCTCAGTCGTATCCTCGCACCGTGTTTCGAGGCTCCAAAATTTAGGACTTCCTCTCGCTTTCAGGCTCGGTAGGAGCTGAATAGAGTCGAAGATGAATTCCTGGTTTGAGCGAGGACAGACTTCACATTTGTTTCTACCTGACCGACGTGAGCGCCAGACATCCTCAGAATTTCAAAACTGACGGGACAACGACGGTTCCAATCGTTGACGGAAGTTTCGGCAAATTCTGGCTCATAAGACGCGACGCTTGCGCCGCGCCGTCGCTCGGACTGCCCATTGGTCTATATGGGAATGGTCCCACTCGAGAGATCACTCACTGATTTCTGACTTGTGTGCTCATAAATAGCTCGCTGCCGTTATCAAAGCAGCCCATTTGCACCTGAATGGGAATTTTCATTCACGGAGAATCCCGCACTCTGAGAACTACTCGTGGGCGGAACCATCTTCTGCGTGGGCAGGAGGTGATCTTGGTCCACAGAGAACGGCCTCCGACAGGCAGCTGAGTTTGCTCGTTTTTTCTCGAGGATCCGTGTACTTCAAACCTCGTTTGCAAGAGAGGGGATTGTGCAGCCGGATCCGAATTTCATGAGGATTTCCGGAGTTTTCCTCCCTCACGTTCGACTAACATCCGAGGCTATCTCCACTTGATAGGTATACATATTTCGGTTTAGGGGAGGGATTTTAGGCGCGAACCGTCCGCGCGAAACCGTCTACTGCTAGCGGCCCTGATTTGGGCGGATGCGTCGATCGCTGCTCTGATTCAGGCAGCTGCTTCTCTACGATTCGATTCGAGACGCTCTCGATCACCCAGCGTGGGTTATGGAAATTCTGTTGCAGGTACACGAAATACGCGTGAATCATTCTCGGCTCCGGAGCGGAGCAGCGAGGATAGGGGTCTCCATCCTCGTTCCGCGCGGCTCTGTGGTCGCCGTATGTTGTTCCGGGAGCTTCCGAGCCTTCACGCTTCATCTCGCGATGATTCCCCAGACCCATTTGTCTCGGTCACAGAGCTTGATTTGGAAAAAACAAGAAATACTCTGCAGCCATCATCCAAAGAACCTGTAGCAGCTCGATGCTGCCCACAAGAATTACTTTCCATTATTCACTAGGGATGATTTACGTCGCTCGAAGCCACGTCGGATGAATTCCGCAAATATGGGTCCAGCTGCGAAGTTCTCCCGGCATCACCGAGATTTCCTGTTCGGGCACCGAGCGCGCGGAGCTATGTCTTCGGGGAGGAAGCTTCTCATGATTCTTCAGCCGGACGTTCAGCCACGCGTTTGCGTGTCGCCGGTTCCAATTCCTCTCATCCAATGCGTGAGGCCATGCTGAGCGCCGACTCCGCGTGAGAACAGGTGTTGCGATACTTCATGTGGGCGAGGCTCCCGCGCTCCGGTAGGATTCGAATTTCGCAAGATTTGATTGCCACGCGGTCACAACGGGACCCGCTGGCAAGCGCGATACAGGAACAGATTGCTCACAGCAGCGACCATCCGCTCAAGGACGCCCGGGGGAGATTCTCCACTGATTGTCGCAATCAGGCTGATTATGAGCTTGACTTGCGTACCTCGAGCCGCCATGCAGGCAGCTCCCCTCGAGCTGCTCACTGCTCTCCTCATCGCGAGATGAGTCCTTAGATTTTTCATGAAACCCGAGTGAGCGAGGTCCGTGTCAGTGATCTGTTCAAACAGGACTGTTGAGTTTTCACCCGGGAAATAGCCGAGCAGGAATATCTTGCCAACAAAATTCGAAACATGGCCTCAGGCCGCTTGCTCGACCACGACTTTGGAAGCGGTGCATCTGGTCCGGCGACTTGAGGCAAGGGATGAGGTCCTCGGCGCTTCAATCATAGGGTTTGCTCGGGCCCCGTCGAGAACGTTCAGTTCCTGTGATCCACGGCTTCGCATCAGTCTCATTGCTTCTCTTGAGGGCGGGTGATACCGATCATGTTTCCTCTCGGTGGTCCAAGTCCGCGAGGACTTATCTGTCACAACTTTGACATTCACTCGAATACGTACGATTTCTGATTCTCCGACGGCAGCCCTGGCCGGAGGTTGAACCATAAATCCGTGGAACTCATTCCCGAGGACGGAATGTAGCGTTTGTTCCTCTCCTTCGGAGTAAGCTGTTCGGTGAACTTTTCCGATTGATCGTGTTTCTCCCGGAATTCTTCGATTTGGATTGCGGGCAAAACTCTATCCTCTTCAAGATCGGCTTCAGCCGCTCGAGAACCTTCGAGCAGGGAGGGAATTCTTCCAATAACTCCCGAGGCCCATTTCGAGCCACCCTAAGAATGAAAATGGTACTCGAAGTGATTCGGAGAGGCCCTTGGGACCGCCTCCACCTTATTGAACTGATGGAAGCTCCGTATAGAGGTATTACTCCAATCCATCAACGGGATTGTCAATGTGTCGAACACCGGAAGTGCGATGCGGAATTCTTTTGCGAGTATGACCTCGCCGGGGAATCGAACTGAAACGCAAATAATAAACTCGAGTTGCCGGCGTCCCTGGCAGGAGTAAGTACGGACAAATATGAAGAAATCGCCTTTCTTCCAGAGCAACTCGACCGGATCGAAGAAGATATGGACAAGATCAACGCCGACATGAAGGAAGCCGAGAAAAATTTGACTGGAATGGAAAAATGCTGTGGTATCTGTGTTTGCCCCTGTCAAAAGTGAGTTTGAATTCTTTCCTCTGATTAATCTTGCGGTGCACGTCAAGGTCAGACAAGTCAGCGGGGAGCGAGCGATGGATCGGGTGGGGGCGCAACGGAATCTCAGCGGTTCCGTTCTTCCCCCTCGCGTTCCCGCGGCTGCGATCATTTCGAGGATGAGGTTCATGCGGGAAAGCACGCGGACCTCTCGTGGATATTGTCGAGAAGAAGGATCTCGCCCGAGCTCTGGGTCGACAATGAACTTTCCCTGTCGACGATCGAGATATACCGTGAGACACGTTCCTCCGATTTGAGGCTCACTCAATGGAGTCGGACGCGAGCAACGGTAAAACCGAGCTCAGGACATTACGAGCGAGGAGCGTGCATGCCCGCAATTTCGTAGCGTCGAAAACACTTGGACGTTGCACCAGAGGATGAAAGAGATAGCATTTGCGAAACTTGCGGAGTTCCCCGAGAACGTCGGTCACAACTGAGCTGCCTGTTCTGCGAAACTTTCAGGGCGAACTTTATCATTCTTTGAGAGCAGGCACAGTTGGGAACTAGCTACATGCTTCACGAGAGATGTTCACCTGTGAGGGAATTCACAGACCATCTCTATTCTCCAACTCTGAATAGAACCGAGTGGAGCTCGAAAGCGATATTTTGCCTCGGGCCTCGCCTGTCGGACCGAGTCTAAAATTTGCTCGAAATCAATTGGTGGGGGAAGCTCGCCCGAATCGCAATACCTGCTGACCTTTACGCGAAGTTTTCGAAACGTCATCCGCCTTGTGAAAGAATTCCAGTATCACGAAGAGAATAAACCGTCGCGTCGTTTCGCTGCGACAAACTCCTCTTGAATGAGCGTCGGCTGCATACGTCCGGTTGGGTTTTTCGCAGGGCTTACTCAAATATTATGGCATTATATTTCTCCACACCATCCGAGCTCTGCTTGTGCTCTCGCGGAAGAGTCGGAAGCGGCGCGGTCCAAGACCATCCTATCGAAAGGACGACGGGTCTTTGCTGGTCGATCCCGGTGATTTCATGTGATCTGCATATCTCCTTCCCAGGGGTAAAGAGTTCAAGGAGGATGCCAGCACTTGGAATAAAAACGAGGACGGCAAGGTAGTGAACGGCCAGCCAGCCCGCGTCATGGACGACCGCAATGGAACGGGACCTACTTCAGGATACATCGCCAAGTGAGTGTATCTACGTCAGAAGGTGTTTTTATTCCCTGATTGCTCGGGAGTTCACGACTTAATTAGACGCGACCTTTCCGCCGGGACTCTCGGCGGCCAGGAGGGCTGAGGGGTGGGTTCTCAAGATTTTCAGCTTGTCCGAGAGGGGAGGCGCCGTCCCGCGCAGACTTTCACCTCGAAAGTCGCCGACCTTCGAGTGAACCTTATCGGGGGCTAGTTTGATGGAGGCTGGGTCCTTCAAAAAATGACCGAATCCTGGCTATTCCTAGGACAATCTCTGTTCGCGCACTGGATAAGCTCATGAAAGCGGGAACTACGAATAGATTTCGGATGTATTGATAATCTCGGGAGAAGTCCGAGCCGGGAAGCCGAGGGAGACGGAAAGGAACAATTACATCCTTTTGACGAGCTCTGATCGACCTTCCAGAATAACCAACGACGATAGAGAGAAAGAGATGGAGGATAACATGGGACAAGTGTCGACTATGATCGGCAATCTTCGCAATATGGCTATCGACATGGGAAGCGAGATTGAGTCGCAGAACCACCAGATTGATAGAATAAATCAAAAGGTAAGCGTGATCCCCATCAAAGAATCAGAGCAGGAATGTCGTCACTACGTGTCGTATCATTCACCGTGTCGACAAACCGAGACCTTTGCGTGTATCCTCGTCCTCCTCCCCGTCCGTGGTGCATCTGTATTCGCACACGTCGGCGTCTTCTACGTCGTGCCGTCATTCTCGAACGGAATTATCCGTCTATATGTTTGTCTGTGTACCCCTTCACTAAGCGTGTGTGTCTGTGAGTCCATTCATCCAACCGACCAACCAACTAACCCCAGTTGAAGTCCTCAATCGAATGCATAAGTTCACCTTTACCAGCAACGTATCCTACTACCACCAACAATCTTCTCAGGTGTGGTCTTTCCTCGATCAGAATGGAGCTTGTTCTTTTCACTCTCGCCTGTTTCTGATTATAAATCTCGCTTCGGTTATTCGGGGCTTGGGGTGTTCAAGGAGTTACTTTCCTTCTTCGCATGCTTCCGGTAATCATCGTCTGGCATCTTTCATTGCATGCTCTGACCTTCAACCGGACCGGCCCGTGTGAATGGAGGTTGAAGGTTCATCTATGGCGAAGCGCTTGGTTTTCATTTTGGAACCGAGTTGAAATAATTAGTGCGGTGAAGAGAACGGTGGGGGCCTCTGCTCGGTGTTCTTCCTGAGTTCACTTTCTTCCCATTCCTCCCCTCTGACTAACTCGATGGGACGACCAGCCTACCGTCCCTGAATGGCGTGTGGGTGCCCATTTCACACTCAGGTTGAGTGCATCATGACATCATGACTAATGCTACGGTGTGTCCCCAATGTTGATGTCGTCGTACCCCCGCATCGTACCATGGTCCGTTGGTCATGTGCCTGGAAGATCTGACCATCTTCGTCGGTTCTTCAGTGAGCCGTGCTCTCCGGAGCCTAGGGATCTAGACTTGAAAATCTCCGTAGAGGAATCTATGCTCTCACCTAGCTGTCTGTTCACTGAAAGCTCTGAATTGGAACAGGATCCGCGAGCCGTCGTCGAACCGAGCTAAGAAATATCTTCACTCTTTTTTCATAGGCGGACTCGGTCAATATGAGGGTCAAGGTGGCGCAGGAGAAGACCTCGAAGCTGCTGAGTTCTTAAAGACTCATCTGATATCTACAAGGCCCAAGACCCCTCCGAGACCTTACCCAAGAGAACTTCTTTTCGCAAATTGCCCCGAAACAGACTTGATTCGACCGCCCTCCGCGCAACGCTATATTCAGTTTGAGCTTTTTGGAATGGCATGGCGCAACACTGAAAATCTCACCAACTCAGGACTTGGAATTCCACGACACCGTCGGAAGACAGAAGGATTCGAAAGCGAATCGCTGCCTTGGCGTTCTATCATTGCTCTCCGCAGAGAAATTGAATGATCGGCTCAAGTCAGATATTTCATCAGCGCTCTCAGGGGAAAACCCTCGTTTCTAAATTACGCCCCGATTCGAGATGACCCAGGAGCATGTCTTCGGAATTTAGGGCTAATCTTTCATGGAGAAATTTTCGAGCTCCTCGCTCGCAGACCTCGCTGCAAATAAACTCCCCATTCCTTAATCCATTCGCACGCAGTGTACCGGAAATCGACGAAAAAATGAGAATACCGTGCTCATATTTCGAGTTCCCATCGGTGATCTTCGATCCATGAGACGCGGCATGATCAGAATTCCTGGCTATTCGCGTACCCGCCGCCGTTATACTCTACCCGAGAATTCGCCATTCGGGTGTAATTGTTGAGCTGTTTTTTTTCGGCTTCTTCCGCAAGCCTCAGGAAAGCAATGGGCACGTTCAGAGAGGAAATTATGCAGTTTTCTTAAAATATGCATGTTATCAGGCACCCGATTCGCAGCGTGTGCAGCAGCCGCAGCAGTTTTGAACAATTTCGAATAGCCGGTCGGACTAAGACGGATTTTGTTTCCATGTCGAAAATATTGCAGAGCACTTGGACATAGATTTACGATAGGTGATCCGTACTATACATGTAGCTCACAATCGGATCGTGAGGATTAGACCTAGGAAATACGAGGTGCCCAGTTCCTCCTCGAAATGACAGGGAGAAAAACATTCTGGGATGACAGGGAAAGATGACTTTTATTTTTACCAGCCAGCGATGCCACACGTGACGGTGTTTATGTATGCAGAGTATTGGGAGACAGCAAGAAATTGTTGGAACATATCGTTCTTCTACGAGTTCGTTAATCGAACTGTGCGAACCAACGGCTTTGGTCGCGGTTTCGCCGGGTGTTTTTGCCGGGTCGCTTAGTCGATAAGCTGTCGTCGTCATCGTCGTCGTACTATCGGTGAATACAACGTAGACGGGAAAATATATAGGACGGAGATGTGGGACTTCGGAGCACGCCGTGACCGGGACGCTCCCCCGTTGAGAGGTGCTGAGGGATTCGCTTAGCCAGTCGAGAATCGCAAAAGCTTCGCTGACCCTGATGCATGGTCTTCTGATGGCGGACGCGACGCCTGCGAAGACTGATTACGAACTCAATTATCGAAGCAATAATCTCCTTCTATCGAGAACTTTCTCGCGCATGGAAAGAGAAAACGTTGTCCTGTTTGTTGTGGCGCCCTGTGATGGAGTCCTGAAGTATTTCGGGTGGATTCGTCCTGTTCGTTCACGGCGATCGCGGCTTCTTTATTCCCTCTCTCAAATCATCGTCGTCGTCTCCCCTCGCGGCCTCTCTACGGAGGGTCTATTCGATGAGTTTCGCCAATTAGATAGGGAAAGCGTATGTATGTAGGAGGATAAATCGGGGACGACTACGACTTCGATCGAATATAGCATGAGCGGTTGCGTTCGACGCTGAGTCCCGACGTGTTCGTTTGTGATTTCACGTTGATCGGGTCCTAATTCGAAAATACTGACTGGGACCCTCTATCAAGTTTGAAGGGGAACTGATATTCCCTTTCAACTTATCGAGAATCCAGGCCGCGATCATCAGGCGGGGGAGGGGGTCTCATGGGAGTTCTACGAGCTTCCCGATGTCAGTACTTCTATATATATATTTATTTTTGTGAATTCGCTGTCATACACAGAGGAACCCTCTCAGATCATGGGTTTTCACCCTTTCTATTCGGTATGCTCCGGCTGTGCGCCGCAGAGCCTCGAGTGAAAACTAGGATATGGGACGGCCACCTAGTTTCGCTCGCTTCAAGCCAAAACCGAGACTTCTATCCTATTCGTTTCTCTTTTTGTACTTAACATATGATGCAGAAATAAGTCGGGACTCTTAGTTGACCTATCACTGAATATCAACGAATTTTCCCCCTCTTTTCTGTGATTTGGAATAAATCGCTTCTAACGTTACGTGATGAAGGACGTTGCTCGTTTTTTCTTCGACATCAGTCTTCGACAGTCTTCGCTTGGAATCCTCCATTCATCTGAGGGGCGAGTGTTCGTTCGCTCGACTTTCACATTCTATGCACACGACGACGTTCACTGCTTCGCTCAGATGATCGCATATTGAGTATTTTATGCCAAATATCACGATATCACTTATCAGCTAGCTACAAAAAGCTATTCAGGAAGGACCGGAGCACCGCTTCCACTGCATGCCGGGAGCTCCGCTTGATATTACCCTCCGAGATAATCGTAGATCGGAACACCGCAAATGAAAGTGAGTGCAGAGTGAGCGGACCCGCATCGAGATCATGATGCGGAGACTCAGACGCGGGAAGCAGGAGGAGAGTCTTCGGTGCGTTCAGGGATCGGACCCCGCCTTTTTGAACAATAATGATTGCGTCAGATACATGTATGTATGTATAAATGTATGATGACCGAATGAGAATGGCGACGGCGTTCCAATCAGAGGCGATGCTTTTTCGGCGCCGCTCTCACTAGGAGCACACGTCGTCATAGTTCTCTCTTCTACATCGCCCTCACAAGCATTCTCTTCAATATGTGCCGATCAGATCTCGGATTCAAAATACCCGAGAAAAAATATGATCACACGGAAGCAATCCCAAGACATGGAGGGTCCTCGTTTTTTGTGAGAATCGCGGAGAGGCTTGTGAAACTCGTGGCAGCGGCTGCGAGATAAGGCTCCTCGACGAAGCTCGACGCTGGCATGTGGAATTGGCAGCTTAGCAAGAATTAGTTTCCAGCAGCTTCCGCTGTTTCCATTTATTTTCCCCGACTTCATTCTGATTCAATCGGAGACCGCACTGCAGAAACTAAAGCAACATGTGAGACTCGGATCGAGGAATACAACGGGGAGCCCACCCGTTCCACCTAAATCCCTTAGCCGGGTCGAGTGATCCGTTCGTCCAGCTATTCTTGTCCCCTTCTTCATTCTTTAAGTCTAACCCTTTCTACTAACATCCCACCTTACCTCAGGGTACATCAAACGAGTCGAGGATCAGCGCTGCCAACCAGCGCGCCCAGAAGCTGCTCAAAGACTAGAAGCCAGAAACTTTTCCAAAACCACCGGAACATACAATCGTCAGGAAGAGGAACGGGGTGTCCACCACTGCGGCCGCACTTCGGCAGGATCCGAGTTCACTCCGGATCAGATACATCAGGACGCCAACGCAGCTTTAGGAAGAAAATCGGTAGTCTAAAAATCGAAAGAAAAGACCAAAAGCTGCCTTTGAAGTGTCTACACTGTTCTTCTTCCGACTCGACGGCTCACATATCTGGTGTAAAGACTACCTATTTCTTGTTGTACTATTTGTTGAAACAGAAAGAACGTAGCCAGCAGCAATAACTCCGATGAGATAGACTCGACCAAACAGATCGTTCATCGCCTCACTCGTATATCGTCATAATCATCATCACCCTAAGGACGATTTGTGAAAAGATGGATACCGGCAGAATGAAGTGATACTAATTCTTCTCTCCTATCGCAAGCTAAGCCTTACCGGAGACACGTACGATGCGCCTCTCTCTCCAGCTTCACTTCGTTTGATCTCTATTGTGATACTAAGACAATGAATCTTAGATTTTTCGAGAGGATCCTTCTCGGTTGAGTCATCTAGGAAGGATCGTTGCGCTCCTCGTTGATGAGGGTGCAAGTAATATTGTCCGACTCATATTTCGCTGATTGGCATCGCTACGCAAATGTCGCCGCGGAAAACGCAACTTCAGTACCGTCCGCTCGCCGGATGCCCTCAACTAGGCAAGCTTTCTTGCTCTCTCCTCGAGGAAACTCTTCACGGTCTCCTCGCTTCTTGAGCGCTGCCGTAACCACAATCAATAGCCAGCGAGGCAACCTGCTAGAGCTTGCGGAAGACGCAGCTTTCGCTGACTTCGGCTTTGGTGGCGGGGGCATAGTGCGTTTGAGATGGTTTTCTCGATATCTCGTCGCCGATGAATGCTTGTCAGTCGTGGACGCTCTATCGAACCGTCTTGAACAGTCGTTCCCGGGATTCGAGGACCGAGAATGGTTCCTCCGAATTGTGCCTTCGCTTACCGCCTCAATGAAAAAAAATTCTGATCACTTCCGAATGGCAGATTTGAATCGAGTTTCCCATGCCTACACACCAGGATGGCAAAATTACGTGAAAAGATGAACTACGAGGGATCACTATCCCTCCCCCAACATGCTGAATTCCTCCTCAGCGTTCTTTCGTTCCAACCCATCGTTTGATAAAGATCAGCTGACGATTGGCTTTCCTACTACATTTGTACTTCTGATACTACGGAAACCTGACCTTGTCGAAACCCACTGATGAAGTGGAGTCTTCTCAGCGAGGCGAAAGGTTACGCTGTCAATGGAAAAGAGGAATTTCGATCTGAGCCATCTTTGCGACATACGATTTGACGAGACCGGGGAGCGAAACGTCACATGCCTCAGAATGCAGAGTAATCAAGTTCTGACGAGACCTCCAGCGTGATTCTCTTACGAACCAGAAAGTGATCACGAGTTACAGTGACCCTCTGAAGAATCTGAGGCTCACCTGTCACAATGTTCCATGACCGCATCATCTCTGCGAGATTGGCTGATGGAGTTTCCGACCTTACCTTCCTCGAATGATGAAATCAAGATGCAACCGACAGATCTATCTCCTATATATTACGTTGAGCACTTCATCATTTCTAGAGAACCTCGCAGATAGAGTCGCGATTACACCACGAATTCAAGGCGGAATCGATTCCGAGCTTGAATGCCCTACGACCCTCATCTCATACAAATAATGTCGATAAACGATGAATAAAATTTTGAGATCGTAGGTGCTGTTACATCGAATAAATCCAAAAGTTACGAAAAATGATTCTGCGCACTCACTGGATAGTAGGGGGAAATCGCTTGACCACAAGCTCTACCTAGAACACGAGAAAGCCAGCATTCGCGTCTTCTGCGTGGGCATTCACCATCGAGCAGGGAGGCGAACCGCTGGTACGCGACAACGTGGACGTCGGAAATGCCGAACATCGAACTGAGTGATGTATGCGATCCTCCCTTGATCATTATCAATGATAAATTATTTGCTTAAATTTTATCATATTTGATTACGTGATAGGGAGGCCGCCCCTATTCGAGGTTGATGGAATCGCTACTCTTGGCTCTTGGGGAATGTCAATCCGCCGTCGAACGAATTCAGTGCCCGTCGCTCGTTCGCCGACTTCGCGAAGAGATTTTAGAGCTTCGAAGGACGCTGGAAACTGCTCTGCCTTCATAGTCGGCAAGTCGCGGTCCCGATTTGGCGAAGGTGCGCAAAAAAATTTACTTCAAATTTGGTCAGTTCCGGTTCCTGTCTGCCTGGCGGAGCTTGCGACTCATCACACAATTCTTCGATCAATACCATCTTAAAAGATTCAGGCGAAAACTGTAGAGAAGTCACCGGGGTCAGAGAATGGTCCTAAGGGTACTGCCCAAGGCCCATTCGGACCGCCCCATCGAGTCCGTATTGTCTCATTATTTTCTTCGTAGGACAGCATTCATATTTTCCTCTGCCGATGTGCCTTCTCTCGAAATCCTAAAAGCCCTTGAATGGAGGGATGTGTTCTATATTGAGGCCCCGGAAATCACCGACGAGCGATGAGGAACTGACTCCGACGACGAATCAAGGCCGAGAGCAGGCTGTTCCGGGGGGAATTTCGTGAACACATTCGACAGGCAGCAGGCGTCGAACCCACGCCATCTCTCGAGCGAACGGCGTCATACCAGGAATAAGAGTGGCTCTTCACGGAGCGCACACGTCTGCACGAGAGGCTGCAGACGTGCTGACCACTCGACCACGAGTCTGTCTTCAAACGATCCCATATAAACCCTCAATGACTGATAGTCCGAAGAGCGATGATCGAGCCTTCGCGAAGCATGACGTCTAGACTCGAGGAACATCGATCCCGAAACCGTGGAACGAACATTCGGCCCCAAGTCCGGAGGAGCAGCGGTTTTCGTTCCACACTTCCATCCTCACCCTGCGGTCTGGATGTTGGGGATGTCAAACAGGAAATTCGGGCTTCCCAGTGGAGATTCCACGAAAATTGCTCGCGCCCGCCGCTGTCGCATCATCGTGCCTCTGAGGATCACATTGACGGGAAATATTCGCGGTCTGGGCGATCCGATGCTCAGAATAAATGGAGTTTCTTAGCCTAGCTCGAAGCTGTACGTCCAGAGAGAGGAAGCCCCTGAGTACTCTCCAGAAGCCATTGGAATCGTTCGTAGTCGTCGGATTTGTGAAGACCATGGAACGAACATTCCGAGTCCGCCCTGATGGAATTCCTCCTGAAATGGAGCATAGACAAGATATATATTGCCATATTGCAGGCGGAACCCTTGAAATGCCGTAGAGTTGATGTGTACATACTGTTGATGACGGTGTCCTCCATTTCTGAATTCAAAGATCCAGCGGATACTCGGGCCGACGATCTGGTCGAGTGGCCAGCGCCTCGGTTGTCGGAATGTGAGCATTCGAGTCCGTGACTTGTCCTCGTGGAGAGACTCGGCTCGATCCGGGGCTACATTCCATGAAGGTTCCCCGTCAGGGTTCGCTCCCGGATGGCTCGGCTCCTGTAGCCCGCCGATTCCCCTGACAATGGAGGGCAGATCGTATTGAAGGTGCTCAACAGTGAATAACCGAGCTACGCGGTGAAGTTGCGACTTCCAGGTACCTACTCGAACCTTCCATCAAGTCGAGAGCAGCCGTGGAGGAGATCCGACCGATCCGCTCCGCGGCGAGGACTTCCGAGCGCGAGGGACGGCTACATCTTCCGGACATTCAGCCTCAAGTCGGGAGGAGCAACGATCTTTGTTCCATTTTGTTATTCTCGCCCCCAATCGGGATGTCAGAGATAAGAAGCTCGAAGGCCGATCTTTCCAGAAGAAATCCGATGGGAACGTAAGTTTCGCCTCTTTCGATCTTAGCCTCCGCGACTTCGGCGATGATTTGGTCCTCCGTGCACAGGGCCGAGCCGTAAGGACATCGGCCATACTTTCCGCCGGGATCCGAGATTATGGAATGATATCATGGAACTTTGTCTCTCCACTCCCAAGATCAGTGGAGGGCATTGAATCGAGGAGGCCAACCGAACGCTCTGTCGAAGGACGACACACCTAGTTATCGGCTCGTGGGCGAGTCGCTCGAGCCAGGGGTCCTCTCTTTCCCCCAGGTCTGGTCAAGATCCCATGCAAATAAGGAGGACCTATTCCTCCTCGATTTTGCATCTGAAGGGTGCTCGCCGGGAACTCATAAGCGACCTGGTCATGACTCATAGCGCGAATATATATTGCTGGAATCGTGCCTAAGATTCACACCATTTCGGGAGTCTTCAGCCTCCGAACATCGGGAAGCGCTACGGAACATCGCTATTTGAAAAACCAATGGAGCACCCTCGCCAATTGCCGCATCCTTTGTGGTAGCACCCTCATAGGACGAGCTCCCGCTGAGCTCAAACTCAACTTATTAGACATCGGTCCGCAACTCTTTTTCCGAAGTTCTACGTCGGGTGGATGCTCCCTCTCTCGTAGCAACCATTGCGTGAGCAACACGTTGCGACAATAAGGCCTGCCGGGAGCAGCTCATTACCCCCAGCATAGAAAGAAGAAAAAAGCTTATTCCGGTTCGCGTGAAATTTGCGTCCTTTATTCCGATGATGATATACTTCCAGATCCTTGATACGGGCTTCCCCACGAGATAGGCATTCGATTTCAGCAGATAACGCTGATAAATTTAGCTATTCGGCTAGACTTCGAGAAGACCGACGACTGGTCTAGGCTCGTCGTCGGCTCTTCGGTCATCGATTCGGTCAATCGTTCCTTAAACACATTGCACTTCATCCATAGTTAGTACACCTCTATCCGCTGACTGATTACACACTGTTCCAGTCCACACACAGTGATGTCACAGTGATAGATTTCAGAGCCCTGGCAAATTCTACGACGTAAACAGATGGGTCACGCTGTGTTTGTCTTTGCTTCGGTTCGCTCGCTACCAGCTTAGACCTAGGTGCAGCTCCCATGGCTGAAGATGGAGGAAGCGAGGTGTCTTTTCCCGCCGGCACGACGCGTCTACCACTGCTAAAAATCGCCAATAGCGGGCATGCTTTCGAATGTTGTCTACCCAAGTTTCCAAGCGCATTCAGGAATCGCAAACGGGGACTACCGTCGTCCACGGTTCGTGCTTATTATACTCGGTATTGCGGGTGTTGGAATGAGGGTGTCATTGGCAATGGTGCTAATGCAGGCACATCATTGGAACAAATGGTATTTGAACGATGTTTCTCAAATTCGAGGATTCCTCTAAGAATTTTGTCTGAGTCCGTCTATACCCCATTCTGGGTCGAAGGGAACAGATCGTCAACCGGAAGTCATCATCCACACTCTGGCGCTCTACGAGGTTCTCTGAATAGCTCTGGAACTTAAGCTCGGATCAGCCGATCAATCACCGCCAGAAAACCAAGGTCTGAAACATTCGTTCAAAGTAAGCCTCAGTGATCTGGGTGGTTTCTGAATTGACTTCCGAAGAGTCGACAATCATCCGTTGGTCTGAGCACCCGTGTGCCCGCCACGGTGCCTGCATCACTTCACCAATCAGAGAACGTGCGCCGTGCCGCGCAAGTACGACAAGAATGGCTCATGGCTTCGTCAATGATGCCGGACTCGGATTGCGGAGCATGCACAACATGCGGCACTATCCGTGATGATAAATAAATTCGGTTTCTCTCTCGAACTCTCGTGCCCGTATGAGCTCTCGAAGCAACGTCCACTGATGAGTGAGGTCAGTGGACGGGGTGCACGTTATAGTTAATATATCTTGCTGTCTATCGGCTTCCTACTCCACGAGGCGGCGATCGCCTACAGGCAGGAATACTGTCGACTTCGCTGCAGGCTTTTCTACTCGACTAATCGTACAACGGACCAATCTAATGTTCATGTGATCACTCAATCCAGTTTTGATAATAGTAATGATCATAATAATGCACACGTCGATAAAAAAATTGGTGACGGTTTAGAGAAAAAATTCTATAATGAACGTTCCCTTCTCGGTGCGCTGTACATCAACAAAGGCTTCGGATCGCTTGCGTCCAAAGTTCACTTCCTCCTTCTGTGAGTTCCTCAGACGCAAAGCGTCCGTGACTCCGCCCATCTACCGTTTCATTCGTGTCAGAGAGGAGAATCAATATATAATAATAACTTAGCATCGAAAACGATGAACCGATACTCGATATGAGAATGCTCTTGGTGGTGTTTGTGATCAACTTCGGTACGAGTCCCCTCGTGCCTTCTCCCATCGTCCAAACGGCATGCGACTCGTCAGTCGGTCGCTTGATGGGTCAATGTGAGCATTGATTCATCACAGGGCAAATTAGCCAGCCAACCAACGACCAATCAATCAATGACATCATCGATCAACTCTCGAACTTATCGGGTGTAGCCGAAAGAGGCACCGGTCAATCGAACTTGCATTCTTGACAGGGCTTGCGAGTTGCAATGAATGGTCATACGGGAGGGCGTTTGTTGATGGAAAACTAAATCATTTTCGGGGAAGGGTTTCTGCCCGACTTGCAATGCCATCTGCGGTCGCAGGAAGATGTCACAACCTACAGATTCCCGAAAGGGTCGTTGTTCAGCGGCCGGGCCTAAAGGGAAATGAATATCAATGATAAACAATAACCTCCAGAACACAAGGAAACCATTTGTACAGAAAAGCCTCAAAAATCGGGGGCTTGGATCAAGAGAAGCGGAACTAGAACGCTAAGCGGAACAGGCAAACCGAAAGTCAGACAGAAAATGTAGGAGGAGCTTGCCAAGCAGAAATCAAAGCTACTCAGTGGTTGACGGATTGCTCACAGGAACAGCCGTGTTGGTCGAGAACAAGTCCGGGAAAATCATCGCATCTCCCGCTCCGGGAGCTGCTGGTGCTGCTGGTTGCGGGTTTGCGGCCCCAGAGAAGTCGGGGCTCCAACCCGCACCCGTTCCCGCTGTCATCTGCTTAGCCGAAGACATTTGAGCCAATGTTGTCGTTTGTGGTTTGCTCCTGCAATTCGTTGCATTGTCAATTAAATCTCTTCGAGAACGCAAATGCGATTCAGAGAGGTCAGGTCTTGGTTCAAAGCATTATCGACATGAGGCGACGAGGAGCATTGGCATGCGAAAGCTTCTCCGAAACCGAAGCGGGACAGCCATGCACTTGAGATCGAATCGCTCGATACAAGAGGACAAGTCGGAGACTTCTTCGAACAGACGAGTCGCTCCTGGTTTTGTGCTTGAGAATGATTAGGGAGTACACTCATCGTTAGATTGAAAGACGGAGAAGGGGGAGGATTCAGGCAATTCAAGGGGGCGGAAGGATGCTCTTTGGGTTAAGTCAGCCCGACCCAGAAGTTGAAGGAGCCGAACGATGGTCAGCGGACAGTTAGAGAAATGGATAACCGAAATTATACTCTCTCTGGCAGTGCGATACGCTTATTTCGAGGAGTTTCGAGAAATGCTCGACATTCGAAAGAACATAACTTACGGAGTGCGGAATCTGTAAGTAAGAACAATGAGGCAGTGCTACTTTCGCGTGAACCAAATGTGCGGAGGATCTGATTTCAAATTATTATCTCTATAAATTTCGAGCAATTGAAAGAGTACTGGAGTGAAAGAGAATATCCGAGGAGCCGACTTGGACATTTTTCTGGATCTGGACCGCTTCCACGCGCTCCACCACGTATCCTTCAGAACGGACGGTGCGACAATCATGCTCGGTAGCGCTTCTGACAGCGCCCTAGTCTAGTGATAGCAGTGAGGGACCTTCTAAAGAAACTCACCTGTGAGCTGGGCTGATATCGAGGTTAGAGGCTAGGTTGGCGAGGGTCGAATCCAGATCTCCCTTGATGATAGAATCAGCTTCAGGGAAAATAAAGTGAACGTTAGATTGGGTGTATTTCCCCCGGGGAGAACAAAAAGACTCGATAATCCGGAGGAGACACGGCTCAACAAGAGGAGCAGGGAGGAGCTGGGGAATAGATTCTCCACAAAAGCTAGCTTTGTGAAGTCTGAGTGCAATGAAACATTCCCCTGATTTTCTAGAGTCGTGTTGGAACGCTCGTTGCTCGTTCCGGAGAGGGGAGAAAAGGCTGATAACATTTTCTGATAATACAGACGAGCCTCTGATATACTGACACTTCGCATTGTTAGATGCTTCATATCGAGTAACGACTGCACCTACAAAGGCGAACGCAACGAATTGGGTTAAGGCCGAAACCAAGTATGAGGGGGCGACTCAATAGGGAGGCGAACGCTCTACGGAGACGTACATGGAGCCGCAGGCTGAGCTGGAGCTGCTGAGGTTCCGAAAAGGTCGTTTGCCACCTGATTCACAGCGTTTGTCGGCGCGATACCCGTCGGTACGGAGAAGAGTCCCGGATCGCCGAATGGATTCAGGCCCATGAGATCATTTGCGCCCTGTAATGATTCGAAGCACGCGGCTCGGAGAATGTTCACGCGGCTCAAAATAAAGACGACGGTCGTCGTCGATATTCCAGAGATCAGGTCATCTCAGCACGGATATATCTTCACCATTGTCGGTGCGGGTGGCACCGGCGGAGGCTGTTGAGCCGGCAGAGGGGCATCGAAAAGGTTCATGATATCATCAGACTTCTTCGGTTCGGACGCCATGAAAGGATTCGATGCTTCGGCGGATGCACCTTGAGCGACATGCCGCTGCTGCAGAGGAACAATTCCGACTTAGCGAGAATTAGCGACAGCAATAAATACTGGTACGGAGAGGGCCCAGAGAGGATGCGATGCTTCAATCTGATACCAAAACGAATCGTGTCTCTATCCACTGGGATAACTCGGAACGTGCAGAAATGTCACGACATCGTAGAACATCACTATCCATGTGACATATCACCGTAAGCTTCAGAAAGAGCGGCGGGACCAACAACCAGTTCGACGACGACCACACGGAAAAATTCACGCCGTGAAGGACTGCACAGCCTTCTAAACGATACGGATGACGAGTATGAAAAATGCTAGGAGATATTTACGATTGCCGGCAAATAGGCGTCGAGCGGTTCGAAAAAGGGTTTCGAGTCGCTGGTGGTCGAATCTTCCTGTCGTGGAAGAATGTTCGAAAAACGAAATTGAGACAGCATATTGTATCATCATCAACCAATGAATATACAGATAAATACATAAGAATAATAAATCTCGTTATGAGTTTTCGTGTGGTATTTCGCAGAAATTATAGTTTCGGAGAAATCTTGCGTCGCGATGGGGCTCGTATAGAGGAGGCCGTGTCGTACGGAGAGAAAATGACTGTGAGGCTCGGGGTGTCTAGGAGGGAAGCTTCAACTATCGGGAGAAACTCGTGCAGAAATCGGGGGACTCCGATGGAGTGTCTTACCTCCTGTTCCTAGAGGAACGTCGATGAAATAGAAGGTGTAAAGAATTTAATGGATGAAAATTTAGTCTGTCGGGCTCTCATCCAGTCATCCGTTCATCTAATCGTCTCCCACATGCCATCTTGGATTCGAAGCCGATACGATTTCAAATCCGATCTCATGCCTCAATAAGCTCTATGAGCTATGGGCCCCAAACGATCGTAGGATTCCTCAGTCCGTACGATCCGAGAAGTCCCATGCTCCGCTCCGAGAGCAATTGTTACTCGCAGTAGTTCGAAAGAAAGGATCGTTTCGGTCAGAGGGGCGACGTGGCATGTCGCGTAGCGTTCAAGCTTGAACCGCCTCCCAGATAGGGGTGAATAATCCTATTAGAAGCTCGAAGTATCGCAGAACTCACCTTCAACTTGCTGAGAGCTTTCTCCTCTTCGAGAATTGCCTGCCTAAGAAACTCATCCTGTGAGAGGGTTTTCCCTAGTGCTGCCGACTGCGATGATAGGACGGAAACTGCATTCGCGAATCCATTCGGAGGGTTCGCGTTCCCGCTGATAAAAAAAGGGCGAAAAACAAAAAAGAACGAATAAACGAAATGACAGGGATGAACAGCGGTCCAAGGAAAATACAAAATCCAGACCCGAGGAAAATTAGCGGAGCAAAACCGAAATCGAAAATCCCCCTGACGGCTGACACTTGGCGATGGAAACCTCTCATGATCAGGCTCCGAATCGGCGAAAATCAGGAAACTCACTCGACAAAACCCATATCCCTCCCTCCAAAAGAAGATCGAAACAGAGCGAGGGTTTCCGCATGGCAATCAATCCGATTGGGTGCATCCGATACTCACTTGGGAGGTGCCGCAGAAGATGGAACATATTTCCTCCCCTCGAGCGTCGCCAGATGCTGCTCCAGAGCGTCCAGAAGACTCGACGGAGCCTGAGAATTGAAACATGTAATGAATTGAGGAAGGCGATAAATGCTGACCCGTGTTTTCCTCGCATCTTGCCTTCGAGCTGTGAATCTGGAAGGCTCCGATAAGCAAGGCCACCATGCAGCGGAAAGCCGTAGAGATGGTCGTCAGCGAGGGATCTGACTCACCTTCGTGAGGTCTGGTATATCCCCTTTGTCGATTCCGATATTCTCAGCGACCTTCAAGAACTCGGCCAGACGATCCATTCTGACCAAAAACTTCTTGTAACATTCGAGTGCCTCTCGGCATTGTTTCTTCTGCAGAGTGAAATACTTTCCGAGGATGTTGATGATGCCCTCGTTGTAGCAAGTAAATAACCTGATGAGGTCCTGGAATTCGAGAATTGCTCCTATCGAGACGTGATGGTGCAGGCCTCCTCGGAGCTGTTCTGCCGATCGCCTCTTCGCAATGCTCTTCTACGCAAACTCTCCTACTCACTTTGAAGAGCAACATGAATGCCGCAGTGATCACTGAGTTGCAGAGGTCAGACGGCGACGCATCGAATTCCAAGAGGTAGTCGAGCTGTTGTTGTAGAACAGGAATTGTTTTCAAGAGCTTATCCATGGCCATCGATCTCATCTCGCCAGGCTTCTCGCTGCGCTTCACCTATGAGTAAGAGGAGAGAAGCGTCATGGAAGCGCTTCCCAAGCAAGATACATCACTGACCTCATGGCGTATCTAAGTGAAAGCATTACGATTTTTCCGGTAATTTTCATGTTAGAGTATTTCACTCACGATCGACTGTGAATTCGAGATGAACGATTATTCGGAAGAGATACTACACATCCGAGAAGCTCTTCCCAACAGCCTTACCCAGGACAAAACCCCGCTCGAGCTAGGGTTAAGGATCCTGACCTTGGTCTTAAATCGGGATGAGCGCGACAGCATGGATTTGCGAGCCCAATGGCGCCCAGAATGGAACTTCCCATTCATAGAATAATTTCTCCCCCGCGAGCTTGGAGATGTTCCACCAAGAAAGATGAAAACAACATAGACGGCATGTTTGACCCTGCTGCGCGGGAAAGGTGTCTTGAGAAGTGCTGGCGGAGCGAACTGCCGTGAGACGCCGCCAATCGCTCGAAACGCCCAATAGACGAGCAGGGGATTGGATTTCCTCTGCCTAATCCAAGCTCGAACGGAGTTTTCAATGGCATCCGCTCCCTCTCACATCTCAGCGAAGCTGGACAGTCCGAAGTCGGATTTGATTTTCGAATTTGACCGTAGTTGAATACCGCGGAGTGCATGCTTCTCCGCAGGGGAGAAAGGATCCTCCTGTCGAGAAACTTTCCAGTCTCGAGCCCTCTAGTACTTAGTGCACGAATGTCGCGGCATCGCCCGACTTCCTCCAAGCGTCTGGTCTCGAGTATTGCTCACCTTGCAGAAATCAAACGCCACCATTCTGTATGAGAGGGCTTTCTCGTTAAGGTATTTAGAATGACGCCTGATGAACGTCGCCATCTCGGTGCCCTGCGGATTGAATGAGCATGTGAAATGAACGTCGATACGAAGCGGGTTCGGGCCTCCATAGAGCGATCGGTCCTCCGACGATGTGACCACACGGGAAACTTACCTGTGGCGTGCCCAGTCTGTCGTTGAAAGTCGCCAAATTGAATGTGCAATTTGACGAGGCGAGGTACTGGGTGAACCGTTCACTCCCATAGCACATCAGGTGATGCACCGTAACGAGCGATTTGAAAACCACTATCCAGGATCCGTTCTGTGTTCGCTCGATGAGAAGGTTCGCCAGTTGAGGAATCGAGACATTAGGCTCATTCGTGCAATGAAGCAAGTCTGAAAAGCACCGTGAAGATAGAGTCAGTTCGTTGCCACAGGCAAATGGCCAAACAATAGCCGGCTAGCGCTCCCGATGTATGCATAAGCTACTTTTGATGTTCGATGCATTGAAACAAATATCGACGAGGTCGTCGGACCGGGCGAGAATCATTCTATGGGATGGGCGAGTAAATAAAGACAAATATAGAGTTCCCGAAGCGACAGAACCTCCGAGGATAGTCCACAGTCGCTTGCGGAGGACATGCTGCTGGCATCGAATAGACTCCAACGGGGATCAGCATTCGACACATTTGGTCATTAACACAGGGACAAGATGCGTATTGTGTCGGGTTTTTTCAGCGCGTGACTTGATAAGCTGACTACCGAGCCGAAACATCTTCCGAAATAATATATCGAGCATCAAGTCACACTGCTGGACGCAGGTTACGACTCTTCGGAACCCTTCTTCCTAAATAACTAAACTCCCGTGAAATTGAGATATGTGGGACGACGTGATAATCTTCTGCCATGAAACTGAATCTGATTAGAGGAATGAATATTGTAGATCCGGGGGGAAATACTAGATATTCCGGAATCATCTCAAGAAAAAATGAATGATCACTAGGATGAAGTTAGTTTCGATCAGAGGGATTAGTTCGGCAGTCTACAGCTGTTTTCCCCGGGCGGATTATCACGTCATGCCAAACGGAACCGAAGACAGCCTGAGACCTTCGAGCGAAGAATCAAGCCCTATTTGAAGAACGAAGAGTCCCTTGTCATGATAGGGCCCTCTGCTTCCTCTCGCTGCATGTCGATGATTTAAGACTTCCACTTTCAACATATGCCTCTCTGACGCTCTTCGACAATCAACTCGGACGGAGCTTGGTCGGAAGTGTTTTGTAATGCTTTAAATGAACTCACAATCGAGATGCTTTTTCTTCGGAGCCATTAATTCCTCGGTCGTAGCTTTGCAAACTACCCTGGCGAGGCCTTGGCCCGCGAGAGTGTAGCGAGCAGCCGTGATCCGGTCATTGAGACTCTGTCCCGTAGGTCGATTCATCATGAAACCAAAGAGTTGTCGGTCCGAGTTGTCACTGAAACTGTTCTGCGTGGATGCTCTTGCAGTGGTCGAAGTTCGTTGTCGCTGCCGTGACAGCTAAGGAGCAGACAGCCTACCGGACAGCGACGACAAGCTGAGTTGACGTTACGCTCTCCGTACTCCGTATTCTCCTCAAGAGAAACAAAGGTACGGTCCTCGTTCGACGGCGATGATGGACCGTAATTCACTTTCTTCGCAAACCAGCAGCAGCGTGAGAGCGATTCAAGCACCACTCTCGAGCACGGCGAACTACCGCTGCTGATGGCCGAAACACTCGCGAAATACCTTCTCTCGGCCCGCCCGTGAGACTGACGTGACGACCGACTGCAGGACTTACTGACCGAACGACGGCTGGACCGACTGACTGACTTACTGACTGACACCACCAGCAGCAGCACCGTCTGTCTGTCTGTCTCTCTGCTGGGTGGACGACTGTCAGAGGATGGTGGCGTGAATGGAAAAGCGGGCGGGTGCAACATCAAGCCCTCGGCCGAGTGGCGGCAATTTCGAAATCTTGAGCCCTCTCGACTCGAGGAACCCTACATTCCTCTGATCGGAAGATCGCGCTCGCTCTATGCCTTCGATACAATCCCCAAGGTCCCCTGCCATCTTTGAGGAGGGAATTCGCGAGACGTCCCCCGGGAGCTCAGCGTGTGAAACCCTCGAAGGGCGGCATCCGGACAGCAATGGCAACCGAACGCTCCTCGCCTCCCGAATGCTGGCGCTCCACTGCGAAGGTCCTCGGCGCGACTGCGATCGCGGGCGGGTGCGACTAATTCTCCAGACCGCAAGCTGACCGAGAGCAGCAGATCGACAGAATTCCCTTCCAAGTCTCAATCGGCGAAAGCGATTCGGCGCTGAGTTTCGGCACTCTACCTACGACATACATGCTTCCAACGGATTCGAGTTCGAAGCAGAAAGCCTGATCACATCCCAGATTATCGACTCCATTCATGAGCAATGAATCATCTCACGGTCTTCTTTACCTCGTTCCGGCTCTCCCTAATTTCGCTTCACCGATTGATGAGTCAGACAAACTTGTGTTCTCTCTGAATGCGGTGGAATCCAATAACAGAGTCTGGGTCTCACCTACCTGAGTGTGATACTATAAGAAGAAATTATCCCAAAACATGCCCCCTCCCGAAGTTTCAGAGCTCGTCAAAATTTTTCTGGATGGCGAAATCTGGCCCCGAGAACATCGGTGAATTTCTCCTCGTTGAAACACGGAGACAGGAACGGTCCCGAGAGGGATATTTTATTTGGAAGCTCGTTTATTGCTATCTAACGAGATTGCTAAGGGGAGCGATTTCTCTCTACTCCTCGTTCCTGCTAGCTCTCTACTTGAGGATAAATCAATATCACTCCGATACGTGCAAGTCATCGATTGAGCGGATAAGCAAGTGGAGGGATGCTCTGTGCACGGGAAAAGTCGCTTCTTCCATCAGAGTTTGATTCTCTGTATAGAATATCCCATGTCCTGCGGAAGTCTTCCACATAGGTCGCAATCCAACTTTCTACAATTATTCTATCAACGTCGCGATTCCGCGATAGTTGGACACCGGTGTTCGGCGCACGGGGCTGTTGAATCGCCGAACGCAAGGCGATTTGTCGCGTAGGCATCTGTGAGTCGTGCTTCGAGAAACAGGCCAATCCGTCCCGCCGGCAGAAGGAACGGATCCCGAAGGAGCGCTTAGAGTGGGAGGAAGTAGGGAAGGGAGCGCCCGACTCGATCGAACTCTCAGCAAAGATCATCGACGGCATCGTCTAGTTCGTCTGTACTGTTCGAGCTCTGTCGTCGTCGATTCAGTGAAACTTTACATCGTAGTTCCCTTGTACGCATCTCTGAAGGACTTGACGTGCACGGAACCGAACGCTTCCTGGAGAATACGTTGAATCTCACTCAGATCAAGCCGTTCTCGCATATCAGCCGGATTTCATGGCCATCCGGGTGTATCGGTTGTTGTTTATGGTGGTCGTCGTCGCGGAGGGAAACCTAGAGGAGTGAGGAGAATCATCGACGTCCTACCGCCGCCGCCGCGGTCGTCGTCGTCATTGTTGTCGTTGCTGCCTTCCTTTCCCCTACTTCTAATTCGCACGTAGCGCTCGCCTCAGTAGGCTGCGTATGTGACGACTGGCTTCTTGCGAATTACTAGTACTATAACGCTGTTACGAGCGGTGCTGTGCACCTCAGCCAGCGTGGAGTGACAGTGTCAGCGTGAGAAACGTCGAGCATATCGTGATGAGGGCTCTCTAATGAGAAGAATGCAGGTCCCGGACGGGATAGTGCATCGGATGCTGAAGACCCGCCGAATTGGAACGATGTCATCCGTGTATTCGTCATCCTCGTCGTTAGCTCCGCCGCCGCCGAAGTTGCCTCCATCGTTCCTGTGGTCTCAGACTCGTTTAACTTCGACTACTTTCCGGAGTGATTGTTGTTGGCGGTAGCAGGAGTGGGACTCTCGTCTCCGCCCAAACCGCTCGATTACGTCGCCGCGGTCTCACCACAATCGACTCCGTCACAGTCGGCAGCAGAGTCGGGTGTACTCATCTCCGGTCCTCACTCCGTGGCCTCCTCGTCATCATCGTCATCACGACAATCAAGTCGGACACCTGAGAGGTGTCTTGAAATTGAACGGGCGAATCGAACAAACGACCAAAACTCCTAGCGTTGTCGTCGCCGTCGTTCGATGAGAGTGCTTGAGATCTGGGGAAGAGAGCTCTTGCGACTGAAGTAGATTTCGTCTACCGTCGAACTTTCACGCGACGTCTACTTCGGTGTCCATAATGGTCTCCATGGGAGAGCCAGGAGCCAACGGCATCGAGCGGCTCTCTTCAGCTACATCGACAGTCAACAACGCGTCGACCACGACCATCTCTCCAACATCTACGGCGACGAATAACGCCCAGTTGACGAGGAAACCTAACGAGGCGGCTTCGGATCAGAATGCGAGCGACAACTCCTCAGGAAGTAAGTGTGTCCATGTGCTAATGCCGAGCGTATATCGATCATTTCGTCGTCCACATTCGCGTTCGACACCCCTGACTGCGTTCAGAAGCTCCGAGGAAACTCTATGTAGAGACTCACCGAGGAAACGACCGCGTTTTCCGCCCAGCTTGCCCTCCAGACT
Organism: Galendromus occidentalis; assembly: GCF_000255335.2. Classification (NCBI taxonomy): domain Eukaryota; kingdom Metazoa; phylum Arthropoda; class Arachnida; order Mesostigmata; family Phytoseiidae; genus Galendromus; species Galendromus occidentalis. Next base: position 839,726 of record NW_003804308.1, read on the forward strand.
TCATCGGGGCAGGGACTCCTACAAAGACTCGGAATCCTTCAATGCATCCGCGTTTCGCTAAAGCTTCGGCGGCGCGGTCGAAAACGCAGCGCAGTTTTTCCCCGGTGTGCCGATGATATGATGTTTTTGCGCTCTCTCGGCTGGCCGACTCTTACCGACGGAATTGTCGGCTCACCATGTGGTCAGTCTGGACAGCAGCTCAGTCTCAAATGTTTTTCATATCTCCATTCGAGTAGGCTCGCTCAGTATACATCGGTTCTGTCGGTTCAGGGCTCGGCGCGGCGTCATTCTTCCAAAGGGTATTGAGATTCGGAATTGCTTACGAAATCGAGAGCTCCAATCCTCATCTCATACCAATCGATCTCGGAGTAGAGCCAGAGCTCCACGAAAACAATCGCTAGAGATGTCTCTTCCTCCCGAAAACGCTCGAGCTAGGCCCCAGGTGTTTTTTCCAAGCCCCTTGTAAACCATGCACCAGACCACGCTCGTATGAATAGGGCATCGATCACGACGCAGAAGACTCTTTCGACAGGAGGAACAAGAGACGAACAATCGGTCACAAGTCGGAGAGGAGTTGTTAGAGATTGTACAAGAATCGGAAACATCGAAATCGAGCGGCAACCATCGAGTGGAGGCGTGTTCGAAGAGGCGTAGGGGAAATTTTCAGAACATGGTCACGCTTCAATTGTGGCCGTCTTTTCAATGACAATAATTTCCAGGACAGTACACCTCTCCGGTCTGCGGGTTGCAGCTCGATATAAAACCAGAAGTTTTGGCTGAGGTCAAAGTCGAGCAAGCCGAGGCTCAGTCCGAGAAGAGCCATCGGAAGCATTCTGAAAAAGCTCACCGCGAACGGCACAAAGATGAAAATCGACAGAAAGGCAGGTCTGTACGATTAGGATAATAATCTAAAAGAGGACGATGGGATATGCGATACATCATATTGTGGATATGTATATCAGTTTGGGTATAAACATCCTCCCGAAGAGTACTACGGACCTTATGTTTGAAGTCGGCCGGATTTATATTTCCATCTTGGATAGTTACAGGTCATCTAAGGATGGATCTTCCCGATGTTCTCGGTGTAAACGCCGACTGCAAAAAATGCGCAACTGTAGCATACAGTGCAAACGGGACCGGAGTACGCTGCCGCTGAAAATAGAACCCAAAGGTCTGCAGACGGCGCGCTTCCCGGAAACCCTGGAATACGATCATTACAAGTTCGGAAGGTGAGTTGAGGATCAAGCGGCTGTACCGGAGAACGAAATCCTGCTCCTTCTCTCACTCAGTAGGTCTCACGCCGGATTTCCCTCACTCCCCGCAGGTTCTTCCGACGGGAGCGTCATTCGAACGGCGGCGCAGACATCCTGCATCTTTATTTCGATGAAATCCAACACCTGAACCCGGAAGAGATGCAACGACTTGTGAAGGAGTACCTGAAAGAGACTTTCCGTGAATCGACGCAAGGCTGCGCAAAATACGTAGTGTCGGTGGTCCACAACGGAGCATCGTACATGCCAGACCTCGTCGACTATTTCGCTGCGACACATCCTCAAATGAAAGTCAAATGCGGAATACTTGGCAGACAAAGTGACATCGAGACAACCACCATGCGCGAATTCAAGGATCTCGTAGAACGCACGTACAGTTGCGGTACTTATCGCGCCGGACCCCTGCATCAGATCTCTGTGGTGGGAACAGCCCAGGAGGAGACGGGGGGCTTCTTTCCCGATTTCCTGAAAATGTTGGAGCAGAGCCCCTTCTTGAAACCGACAATGCCGTGGGGCTCGTTATCTGTCGAACAATTCGACCCCCGGCACAGCAATGACGGTCCAATTGTTTGGGTCCGCCCGGGTGAACAAATGGTTCCGACAGCCGAAGTCAAAGGATCTCCGATGAAACCGACTCGCAAAGAACTCAAGAACCTTTATTACCAACCTCTGCGTTCGACGGAGCCCCGTGAGATATTTTTCGAGGACCGAACGAAGGCGCACGCGGACCAGGTTGGTCAGGGTCTTGACAGAATGACGACGGCTGCCGTGGGGATCCTCAAAGCTGTCAACGGGGAGAGATGGTGCAATCGTGTTACCAAGGATGTGGTGGCGTTCCATGCTAGCGACTATTTGTCTCTGGTGGAGAAATTGCAGCTGGACCTGCACGAGCCTCCTGTCTCTCAGTGCATACAGTGGGTTGAAGACGCCAAACTCAATCAACTACGCAGAGAAGGGGTTCGCTATGCAAGAGTGAATCTCTGTGACAATGATATTTATTTCCTTCCTCGCAATATCATCCACCAGTTCCGCACGGTGACCGCCGTGGCCAGCATAGCCTGGCATCTTCGCCTCCGGCACTACTACCCCTCAGCGTAAGTTGCTAGTCGCTTGCTCGAGAACGTCTAAAGACCACTGGCTGGCGAGCGATTTTTTCTCATTCCGAGCGACGGAGCTCGATGCCTCGTTTATTACATTCCTCGATTTCGGAATTTGCAGGGAAACCGCACCGCTGACGGCGAAGACCACGTCGAGCTCATCAGCCGAGTCGAAGGACTCCGAGGAAACTCCGATGGAAATCGAGGTCAAATAGCGTGGTGGCAGAACTGCGAACAGGTGTATAGGTTAAATAGGATTACGGAGTCGAGTCCTCCGACGGGCTTTCCGTGCGCAAATTCTGATATAATATACAAAAAGCGATAGCGTGTTGCGGTATATTGCGGCTTTCCCCGTGGAGTGAAACCGCGTAGTGATCGCGACTATCAGCAATTCATCGTATTTTAGCAGAACGTAACTTATTTTCATCAATAGCGATAAGCAGCATATATTCTTCAGAACCTTATCTTTTACGGACTGGTCGAAGTATTTTTTCGTCCGTTTTGAGTGAGCTTTCTCGGCGATCCCCGTTCCCAGGGAATCAATCCAGAGATTAAAGGCATTATCTGCGCTTCCCTCGAATTCCCGGAACCTCACGCCTCTCCGGGAGTGCCCGGAAGTAGCTCTTCATGTAATTTCCTTGACGCCGGTTTGGATCGGATAAGTTCATTGATGGAGGACCCAAGGCTGCCGCGGGAAGGATCTACGAATGGGCTCGAATTCCGATCGGGACGGGTCAGATCGATCCTCGGTAGATAAGTGCAAGACTCCGTCCGCAGCATATGCGATACGCATCGAGGCGCAGAACTAGTCGCATCGTCACTGAGATCTCCCCTCGGGAACCCGGAGCTCTGATAGGCGCTTTCACTCGGACACCCGCAGGGGCCACTACCGGAGCCGTCGCGTCGTCCCGATCAAGCAGTCAGCAATCATTGTCCAAACCTCGCTAATAACTAGTTGTTGTCCCGCCTACTGGTGGAGACTATTCGAATTCGCGCTTGTGCTTGAGATTGAAGCCAGGAAGGCTCGATTGTATTGAGTGAGTTCATGACCGCAGCCCTGTCTGCGGAAGCGCCCTCTCCTCCGGCGAGTCAGATCATGAGGCGACCTGGGACCGCGTCGGGGAAAATCGCCAATGACGAGCTAGATCTGTATTAAGATGTAAATAAGGCCCGAATGCCCATACAAACTCTGTTATACTGTACACTCGAATGAGATCTTCCGACTTCTGTGGAAGAGCTCGACCCTTCTAAATGCAATGCGGAAGTCCCCGGGGTAGGGGTTCCCCCCCTCATCAGAAACGAACCCACGCGACAAAATAATGTATGTATAATGAAGAAGATCTTGCAAAAGAGATAATAAATGCCTATCTAAAGAAAATCGTCTTCTTCTTCACGCTCTCCCCAACATGAGCTCCCCTTTCGAAAGGGGCATTCGGAGGGGCGCAACGATCCAATAGAAGAAGCAAGCGTCGAGGAAGTCGGGAACGAGGACACGGAGATATGACTCTTGCATTCGAATTTATTTCCATGATGATGAGCTAATATAGAATTGTATAACTTTACAATATGTTTACAATGTTCTTACACAAACCATCAAGCCGAATATTTAGATCCTGTGGTTGGTATTCTTGTCGTTGCGAGAGTCCATTTAGATTTAAGGCCCACTGTCTCTCTATTCCATGACATTAACGGTGTGAACAGTAGGGATTCTAAGCTACGAAAGAGTAGTCATCGATCAAAAGCGCCGATTTTAGCTGCGTTTCTCCCTCATTCGTTTTGGAGCGTCCCCTGCGCACCGGAATGGTCCGACGAGGAACAACTTCGCAACGAACATGCTCGTTTGACGTTCCTTCGTTCTACTTCCGACCGAGATTCGGCCAGAGACGCAGTCGTGCAGAACGAACGAGTCGCCAGGAGTTTCCCGTGGCAGCGATCGTTTCCAGAATGACATACGTTCGAATGACGTTCATCTTCCGTTCAATTGTTACTTCATATCTATAGAGATAAGGCGGGCAACCTCGTCTTCATGGCGTACCGCAATTAGATTTTTCAAAGTTGTTACATAACTCCGTTTGACTTCAGTCAAATTTCCGTCGTCTTCTCCTCACGTTCATCTATCATACCTCAATACAGTCGTATCCGATTGCCGGAAAGAGGAAAAACGCCCAATCACTCAAGTAAGCGCTTTCGTGGTAGCTGTTCAATATCCGTGGTGAGACGAGTCGGCGAAGTCCTTTCAAGGTATCACATACGAAGAAGAAAATTCTGATGATGATATCAGTTTTTTCGGTTCTGTGCTCGTTTGTCTTTCTTCCGGGAGCGTTGTTCCTGTTCAATTTTGGGTTGTTTGATCTATCTACAAATGTACACGGCCCGCTGTTGAAGGTGTCGCGTCTGCGCTCGGCTAGTTATTTTGCTTGCTCCACGGTGCTCGTCAACTGGGTCCGATCAACGAAGATCTTCCAAAGCTCCCCATTGTGTCACGGTTAGATACTTTCACCACTGACCATGAGAAGAATTCCAATCAGAACCAGTACAGTCCGAGTCGGGTCAATGTGGTTGAACCCCGATCGGCACCGCTCGCTCGGAGTCCGCGATTGCTCGGAGAGCAAATAATCTCGGCTTCGACGCCAGAGCCTGGAAACTTGATGTTTCGGATTCAGATCACTGACGAGACTCACCGTCGAATATTATTTGTTCCTTCGGCGCGGGACCGAAATTCCACGCGAGTTCGAATCGGAATCGAACGGAGTCGGAATAGATTTGAAGCGTCCGGCGGTCGGACGCACTCCTTTTCTGTACACTCAGTGGAGAACAATTGAGAACATTGAACATCTGCCCGATGGAGATGTCGCGAAGCAGTATGACCAGAAATTAAATCAAGGCCGAAGAGACATAGCACAGACTCGAAACAATCTCATCAGACACTTTACGAATGAAGTGAGAAAGCGTCGCTATATAATGCCAGCATTGAAACGCCGGTCCCAGTCGCAGTGATTTCTGCGTGTTTTTTCCTCTTCTGTCTCTTCACGCTCTCTGACGTGTTGTCGATGTGACTAAAAGATTAGGCCGCTCAAATGCGTCGATGTTGTCTCAGTAGAAGTTGGTTGAAAAACCTCTGGTTCTCTTTCCGTATCTCTTGTGATTCTCGACGATATATGCATCTTCACATTGCTAGGTATATGGTACACAAACATACAAATTTTACAAAAAATCCCCAACTGTCAGCTCGGAGGAGGCTAATAACAGTTGTCAACTCGACTGTTCTGTTCGAATCCGGACAGAATCGTTCGTCTCCGACGGAGTTCCCTCGCCGAGACGCGTTCTGCCGGTAGACTCAGTCGTAAAGGTTCAAAAGCGGGATCCCAGAGAATCAATCCTCTCCAAAAAAATTGCTGTGGTCCTACTCAGAATAGACCTCGGAGTTTGTTCCGACCGCCTTCCGAAATCACAGCACCTAATGTTCCGACTCCCTAGCCTCTTCTTACAGCAGCAAACAAAAAACAGCACCTTCACAGCGACCAGTATATCTACATCTGGCTCCTTCGTCTTTCGGCGAGTCTGCCGGTATTCGCTCCCACCACGGCCACCAAGACAACGGAGATGAAACAACTGAAACATCTCTTGCATTATTAGTAATGTATGGGACATCGCCGTCTTGATAGGAATAATAATTATAGTATCAATCCTGTTATCTTTCGGGTATCGTCTGTGGTAGTAGTAGTTGTAGTAGTAGTGGTGATAGTAGTGGTAATTGTTGATGTTGTTGTTGTGTCTTTTTTTGATGCGGTTTCCTCTTGCTGCTGTTGTCGTGATACACAGGACCATAAAATCACTCGAGTTAACTAATAAATATCGGGAGCATATGTTTCCTACATTCTCAATCTGTACGACGTCCCAGAAACGTTCATCAGCTTCGCGACTTTTACGCCGTCAGGGGTATGTGGGATGGGTCGTCTTTTTTTTGTGGTTTTCCCTTTAAATATTTCACATGGGGAATATGCGGTACACATAAGAATCAATCCTGCGCTCGTATACCCGGCTGTTGACTCAGTCATCTAACAGAGCGCTCATCAAGCGGAATCTCCACTATGTCAACTCCGACCCCTAACGTGCTCATGCCTATCCCGAAAGGATGGATCGCATCATGAACACCTCGGGGGTCGTATCGAGTACGGGATCCACGTAATCTCCATAGTGTCCTATTCCATGTCAGCGACTTGCGCAAATGTATCGTTCAGTGCTCGAGATACAGCACCGACTCCAGTCCTGGGAGCGATGCAGCATCCGGCTGGATGATTCCGCGCCAGAGAAGCGTGGATAAATGTAAGAAGTCTCTTATGGGGTTTCAGAGTCGCTTGGCTCGGCGCACGACAGAACGTTTACCGAACTTCAGCGGGATTCCGAGAGCGCTGTCTCCGGGTGTACGAGGAGTTCCAGGTGAAACAGACAGCCATATCATGTCCGAACTCACGGGAAATCGACATAGTCTGCTCCGCCCGCCGCTGACGTTCCACGTGAAACTCGTATGCTTTCGGGTTTTGGATCTGGCCGCTCGTTCTTCGCCAAGACAAAAAAGCTCCGGCTCCGGATCTCGGAAGTCCCCCTCGAGAGGGATGAGACCCCCAAATTCGATCCGCTTGAAGCTCGACGCAACGCTTATCCAAGTTCCCGCTCTTGTATGGGTGTGTATGTTTGTCTGCTCGTTCCTCCGTTTCTGTCACAATTGATCCATTCCATGTATCCATGTTGTATGAACGATGTTTTCTCTTCGGACTTCGAATTTCAAAGCTACCCAGATATTCGAAACCTTTCTTTTTTCATGAAGCCGTGTAGAGGGGCAAAGCTGATTCCTCTCAGCGTTCCAAAATTGAAGTCAAATTGATTCCTAAGCAGAGTCAAGTTAGATCTGGAGTTCATCGGTGTTCCATGACTTTCGTTAAATGGGTTTGACAATGGGAGCGTCTCAGTACCACCGCGTCGAAGGATAAATTTGATGGACAGACACATGATTCCAGATGATGTGGTGAAGGCGGCACTGGTCATGGGGAAGATTCTTCAAAGGAAACGCACTCAAAAATTGTTGTCCGAATGGAAGCGATCGATTGAGCGAGCTCTGGTTTGGGCTCGAAGCTGCTCGTCTCATCGCTGCTCGTCTACCAATCTTATGGACCGTCCATGTTACGGTTCGCTTAAGGCGCCGCGTGGGGATCTAAGGCGAGATTACCACCTTGCGCTGCACCCTTCATGAGATATTTCTCTAGTTTGCCTAAGATGTGTTTTCCGTAGGTGTACTTGCGTAGAGAGGCCATATGAGGTCGGATCTTCTGCAGGAGCAATTTACGTTGCGGTGGCTCGGCGACCTCGATCATGCGTTGCACGACGTAATTGGCATACTGATCCTTAATCATTGTGTAGAGAGCACTTCCGTCAAGGAAAGAACAAACCTCTTCGATAAGCAAAATGCGATCTGGGCGAGAGGCGTGAGTCACACATTTTTCGACGACGTTCGAGGCGAATTTATGCTGCGATAAGGCGAGCACTTTCCCTCTGGTGGCAGCCACGATCTGATTCTTGTCGTCGGTTCGACCGTGCTCCAGCACGTGTTGGATCACGTAGTTTCCGTATTGGTCTTGCACAAGTTGCTCGGTGTGCTGATGGAGTTCTTCAAGAATAGGGGACGTCTGCTCGGACGTGCAGTGTTCCAGAATTCTTTGGATGACACGACAGCCGTACGGATGCGTGGATAATGCGAAAACCTGGCCCTGGAGAACACGATGTGGATTTCAGAAAATCATCCTCGGTTTCTCCCGCTGGTTTCGCCGGGCAAGGGGAATGAGTTCCCCTTGAAATGACCGGAGGATAGGCTCAGGACCCCTACAGGGAGGTCCGACAGGATACCACGAAAAAAGGAAAAGGAGAGAGGTCCTACCTGGAAGGCATCAATGATGAACTGCAATGCGAGGGGGTCGACGCACTCGATGCACTTTTGTACGACGTGATTTCCGTTCTGATCCTTGACGCATTTGAGAACGTGGCCGTCGAGCTCCCTGACGATCTCCTTCTGTTGTTCGGATGGTATACTTTCAAGAGCTTTTTGAATCACTCGACAGCCATACATCTGCAGAGCCAAAGGAAGCACGTGCCCCTTGACACGCGCAGCCAGCGCCTGCTTTTGCTCAGGAGTTCCGAATTCGAAGAATTTCTGGATGACGTAGTTTCCGAAGACGTCCGTCATGAGAGAGTAAGCTGAATTAATGATTTCGTTGAACACCAATTGTTTCTCGGCCAACGTCGCGCGTTCGAGCTTCTGTTGAATGAAGCGCGAACCGTGTTGATCCTGAGAGAACTCCACAATGTGATTCAGGAGATCGCGGAGCTGGAGGTTGGGGTAGCGGTTGTTCCGAAACTCCTCAAGGAGACGGGACCGACCACTATTTTTCTCAAGCACGCCACTGCAAAGACAATGAGCTTTAGACCGAAGGTCCGAATTCGATTTTTTTTCAATATTTGAAATCGCAAGGGCGGCAGACCCGTCCTCGATCAGTGGATGCATGGGATCGGACTCACTTCCTCGGCATGTTGACGGGATTACTGTTCTGCGAGGCAAATAGAGACGACCCGCCAGCCTGCCCGAAACCGGCCATTCCCAACCCGCCATTTCGCACGAGCGGGAACTTGGAGTCAGGCTGACCACCCGACACCAGTCTAGAGGTCAGCGTTGCACCCAAATTCAAGTTCGACGTAGAGCTATTCAGCCCCGGTAGAGGAGGAGTCAGGCTCTGAGTTGGAGGGACAATACCAAGCGGGTTGTAGTACTGATTTTTTCCAGGAGGGCCAAAAGGCTCAGCGAATGAACGTTGGCCCTGGAAAAGCAGCGACTGTCGGTTCGGTTAGTTTCGACGAAGTCATCGGTATTGGATCAGTCGATTCCCTGTCGTATGAAGCTCCATCTCATAAGCTCGGGATATTCTCATCGAGGAATCACAGCTCACCTGATTGCCGAAATCCCTTCTGTCGAAAGACTCCCTGCGTCCTGGATGTTGAGAATCTAATCCCGTTCCAATAGGTCCCATCGGAGTTGTTCCGATTGGTCCCAGACCAGCCATCGAGGTATTCTGGCCTCCACTGTTGGACCCAAAGTTGCCAAACGAATTCAAGCTGTTGGCACCGTTCAGTGCGTTCCCTCCCAGTCCTGAGGGAGCTGCTCCCTGACCTTGAGAGAAAAGGTTGCTCGACGATTGACCCGAACCGCTGATGCTGCCGTCGGCATTGTTCTGCGGATTAAGCTGCATCTGCTGACCCTGCGGATGGTTCATGAGCATGTGACCAGCAGGTGGCTGAAGCAGTCTAACCCCTGCCTGGGGATGCGGATGGGGGCCCCGACCAGCGCCGGGATGTGGGGCTCCCGGATGGGCCCCTGGATGTGCCCCCGGATGACCCATCATCATGTTGTCGTAGTAGCCTCCTGGCGGGCCTCCCATCATCGAGAACTGGCTGCCAGGTGGACCTTGACCGCTGTCCCCATTCACGGCACTGGGCGTGATTGGCCTCTGGGTCATTTGTGGATGCGGTCCCCCTGGATTAGGTGTTCCCGCAGGGTTGGGGAACATGCCCCACGGCGGCATACCGTAGTATTGCGCAGGTAAGGGCATCGCGGCTGGGGACAACAGACCCATCGCAGCGTAGGGATCTTGGTTCATAGCAGCTGCGAGATACGGATTCTGATGATGAGCTTGGTACTGTTGTGGGTGCGGGTGGGCTTGTTGAGTTGCCATCATGTGGTGGGCGAGCATGTGACCCGAGCCTGCGAACGAAAGAACATAATTTCATCGATGGGGAAAAACCTTCAATTATCTTCGAAAAGGTCCTCAATAAGGCTCTCGTGTCCAGAAGCCCGGCGCACACCGACCTTGAGGAGGTTGCTGTCGTTGCTGGTTGCTCCCGGGCGGATACGCCATTGTCTGTTGGCTGGTGCTCAATGTCGGATTACCAGGATAGTCAGGAAGCATCGAGCCAGTGGCGTCGAGCGAGCCGATGAGACCGTTGGCCCCATCGGGTCCGGCATGACCCGAGTAGTCGAAGCCGATCGATGGCTGAGCACCCATATCGAATGTTTGAACGATGACGTTCTTCTTATCGAGAACTTCTTCCGCTCCGGCGACTTGGGCTGCATACTCATCGGCCATGACGCCGTTGCTCATGTGGCTCGCTTGCGCATGCTTCTTGACATCCTTGGTCAACGACTTCTTGAGACCCAGAGTGGTAGGGCTGGATCCTCCCAGGACGTACTCGACAACTTTTTCGGAAAGTCGACTATGACCTTCGGCGGGAACCTGCTGCGTGTAACCCCCGCTCCAAGTGGAATCTCTCCACTGGTCAACGAAAATGCCTTTATTCGCATCGTCTTGCATTTGTTTCTGTCCCATGGCTACTCCTGCTATTTGGCTCGGAGACATCGGATCCAGAGACCAGAGTTTCTTCGCAGAGCTGGGGGGCATCATTTGCGAGTGTGAGCCCCCAGTCTCGAGGGCGAGCGCTTGAAACTCGCTTTCGAGCTCTGCAGCAGTGTTGTCTGCCGCTCCTCCAATGCTATCAGTGCCATCGCCAATAACCCATCGAGAGTGTTTCGTGTAGCTTTGGAGATCTGAATCAGGCCGCTGAAAGAAATAGCTGGAAAGACAAAGCAGTTCTCGATGATTCGATCCGATCCGATTTAGACAGAAAAAAAAACCGTGGACGGAGTCGGGCGGTTCACAAGGACTAGCGTGTCACCCTCACCTAACCATGGCGTCGTCCTGACTGCGATGTGGACCTCCTGCCGGTGCAACCATCGGCGTCGACGCGACCGATTGGCTATTGAGACCAGCAGCATGGTTGTTGTTGTTGCTGCCGGTGCCGCCATTGTTGTTGATGTTGTTACTGCTGTTGTTGCTCCTGCTGGTACTGCTGGTCAGAGTGCTGGTGCAGGCAGAACTGCTGTTGCCAGTGCCAACATTAGTACTGCTATCGCCGGTGCAACTGCTTGCGCTACTGTCCGTGGGGCTGCTGCCGGTGTTCTGATTGCTATTGCCTACCACTCCAACTGTATTGCTCTCGTTATCAGCACCGCCGCTGTTGTTGTTTATGCTGCTGATGCTATTGCCGCCACCGACGGGACCGCCACTGCAGGCAGAATCGTTCATGTTTCCACTGTTGTTGTTGTCCTGGTTGATTTCGGTGTTGTTGCTACCGCTGCCACAGCCGATGTCGTGGCTGTTGTTGTTGTTGTTCCCGCCGCCGTTATTCGCCACTGTTTGGGGGGCAGCAACGGTCCCATTGGACGCCCTCTGAGGAGCGCCAGACCCGCGCGACGCCTCTGCGGCCCCGTTCATCATCTCCATCCCGACTGCTGACGCCCACGAACTGCCCTCTGTTCTGCAGTATCTGATTTCTCAACAGTTCTGGGACTGAATCGGGTTGTACGACGCTCGTCGATCTTCCACCCGTCGCCCGGATGGATCGGCGGACAGTGATTTTTGATTGTTGTCGATTAAAGTATTCGTCGTCAGATGGATTGATGAATGAATTCACTCTCGTTGTGTTCTGATGGGGACGCCAGTTGTTCTTCGGTGTTGGTTGCCGTTGATGTTATCAGCTCCTGCGGAAGAAAATCTGTTTTTCGCATTGTGTCACAAGAGCCCCATCAGTGCGCGAGGGAGAGGCTCCACGGTGATTAGTTCTCGCTCGTCACGGAACAATTCTTCTTCGATGCCTCCTTCTTTTCTTCATTTTACCCAGAGTTCTCACAGTGAGCAGCCGTATAATGGTGGAAATATTGTTCGATCCTTGGGAGCCGCGGCTACTGGGGACCCGAGCTGATGGAAGGAAGAAATTCTTCTGGTCATAACGAAAGAAGGCCCCGACGGAAACACGCGAATCATTGTAGTCAGAAGAGTATCCATCGTGTAGCCTTGAGGATGACATTCAGATCTGTTCCATCGGAGCGAGAAGAACTCACAACGACTCATCGCGATGTCGTCCTCATAACACGTTACTCGAAGCCAAAGAACTCGATTGAATCTTATGGACATGCTTATCATGACGCTTGATTGTTGGACGGTAGACGAATTCTCGAATTGTCCCCAATATGTAAGTGTTGCGAATCGGACCGCTTCCCTATTGCGTTCAATAGCTGAGTTTATCGCATCCGTAACTGCTCTTCTCTCAGATCCCTCCATCCATGAGCAATAGGAACCAGCGGCATGGTATAAAAATTCAGAAGATCGCTGTTCCGTACGGAGCTGGAGACTTCGTCTCAGCTGGATGCGGATCAGACCCATACCGACTGACGGAAGGGTGGAGGAGAGAGCGAAAATAATCTGAAAAACATCCGCTACCGGAATTTCCGAAGAAGGTTCGAAGAAGCACACTCGCTCATTTGTCCTTTTGCCAAGCTGGCGACCATCGCCCATTCATCTATTCTCGATCTACGGAGATCTGCTCGAGACCCCGAGAGGGCCTATGAATGACCTCATCCGAAGTCCCATGACCTAAGTATGCCTACTCGAATTCCACCGCTCGTCGATGCGACTCGTTCGATCGCGCCGTCTCTTCAGAATTCCACCAAACTCGAACATTCGGCACCCGAAAAGGTTTGACGGGGATGACCTTCGCTCAATCTGCCTGCTTTGCGAACCCATGAAATATAGACCTACACCGCTGCAATCGAGCGAGCGAGAGAGCTCTTCGGTTCCGAGAACGCAACATGACATCAACGCCATGAGAGTGTTTGTCTGATCCGCTCGGAAATCCCTACTCTCGGATCGAATATTTTCCGAGCGTTGTTTCTAGCAGCTTCGAGATCCCGAGATAGATGTTACGGGAAAACAAAACGGTTTCTGGTTGTTGGAGTCACAGAAACGACTGGAGCCCAGAAGATTCAGAAGATATAGGTCTGCAGCTCGCGAAAACATCAACAAGCGAGGGATCGAATAATAATACCGATGAGTAGTATTTTCTTCGAGGGCGACGAATACCCACAACGAAGAAGCATCTGGACTCGATGACGTCATCGAACGTCTCGATGAGGCTCTGTGCGATGAAAATCGTGATGCGAGAGTCGCGGAATCGGATTTCCGCGATCTTCCGAAAAACGGATACCTCGATCAGAGAGGTCGCAGATGTTTCCTCAATGGGAGGATACAGAAGAACCGCTCATTCATTCATGGACGCTAGGAACAAGTTGCGCTGAACGCGTTGCCAGCAGGAACTGCGACGGTGCTCCGACCTTTAAAGAGACCCGAAAATGGAATCAACACTCATGACACTCAAGCAGCGGCTAAGCGGCGAAACTTGGGCAGACGGGCCTTGAATCGAGGAGCATGGAGCGGCGAGCAAAGTTTCTGCTTGACAGAGAATGGTATTTTGAGGTAATCGAAACCGTACCAGCCCAGAGACCGATACACGCTCGCAGGCGATCACGTCTGCAGCTCCCAGAAGATGTTTACGGACGGGATACCCGTCAGAAGATCCCCAAGGAAAAGGAAGGAGTCGAGAATGTAGCGACTCCATGACTGCTCGAGCTCTCGTCGAAGTTCTCTGCAGGAGAACGATTTTCACTGCACATACACATTGGCAGACGCCTTCGAGAGACCATAATGGATAGGGTCCCCACAGTAGTAGCTAACCAGCTAGCTGGTCACTGAAACCGGCTAGGCTTGACGTCTGAGGTAGACGATTCCGACGGGAGACGGAACCGAATTTACGTGGGATGTCACCAGAGGCTGAAGAGACTTAGAAAGCGTACTCCAGGAGGCAAAGGGTGGAGTATCGTGAGTAATGGGGACGAATGCCCTCGGACCCAAGCAGCGCTCTGCGCAACTGATGACAAAACGATGAGCATCCATCAGCGATTGAACACTTGTGTCACGTACCTGAGGCGTGCCCGGGTGCCGCAAGGGTTGCACTATTTACAAGTATTTACACCTGGCTATGTACACCGCACATACGCTATATACACAACATGGCCTTTGAGGCTTGGCCAGAGTTGATCGCTAGTCGAACTTCTTCTTCGTCGTCGTCGTCGCGCCAGCCAGGGGTCACCTGACGGGCGGATGCACAGCTGAGTTAGGCGCCATTTTTGAAAATGTCGCTGCCCGCGAGATTGGAAGGGCGCTTCCTATACAGAGTCGAATCGATGCTCTGACTCGACCAAGTGCCGTGAGAGGCCCATCTGTCGTCTCCGTTTCCCTCTCTTTCCGCTGGATTTTTCCCTTGACATGTACTCTGATAATTCGAATTTTGAAGCGCTTTCAGGAAGCCTCCAGAATCACCAGCGTTGCTTGCACGAGCTGCCGGGAAAGCTCTAGATCTCCAAGTGTTACGGCTCACCAGATACTATATGCCGATCTGGGATCGGTGAACAGACCTGCTGATGGAAATGTCCGATAGACCCGTTGACTGAGGACCAACGTCCATTCTCAGGAACGAAGCGCCGTCGTTCATGCAACTCTGCGAGAGCAGAGGGACTCCATCCAAATCCTGCCGGAGCAACATGGAGGCCAGGATTTCGCTCAAATTCTTTCCCCTTCTAGACCCAACGCACATTGGAGTTTGGGTCCGGAAGATGAAGCGGCAGTCCCAGAGCTTAAGACGATTCTCTTTACGAATGTTTTTCGGGGGAAATCTACGCGGCGGTGTGCCCGAGTTCGCGAGCGCAGAGTGTCATCATGACAATCTGATGATGAGGTGCTTGGTTTCACGGATACCATGGGTTTAAATATTTCCGTGAACTCCCCAAGTGCCCCCCGTGTTGTTGGCTGCGACTCGCAGCCTGCGAGTCACCGATTTAGCACACGGTAGCTGACCTACAGAAAAATTCGACTTTATTGGACACGTGGGTAGCATATCATCCTAATGTTGGCATATGCGGTCTTCGCTGGCGATGAAAGTGTAACATTGCGGAACAGCCGCTTTTCCTTCTTTTCTATTCTGCTAGAGCGTAAGGATTTGATCAGGCTCCCTCGAACGAGCTCTGTTCAGATCATAGTTCGTCTCTTTCATCCTGTGCTGACCCATCGGCAATTTCCTCTTCCTGGAAGCTCCACAGATTACCTCCGAATGAATAGTAAAGGATGTCCACGCGTTCTTTCAGCAGGACTTTCTTCGCCTTCGGGAGTTTCATCTGAAGAAGTCTCACGACTCGTTGAGATTCTTTCGCGACTGCGGGTTGCTGGAAACGGGAAAAACCGGAGAAATTCTAGGACCGCTCATCTCAGAAACTTCGACCCCATCGGCAAACGCACTCACCCCCAAGTCTAAGATTCTTTCCATGAGTTTCAGATAATAATCAGCTGTGGTGCTCCTCTTATCGGTACGTGGGAGACTGGCGATGAAGATCTTCGTCTGCAACACCATTTGCTCTGCCAGCAGAGTCCTGTCGAACAGATGGGCTTTCACTAGCCGATCCAGTTCAAGAATGCAAGCCGGACAGCTCCATTGTACCTCTGAATCACGAGAATCGTGTCGCTACGAGGCCTCCGAATCCATCGGAAATATTTCGGCATCTCCCGGGAGTAGGGATCATGATGAGAATACCCACCGGAATTCTGGTTGACGAAGTTTCGGAGTCTGTTCAAGCTGAAGAAGCCCTGATACTTCGCTGCCCACGACATTGTGTCCCGCGCGAAAATGAACAATACCGGCCAGTGTTCTTTCCGCGGAACATTTAGAAATTCAGCCAGATCGGTGTTCTCTTTTTCGCCGAATTCTGATTGTCGCGGGGCGTGCGAACATTAGCGTTAATGATGTACCTCCCTCTCGAGAACAAAATGGAGAACTTATCCCGCTCATGTCCAGACATCCTGGGGAACGCGCGTTCCGAATCCGCCCGCAGAGCCCAGTGTCAGACATTCCGGCGCCCTCACCTTGCACCCCGATTTCCGCGACGATCGTGTGCTTGTCCTGCGACAGCAACCCGACGAGTTTCTCGAACTGGGTCTGATTGCGACCGTGGGGATAATCCTTGTCCACTTTGACGATTGCACACGGAAAATGTGGAATTATCTGGAAAACTTTGAGACTGATCCAAGCGCTTCGAGCCTTAACGATTCATAGGCTACAGATTGGAAAGTTCCGACTACTTGTAACAAACATACTTTTTTGAAAGTTGACATGTCCAGTTGTATGCTGCCTTTCGCGTAACCAGCCTGTCCGCTGCGGATGGAGCACAACAATAGAATCGACGGGAACGTTCTGGCCAAAATCATGGGGACGAGCTCACGGAAAGGATCTGTTCACTTCGAGGAAGACGGCGAGCCTCTGGACACTGAGACGCGAGACATTCTGAGTGACCGGCTTACCGCCTCAGCCGAGGAGAAACCCGTCGAAGAAGCCAGCGAACCCGACCGAGACCGAGCTGTTTTTATGCCGTCGACAGACGAAGTCGGGAACATTTACCCGAGCAACAGAAATCGCCCAAATCCCAGACCCTGAACCTCGACAAATAACACGCTGGATAGCTCGGAGCTCTCGAAGGTATCCCGTGAAGGAAGCAAGCATATCTGAGTCGGGGATTCCTGTTCTCACCGGATCCCAATTATTATTGACGTGAAAGAGGAGAACGGGGGAATACTGAATCCGACAGGCCGCTATCGGTGACCTCTGACCGATTCGGTGGTCATGCCGTGCTCGACCCTGAGCTGAAGAAGACTCCGAAGGGAGACTGAGCCCCCCCAACGGAGGCGGCCACAAAGGCTCGCGCAAGGGAAGGGGGCACTGCTCGAGGCCTCCGAAAATCCAGGAGGCTTGCTCTCAATATGCTAATTCTCTCTTATTCGGGTTTGACACTCGAGAAAGTTCGGCGGCCAGAGCTGATTGGGTCAGATGTCACAACAGAACGAGAACGGCTACGATGAAGCCGATCCAGTCGACTCGTGGCTCCCGACCCCATCGTCGAAGCTTGGTGACGCCATATAGACGATCTCCTCCTCCTCGCTATTTCGGCTCGATCGGCTCTGGAGTCGAATGCAACATTTTTGTTCTATGGCCATTAAATTCATTTTTGGTGTTAATATATCTATATGTCACAGTTTATTTTTATGGTTCAGTAATATTAATTTTCGAAATGAGAGTGGCGCGAGATGCTGACGTGATGAAGGCACATTCGCTGACGGAAGAAAAGCAGAAGTGCATTTTCGGCGGCGCGAATATTTTGGAAAAGTAGCCATTGAGTTCCCGACGTTCCGGAGACTTCAAACGATATCGTTCCGAGCCCACTCCACTTTATGAACGGGCTTGTACTCGCTACACCATCTCATTGCTGGGAATCTTCCAGGGATAACTTCTCAATCCCACTCAGGGTCTCTTCGGATTCGCCTCCCTCACTCTCGGATCCGAGGGCGAGGTCCAATTGTTGCCGCACCTAGGAACGGACGAGAAAATTAAGGATTGTGCGGAGTCGTACTCGAACAAATACAGGAAACTCGTGGTCAGAACCACAATACAAGCATTGACGGCGGGTAAATGCCCGGTCTGAAAAAAGACGGCTCTTTTACCTGCGCACTCTTATATGACGATCTTGAATGGATTTGGTTCAATGTCTGCACGAACGTCGAGTATAACTCGTCACGCTCCTCCGCGGCTTTCTTGAAGTACTCTTCTGCGAGAAGTACTTCTGACTTCAATAGACGATTCTCCCCGGCCAGCTTGTATGTTTCTTCCCGCAATTGCTAGAAGGAGGGATATTCCGATTGGGATGGGTTCAACTTCCCCATGATCTGAGCACCCATCATGTTGGATAGCCTGGGATGCAGGATGAAAAAAACGACCTGCTCGATCGAAACCTACATCGAACTTGCTCCGGTTGCCTCTAATCTTCTCCAGTTTTTGACTCAGCTGTCTATTTTCAGTCAGGAGTTGTTGAACCTTAATGAGACCGGAGAGCGGAATGTTAAAGGATTCAGATAGGTCGGTAATGCGAGGAGCGTCTTACGTGGAGAATGCTCGAGTCAGCGACAGCGCCGGCTTACTATATGAATAGCTACGTACCTTTTGCGTTGCGAATTTCAGTTGACGTTTCAGCAATTGATTCTGCTCGTCTAGGTGATCACAACGCGAACGCGTAGAGTTCTGTTCGGCCTGTGGACGACAAGATACAGACTACACGAGGGGAAAAAACGGAAGAGAATCGCTGGGAGCGCGGGAAATAAAACTTTCGAAATAAAACTTCCGAACTAACCTGTAGTTTCTCTATATAGGCCACGTTCACTTTGAGAATGTGTTCGCAATTCTCTTTGGCGTCTTCCAGGGTTCTCTCCAATCTGCGGAAGGATCCCCATGTTTCAAGAGTTTCGAGAGCGATGCAGAAAGCCCTCGACGGCATCTCGGTCTGAGAGATCCTCCTACCCCTCGAGATCTTGAGGATGTTCCCGGGACAATTTGCAGTGACTCTACCTGTTCTGTTCACCGTTGACAAGCTTCTCGAGATCCTGTCTGTATCTCTCCCTAATTTTCTGTATTTCATCCAGTTTCTCCTGCTCAGCTGTCAAGCGAGCTTGTTCGATACGGTTCTCCGCTTCGAGCCGCAGGGTTTCGAATTGCATCTCATACCGCTGAAAAACTTCCACTCGTAACTTGAGCGGATCGAGATCCTGCCTTCCTGGCGTAGAGTCATCCGAAATGACTACCTATAGGTTCGAAAGTCACAGGACTATCCATACGGGAACTCCATACTTGGACTAGATGATTCATGTGGGTCTTGTGCTCCTTGGTGAGGTGTTCGTGCAACTGCCTCATTCTCTCCTGGAGCGCCTCCTCCGCGAGTCTGCGCCGTCGCTCTGCGTCTTCATCCCTTCGCTTCACGGCTCTGTTCTGACCCTCGATCAGTTCTGCCACCACATCCACGAGCTGGAATGATAGGGTCGAGTCTCGGATCAAATTCAGAGAAACCGATGCACCCGAGCAGTTTTGGTGCTCAGTTCGCTCAAGGTGTATTGGATGTGGACTATTAGGCCTTGAATGAAGATTCTTGTGGAATGAAATAAACCCGCCGACCTGAGATCGAGTCATTTTCGAAGCAGCGATACCGTCAACGAGTACCGTCGTATCGAAGCGGCTCTTCGGACTCGCTTTTTCTCGTAATTTGTCCCTTTCTTTCCTCACCCTCATGAGAGTCACTAGAGGCAACACTTTCGGGCGGTCTGGAAATATTCCGAAGATTTTCATGATTAGATAATAGCAGAGTTTCAGAAAAACAAGAAACTATAATCCATTTCATCAGCGATCCCGCGCTCCCTCCGGCAGAGCGTGAATCCATGCACCGATTCAAGTCTCACGTCTCGTCGTCCGAGAGTTGCGTCTGACAAAGAAACCTCCCAAATACGTTTTACCGGATAGATCACATGCCGTTATCATTACGAAGTTTCGAGTGAAAAAATCTAATGGATCATCCTCTACCGGAGACGATAGATCCCGCAAAAGTCAGTCCGGCTCTCGAATGAAGAGCGTCCAATTTCCTCAAATGAGGTTCTGTATCCTGCCCTGGCACCTGTGGGCTCTGTCCGTCTACATCATCATCTGGCAGCGCGAGTGAAATCGCAGGAAGTATTGCTAGCGACGAGACGGGCTGTCACGGCCACTACGGCGGGAGCGTCAGCGGCGCCGGCGTTGGGTATGGACGATACGGTGGTGACGGCGGCGGCAGCGACGACGACGACCAGAAGGCTCATTGGCCGAAAAGCAATGAGAGTGACCAGATGCCGTCCGGCGACGAGGTTTAAAAAGTGGGGGCTCCTCAGTCAGTGGCTTTCCGTGGGAAGAACGCATCAGTGAGCACGACAACTTACTGCTGCCGTGTTGTCGGCTCTGTGACTACCGTGGAGTCGGTCGCCTAGGTTTGCCCGCGTGCAGAGCATATGCCTCGCTCAGGAGGACTTGCTCCAGCGATTCTGTCCTACAAATATGCTACCCGTGCACCGTGCTGGGTTTGCGAATGAGGTATCCAGTCGTCGACGGCGATACGTCTCTTTCCGCGCACGTGTCCAACTCTCAACCGCGGATGAGTCGAAGATTTTGCTCCCTGAAGATCAACACATTTTCTCAAGCCGTACTCCGCGCATGTCAGGGCTCGCTCTCGCGGGCTGCGCTTCTACGGAACGTCGATCCGGGCAAGAGACCGCCGGAGCCTTTGGGGAGAGACATTGACAGTCCTAATTTACTGCCCGATTATCGTAACAAGGATCAAAGTTATGGACCGACCGCAGTGACGGAAAGCCCAATGGGCCAGGCTCTCGTTATTTCCTACGATTAGGTTCGCACGAATACTCTGAATAATTTCAAAGGTCACTTGCTCCAGGAACGAGAGCTACGGGACTGGGCGTCACTCAGCCGCAGTCGACCTTGCACCGAATACTTCGTTTGACCCGGGTTTCGTCAGGTGTCCCTCCTTGACAGTACATGAGGATATAAAAACCGAATAATGGTAGTGCGGGATGCGAATGACCGTACCTGAAGGCAAAAGGTGAATCTCCGGAGCCTGACTGGCGAAAATCCCGACGGACACTCCGAGGCGAGGAATGAGTCGAGATCGAGAGGAGCCAACCGGTGGACGGTCTGAACCTACCGGACAGCGCGATCCGGCTGCGGACGGCAGGACTCGATCGATGGATAAATCCAACGTTTACGCCGCCAACACTCTGAGAGATCCGAGGGAATACGTACGATGGGAACACGTTCACACTATCGGTGTCATTTGTTTTACATGCACGAAATGTTTTGCCTGGAGGCCACTCGAGTTGCCTGGATACAGTGGACAGACACCCCACTACGGAAGGTGAGGGCAGGCTAGCAGACCGGCGAGGGTTGTTCGTTGACCGGATACTCTGCACCGTGCACGCTATCCGATGGGGTGGTTCCCGTTCGTTGGAGCGACGTCGCATGCGAGCTTCCCAGTTTTGTTTCTGTTTTCAATAAACGAGACAAAACACTCGCGACGACATCGACGTAATGTAGACATAAGCGGCTCCAGAGGCAGATTAAGAGAGCATGCCAGCATTATCGGCGCGGCTCGCTCGGTGTTCACATCCATCGCCGCCACAACCACCACCTGGGTGGAGCATTTCAGGTGACTCATTCACTCGACGGAAGAGAGCTGTGTCGAGAATGGTTCCTTACATAAACTCGTTGTGCGTGCCATCGGGTCAGAACTTTCTGTAAGGCATGAGTGGGTCTTTCCGTGGAGAATTCCGCGAGAAGGAGGAGCCATTCAGCGCTCGAGTGGACGGCAGGCGTTTGAATACAAGAGTTTCGGATCGACATGCATTTATTCGGAGGATTCTATGGACCACGATCGTAAGAAAATGATCCGGCATAGGGAATATACGGTATCGTCAGTTTCACTCGGTTTCCCGTCCGGATGGATGTCCTCCCGATTCGCTGAGGGTCTCTCGACTCGGAGGATCTTCTGTGTGTATTTCAGGACCACCTTCCGTTTGCGACATTTGATAGCCTTGACTTCCGGAATTCGAGTGACGATCTCCTTTCCTCGAGCGATTACGTACGTTCTTTGGCGCCGGCGTTGATTGTGCCGCTTCATTGACCGTCGCTTTGAGCAACACCACACCACTCGGGTTCACGCGCACCGCCAAGTAGTCGTCAGGGGTCATGGTTTTATTAACGATCGTCTTGTCGTAGAGATCAGTGAAATTGTAGCCACGCTCGAAGTTCAATCCAATCGAACTGAGGGATATCTGTGAATGAATTATTCGTCACTTGCTTCCTTGAATTATGTCTCTCATTCGTCGAGTTCCCAGACGAGCTCCGCGGAACGACCGTGTCGTAACTGGATCGCCTCATTTTCTGACCTTCCGGTGTTTGCGCATCACGGGAGCCCGACTTATTCCGCTCCAAACATTGGACTTACGTTGACAAGCCTCGCACCACCCATGTCATTCCTGTTGTGTATTGCCAGGGCAGCCGACATTGAGCCATCAGAAGCCCTCGGTCCGACGGGACGGATCCAGATTTGAATAGATTTGTCCTAATTAAGGGGATCATATTCATTTAGTTGATGGAGAATCACAAGACAAGATCTCAGGATGGCTCTGCTTGCCGAGTCCCCGCTCCTAAATCGAGTTAGGCTCATCCCGACGGAAGTGCTATCAAGAAATTGCTCCCATAGGACTGGAGGAGGCGTCCAGTGTAAGCTGAAAAATCCCTCGATCGAAGACGCACGTTGAAGATTCGTCGACCCATTCGGCCATATTCGTCCTGATCTACAGCGATCACGTCCCTGTTGAGGAGAATATCCTTGAATTTGGGATCCATTTTTCGAAGATCTGCGGACATGAAAAGTGGCGCAGCCAAGATCGACCAGATCGCCATCTGAGTTTTAGCTTGATCGATGCTCAGACCGAAGTCACCGATGATGAGCTGAAACGCGCAATGAATTACAAGAATTTTCCATTTTAGGCCATCCGATTCCCTTGGACGATCCGATCCTCATCGTACAAAGTTCCGAGATCATACGTATCGCATCAGGAGATCGCGGCTGAGGACTTTGAACATCACTGACCATGTCGGGGTCGCTCCAAGCGCCGGGACCACTGTAGGGGATCAGATCGTCCTGGACTTTGGCGTAGTAGTCCATTATTTTCGTGACGCTTTGCCAAGAATCAGCGATATCGTCGAAATTACGCCACAGGTTGCAGTGTTTCGAGATGCTATTGTAATCTGGCTTCCGTTTGTCGAATTGGTAAGCTGGCCAAGAGCAGGAGTACACCATCGACCGACCCGAATCGTGCAGTGCTTGTGTCATTTGAGGGTAGACTGAAAACGTCATGCCGTCTAAGGGGCTGCGGCAAACAGCAACTCGTCCCAAAGAGAAACCCATCTCTAGAATTCGTTACTAACTCTCGTCCATTTTGTTCGGATCCGCGTAGCAACCGTCGAGCTTCAGCATGTCCACCCCCCACGCAGCGTACGTGTTCGCGTCCTTCTTGAAAAATCCTTCGCTTCCAGGGTAACCGCCGCAGGTCTTGGTGCCACAATCTTGGTAGATTCCCATTTTGAGGCCGCGGGCGTGCATCTGTTGGAGCGAAATAAATTTCACGGAGCACGTCTAGCGTTCCACATCAGAAGAAACATTTCGGCTCATGGAATTTCGACGTGGTTCGAGTTGGAATCTCTACGAGCGTGATTGAGCGAAATCGGCCACTTTTTGCAGAGTTCGGAACGAAGTTGAGGGTCCGAAATTTTTTAGGTAAGGGATAAGCTGATGACCACCCGCTCGGAGGTGGAACAGGCTATCGTATTGTGGCTCACGTACATAGTCTGCCAGCCATTTGATGCCATGCGGGAAACGTGAGTAATTCGCCTGGAGCGTTCCGTCGAAATCTCTCTGTGAAGACATCCAGCAATCGTCGATATTGACGTACTCGTAACCCGCGTCTCGGTAACCTTCCTCCGTCATCACGTCGGCCATTTGGGTGTACAACTTTTCGCTGTGGATATGAATCGTTCGAGTTAGGCGCAGGATCGTTTGAGCTCTTTTAGGGTTCCGGCGATCCGCGACACCGAGCTCCAAGAAGTGAATTCCCTCGAAGCTCCTTCTTATACAGAATCAATCTCGTCTGATTGTCCGCAGTGAATCGCCATCGCATCGTCGAATCGTTGGGCTCCTATCTTCGACTCGGGAACTGATCCTGAGGATATTGAGGGAATTCCATGTGATCGGCACCCGACTTGGCTGGGGCGCGAATCTTTATCAAATAGCCGTTCGACCAGCACGGGGCGTGCATTTATTCTCGTGTGTCACAAAGCCGCACAGTCTTCAGAAAGAGAAACTGTCGTGGAAAGGTGAAGGTTGCCACAGAGAGATTGAAATTTTGGCCTTTGAATCCGAAGCGCGTGGGATTCCCTGCGATCTGCAATATGCTGGTGGAGCGCTCCGACATGAGTGAATTTTCAATGTCTCGAGTCACTCCCTCGCGATTGGAGCTCACCTTATACATGAGTCGGGATACTTCTTACAATCGACCTCGCAGAGGAAGCGTTCCCACGAGAGCCAACCCATTGGCGGAGTCTTGGCCAAACCATTGCGCCACGCACTCCCCTCTTGGACAGGGCCGAAGACGGCAAGCATCAGAGCCGGCACGGAGGCGCTGAGATGCCACGAGCGCATCTTGCCGAGAGCTGGGCAGATATGATTCGTTTGGAAGCGATGCACGTCAATCACGAACCGAATATCGACCTAGACGGTAAGGGTGATCTCGGAGTTGGATTCTGCAGATTCAGTCACTTCTCGAGTACGCAGGAAATAACTCACGAATCTTCCCTGTCGCTCTCGCGTGATGCGCGACTTTTGAGTTTTTGGATGGTGGAGGCGGCGGGCGCCGTTTTGAGCAAAGACGCTCGCAAGACACTCGTCAACAGCGTCGAAAAGGAGAGAAGCACGACAGCGATGATAAATAGAGAGAGAGCGTGGAGATGTACAAGAGGCAGCACGCCAAATCGCCTCAACGGCGACGGTCATTCACCGTCGTCGTCGTCCAGTCTGCAAACAAACTGACGTACCGTCGTCGTCCGTGACTCTCGTCGCGAGAGACTCGCGCGCTTTGAATCGAACGGAGGCGCTCCAGAAGTGAGTTCAAGTTCGCTCGCACAAGAACGAGCCATTGTCAAACAAAGTTCAAGACTTCATTAGTCGAGGGAAAACCTCCGAATCTGAATCAGAGCGGGAACGAGTGCTCTTAAGAGATTACTCCATCGCCAACGACCAGATTATTCGTAGCCTCGTGACGGCGCTTCTCGCGCGCGAGCATGAAAACCTAGCTTGATTGGGTCGCGCTGCGTCCAAAAATGCGGGAGTGAGCACGGCTAGGCTCGATAGCTCGGAAAATTCTCTGGATTACAGTGGGTTGGAGCGAAACATTTGTTTACGTAAAAATTTCGAAACCTCGGGAAGAGGATCGAGTTACCTCACCGACTCGATCCTCGAGCTTGATGAGGATTCCTCCGCTCCCTGAATCCCTCGAATTACGAGGTCTCTCATGAAGCATAGTAGCTGCAGGGGTCGCCTGAAGTAGGAGTTAGTTTTCTACTGCCATTATTCTTGGCAGCGAGTAGCGGAGAGATTGAAGGAAGATTCAAGGCCACGTATGCTCTATGAATACTTTATTCAAGATAAATACTTGAAGTGCAAGAAGATCTTGCGGATTACCTACTCAATAGGTATGAATCACTAGTTGGAGGCCCACGGATATGCAGTGGAGCCTTAAGTATATTCTTTATCATCTTCATCATCATAATAATTTTCCACGACTTTTACAAGTTCAGCCGAACATGTCTCCATGATCATCATGTTCATTGTCACCTTTTGTTTCTCAATGCTCGCTCTCTCAGTCTTTCTCATTATCATTTTTACATTTCAACGATACTTAAAATTTTATTCGGCACCAACAGACAGCGTCGACTTGTCTTAAGCATATTCAGCGTCTTCCAAGTATGTCCACTCTATTCACAGATAAACAGAACAATCTCTCCATCGGACGATCAATCGCAACTTTCTCGTATCCTCTCTCCATTATCATCATCGACTGTTTTCATGAATAATAACTAAATGCATGAAACGTAATACCGACATCGAATAGTTCGGAAATCCCGCCGAATAATTATACTCCCAGGTTCGGAGTCTTCATAGGTGAAACACCGACTCAATGGCCTTGTGGAGTGTTTCTGGCAGACGAGCCGCGGAAAACGAATGCGGAGAACGCTGTCAAGGCTCATTTCAACGCATACATATTGGATGGACTCCGTCGCGACCACCGAATTCGACAGCAGCGGCTCGCCCGAGCTGTTCGTTTCCACAGACATCAGTGAATTGAATGAGGAATACGATAACGGACATTGTTCTCATCGTAGTCGGTAGGAGATTTTTCATAACTTAAGCTCATTTGCTTCCCCTCCTTCTTCGTCAGCTCAGATCGGTGGTGAGATGCACAACAACTACTGCATCGAAGTGGTTCGAAGTACGTCAAATGCGTCATTCCACGCGAGCAGTCGTAGAATCGAAGGCTCATTTCGGCCGAATTCCAGGTGAGGCAAACGCCTTTTATTCTTTAATCGATGCGCATCATCCAAGCACCAAGCGCGCTAATGTTGGAAAAGTACGCCGGCGTTGAAAAATCATCATAATAGTAATAGTAATGGACGGTAATATTCCTGCGGCGGCAGTTCTATATCGCGGTAAGAGATTATCCAGCGAAGTTTGTAGACATAGGCAGATCGGTTCGAGACAGTGGCATGACTAGGCCGAGTGGAATTCCCCCGATGAGCTGGGGTGTTCAGAACTCGCAAAGCTTCCCCCGCAAGTTTATGCTCAAATCTTCGTTCCTCTTCGACGACGGAGTCGATAGTGGCGCCTGCCCCCTCTTGGTTACGCAACAGGTTCGAGCGCTCAAATTTAGGTGAATGGGTAAGAGTCGTCCTCCGACTTCTCTAGCTCAGCAAAGTATCAGCGGCGAGAAACTTTCGGTGCGAAACCAGTGTCTGCGAGACTCATCGACGGAGGAAAGGTAAGCCCGCTTGGAAGAGAATTATTTCAAACATCATCCGCTCGTGGTTTCTTTTTTCGTAGTATGATACTTTGGCCGATCCGACCGAAACCATTCAAGTCTAAGGACCTCTGGTTTGGAACACGGTGTCGAATAAACGGAGGGTGCGGATGAAACGATGCCAAGGATAATTTCGGCGGCCCTCTATGCGGATGGAAGGCTCTAGTGCCAGATTAGATCTTCCGGTGTATTCCGGATACCAACGCTAGTCCCGGGAAGTACTTTAAATGGGTGATTTTGGCTCCAGTGCCTAGCTACGTGTATGCCGTCATGATGAAGCTTTTTCTCGCTCGCTCGCTCAAACACTCGTTCATTCACTCTGTCAGTCTGCTTGCCGTTCGTACATGCATGATTCGATTGCTCAATCCTAGCGATTCCGACCGGCAGCGGCGAATTGCTTGCGACAACGACCCCACAAGAGGGCTGGCACGTTTGATCGCGTACACGATGAGAAAACATCCGCGGGCCGCAAACTGTTCGCCTCATCATCGTTTCGGTTTAGGCTCTGAGAACGACGAACGATTATGATATCGACGACGACAAAACATCCAGACGTCACTTTTCTGCAGTTCTAAACACGGACACAAATATCACGTCACGATTTGAAACGGAGTGAAGACGCAGTTTTTCAGGAAGCATCGGGCTGTTAGAATGGGACGAGCTTTTTGGCCTGAGGGTCAAAGAGGGCGATGCGGATCGTCGAGGGTCAGCGGAGAGGAACTCCGTGACCCCGTGTACCAGGGAAGAAATCAATTGGAAGACGCGAAAAACATCTGTTTTTTTCCGTGAATTAATTATTATCGGTGTCTTAGTCGTCCGGACGGTCCGGACTTATGCTTGTCTTGAATCCAGTTAAGTTATCTCGTTTCATTCGGTCGTCTTTCTCTTGGAATTCATTTCGCTTTGAATTTTCAATCGCTTGGACACCATTCTCGTTCTTTCGAAACGTCTCACAGCCCGAGATCGCTGTCCCGGTTTCGCGAACATCAACTGGACACTTAGTTTACGCGGTGCGCGGCGCTCCTGGTTCGTTCTCTTCGATGCTTGGCGACAGCGTCAGCTCGATTCTATCCTCCGGCTTCCTAATTCGACGATTCCTCATGAGCACAGAGAACATGACAACGATAATCGAAGAAGATAAGAACTAGCTCCGCTAAGATTAGGAGGAGGATAATGATGATAGTCTGGTCATCACTTCACCAATCTGTTCTGATAAGATTCTCTTCCATTTTCGTCCCTTCCCTCTCTCTCCTTCTAATGCCGGATGGGTCGCACGCACCCATCGTCAACTTGTATGCTGTACCTTCCTAACTTTCATATCTTAGTATCTACATACTTACTCGGTCAGCCAACAACACGTTTTTTGTTTCACATTCGTCTTAATAATACTAGTATCTCTGCTATACGTACTCGGTAATATCAATGTTATCATTCATTGTTCGTATCACCTTATGATCCAACAATATTTCATCAGTCATTCCCGCTGCTTGATTCCAGCCGCATCATGGACCTATCTAAAAATCTGTCTATTGATCTAATAATCTACAAATTTGCTCATCTGTCGATGTCAATAACCACCAATCATCGTTCTCCTGGAGTCTCTGACCTCTGTCGGCAACATTCTCGATTACGTCACCTCCGTTCATCGACATGACCATCCTCTAGTCATAATATTCATCATTCGCTCGTACATTTCGTCGAACGCCCATATCCGAGCGCCTAGGGGAACGACTACATAGTAGGTATTTATGGTTAATTTGAGTATGGATAGAGATTCACTTTAGTTCGTTGAATCGAACGCCTTGAAACCCGGATACCCATTTCAGGTGGAAGATAGGAACATAGAGTCGCGGAGTTCCCCCTCAAGCCCCGCGGCATGTGATTCGATTAGAGGTGGTAGGGCACTCGGTTGGTTTCACATACAAGAATTTTCTTCCCGCGATCACTAGACATGTTGAGGATTATTTGGTGACGAGATCGAACTATCCGTCAGATGTTCATCAATGCTCTATCGTTCTACCTACCGACATTGGCGATGGAAATTGAGTGCGCGATGGACTCAACCGCCATCGAGCTGAAGGATGGTCTTGAATCGAGTTTCATTCAATTCGGCCGTGGAATCCCAAAGAGAATTCACGCTCCGGACCAGGACTTGTGATATGATTACGAATTCCGCGGAGTACCGCTTCGTCTACCGAGACGAATGTCTCGTCGATATAGAGATAGAGGACAGAAAAGTTCTGGAGCAGTTTTTTGTGTCGATGTCCTACGCTAACGCGTCCATGATAATCTTCCGTGGAGACGTCATTAGCATAGGCTCGCAAAGATCAGCCTGAGTCCAGGGGTGGCATGATTTACTCAATCAACCCCTCCCTCCCCCGGCCCAACCAATGCACCTCCTTCGCGGATGTACCTCTCATGTTGCCGGAGAATTTTCAAACTTTGGATGCTCGGAAAAGTTGTGTGCGAAACCGGAAAGACCAGTGCCCCGCCTCTCGCTCCCCGTATCGATGCTCCTAGAGTTCCGTATCATCAACAGAGACTGTGTGATGCCTTAACGGTGATTCTGTAGACTCGTTCTTCCAGGAATGTTGATCTTGTTCAGTGAGTGGTCCGCTGACGTTGCGGGACCGTTAATGAGTGAATGTCACCCGCTCTCAGAGACGTTACCCGCAATGATTATTATTAGTTCATCTATTCGATTGATGGCTCAGTGGATGGACAGATTGATTGATCCATCAGCCCTTTGACTGCCCAATCGACAAATCTGTGAGCCGAGCGATCGATCGATCGAACGGTCGAAACCCTGCCAGACTAATTGACGGATCGGTAGGCAATGCAATATCTGGGAGGACGGATCCGCCGCCGCCCACTGAATCCGTCGGCGTCAGTCGCGGGATCGACTGGTCTATCAACCGATGGATCAACCGATTGAATCGATGAATCGATTCTTTGAATCGATGAGTGGGAATTCATGTGGTCGGATCGGTTTGATTGATTCGATGTCAGTTCTTTTCGGCCTGATCGGAGGAATTACGCCTTCCTACCTCATCTTCTAGACGTAGCATTCTTTTTTAGCATTGAGGAGAATTTCGGTCTCTGTGGCGTTGTAGCGTTCCAGGCTCTGAAAATTCCAAAAAGAAACATGGTTGTTGCTGATGTTGGATTGAGATGTTCCCATACCCCGGGCGTGGGGCCTTCGAGTGCTGCGTACACACAGGAATATTGCTCTCGAATTTTCGCGCTCGATCGGTGAGAATTCGGACAGTGAGAGTGACCCGGCACGCACCCAATCCCGGGAGACTCGAGTCGAAAACTTTCAAGAACCACGAAAGCATTCTCCTGTCGATCATAGTCATCGAACTTATTCCCACTTACTCGCCGCTTTATTTGCATTTCTCTTCCTCTGCTCATTCTCTACAATTGATTGGATCGTCTCAAACAAAAACAACTTAAGCATTGGCATACGACACATGCTTCTGTCGTGACGCGAACGAGGGTTCCTGCTTATGCTCCGCGAACGATCCAAGAACCTCGACCATAGGGTCGAAGATGATTGAACACTCCAGATCACGATTTATTACAAGTGAATGATACTATCCTAATCATAAGCAGTGAATACGCAGAACACACACAAAAAGACACACAATCGGAAAAGAATAATCACCGTTCGATGATTAAATCTGGAAGATCTGCTCTCTCGTCGGTCGCTCAGCATGCAGAGAAATAAAGGGTTTTCAGCTTGGGAATTGGGAGCCGTTCCGCGGGTCCAGGTCGGAGGCTCGTGTGAACAAGGGCATCCCTCCTGGATAATCTGCGTTCCCTCCGGTCGTCTTCATGCATGCAGTTCGCTCGTTCCAGCCGCGGTGGGATCCCCCGTGTACGAATTATGTGCTGTTGTAGTCTGCTAAGCGTTTACGAATGGGACGATTCCCAGTGTTTGTATGAGGCTTTACGAGGTTCGTTTTGGGATGGCTTCCTAGGTAAGTAGTACACTATTCAAACTTCCCCGCCCAAGATCCGTGTATCCATCGTCTGTGTGCTTTGCGGGACGGAGCGACGTAGTCTCTTTATAACAAAGGATTACTCTAATACTCGGTATTTGCCCTACACTCAGGCACGAGTAATAATCGAGTCGGTGGACGCTCGTAAGATACGTTCCCATGGGCTTCCCCCCATAAATATTCGGCACATATGGACCGTTTGAACAAAACCCGGAACGACCCGAACGGGCGTTTCGGAGATTCGCAAGTAGGGCACCCGTGGAATGATATCGCAACTTTTTCTCGTGTCGGTTTCAATCAGTGAAGTTTTCGACGTATTCGAAATGATCGGTATGGTGTAGATACATTTTCATCTTCCTCGATCGGAAGCGATTTCATCTGGGAAGAATGAGCTATCCAAAAATTAAGTACTGCTCGATGACTCCAATGCTCCGAGTGACGACCTCGGACATTATTCAAGGTGATGCGTCCAAGTCTCTCACAGATAACGAGAGGCTCTGGAACACGATATTCTACTGACAACGACAATAATAAGAATAAGATTCAACTATAAGATCGGTGTGCGTCCTATTCACCCTCCTCATTCTCCGAAAAAAGGTGCATTATTATTGTTATTATTATTCAGGGACGATTGGGGTGAAACCTTCGAGCGGGTCCTGACGCGCCCTTGATCGGGACCCTTCTACACTCTCTGTTGGTCGAGGAAGCTGAATCGATCTTGCACAAGTATCAGACCGCCATATGTACGGGTGTACTCGCGAAGGCGCAAAAGAAAATACTGTCGCCGTCTTCATTCTGTTTGTCTGTTCCCCAATGTCAATGTCGGGTTGTCCTTGTCATTGGACTGGTGGGATACGGCACTGAGGGGATCGGGTTGGAACAGAGCCAGGTTGAGATCGAGCTCTATGTCCGACGTATACGTAGACGTCAACTCGTTAGAGATACAACTCATTCGGTCGGGAAGTACTACCGATGTGTTGCTGCTCAATTCCTGCAAGTTCTGTAGAGGGCAATAATGAAACAGTTAGAGCAGGGAAGCCATGCAACGCAATTCGTAGCCAACCTAGGGGAGCGCAATCTGCTTCCGACTATAACTCAAAACACTACACCAAGTCTGATATCTCGGGAAGATATTACGTTCAGCCAAGAGAGAGAGGAAAGCGGAATATCTACGACAACATGAGCACATCGCCAGAGGGTAGATGGAGGCAATAATTGGGGAAGATAAATATACGGCAATTGGGTTGGAGATCGAAAACGAATAGCGATATGATGGCTGATGAGGTCTACGCTGATGGACGGGTCTCTGCGAAGAAGCTCGTGGGGCGATCGCATCGAGTCGTCTTGTACACCGTTGGCTCGAGAGAACTCCTTATCATATCGTTGTTCTCGATGACGGCTCTCTACTCACATTGTCTATCTCTCGCAGGAGATCGTTGAGCTGCTTTTCGTGAACCTTCCTAACCTTTTCACGCTCTCGGTTCTGTTTGAAGGCAGCACTTTTCCTTTCCTCTATGAATTTTTTGGTGTTGTTCGAGTTTTTCTCACGTAAACGCCTGCGTAAACAGGAAATTTAACTAGTCTGTGTCTCATGAAACGCTCCCATACCGGAGCCCTCAGGACCAGAACTCGGGTCGCTTGCATGCGAGGCGATTTTACGATCTCTGAACTGGAGTTCCGGCTCTTGATCCTAGCGCCGTCCCAGTAGGCTCCGACGCGTTGAACCCTTCATTCCCTTTTTATCGCGTAAAATAATCCTCTGGAACAGAGCAATTCACCTCTCGCGTTCGGCCTTGTTGCGAAGGGTCTTGTCACCGGAGACCTCGCGAGCGGTCTCCACTGAGACCCGGGCCTGTTTGGTCTTCATTGCTTTGTTTTCAGTTTCAAAACGGCTGTCGAGCGCTTTCATCTGTCTCTGCTGCGCCCGAACCAAAAGGGCTTTCAACACCACTCCCTGCTGCTCCGTGTGGTCCCTGGAATTTTAATGAACAGCTCATGATCCTCTGAACTCTGCTCGACTGTCGGAGAAGGGCTCTGACGCACCACTGGGAGCGAGTTAGGCAGAGAGCCCGAGCTCAAAGAAGGATGGGACGTAAAAAGTGAAGCATTCCAACGGACCGTCGCGTCGTCGAGGACGGCTGCGCCCGACGCGGGATCGATCGTCGTCTTACGAGGCTATCCCTTACGAGACTTTCCGCTAATGTCGAGGGGATTTTGAGCTGCGGCTGTCG
The DNA here is from genome assembly GCF_000255335.2 of Galendromus occidentalis. Lineage (NCBI taxonomy): Eukaryota > Metazoa > Arthropoda > Arachnida > Mesostigmata > Phytoseiidae > Galendromus > Galendromus occidentalis. The sequence goes on from NW_003804308.1 coordinate 872,919, forward strand.
ATACGAACCTCAACAATTTGAAATAGTCCTTCGCGTGTTTTTCCTTGAGAGCGCTCCATTGGTCAGCATGGTCCCCCACGAGACTCTGAACGGCGTCGTCATTGGCACTGAGTTTGTTGGCAGATTGTTTAATCATTTTCTCTATGGAACTCGTCTGATGCTTCTGGATGGAGTGCTTCTCTTTCGACTGTTTCTTTGTCAAGGAATCCAACTCTTTCTGTTGTTTACGCTTGAGTTTGACAAATTCCTTCGAAGCTTTCAGTTGGTCCAACGTGATCGGTTCGAGCTTCGGCGCGTCGTTTTGTTTGTCTTGGTCCCTGGTGGATAAGAATGAAGTCCTGCTCAGACGTCATCGATGTTCTTAATTCGACCATCCGGCGAAATCAAAGTCTGAACGGAACCAAATCCTGCATGCGAGGGATTCCCTCTACGTGGTTGGCTCGACTCGACGGAAAAGCAAGGCCCGGAGAAGAAGGCACCCCCCGCGGGCGGGAAGCGGAGGGGGGGCGGCGGGCGATTGATTATTCACTTCGAGAGTATATTGGATGTTCTGGGCGGTGACCGGGAGGTGAGGAATTCCAATCTACCTAATCCGTATGCCTTTGCCGATGGGATACTCTGCGAGCTTGCGAACGAACCTTTTTGCGCCGGCTGAACCGCCACCTGAAGGTGGACCGGTGAGACCGGAGTCACCTCCAGACGAAGCCACAAGGTCGGCATCTTCAACTCCCATAGCTCTCATCTGGACCAGTCGTTTCTCCTGGGCACTGAGGAAGGCCCGGGGATCGCTTAACGCATCCATTAGATCGCCCAGGCCATCAGGTACATAGATTTTCAATTCGATGCAGATGAACAACATTGCCAATGACATAGGAAAATTTCCCTCGGTTCGGAGTGACACGTGCCGATAGCCCGCCTGTAGACCATCCATAGGCAGGATCCGTTGGCCGAGCATTTTTCCGTTCTCGTCGTACACGGCTATCCGGATCACGGCGAGGTCGGGCAGGACCACTTTGCGGAAGACGAAGGGTTCCTCGTTGTAGACCGGGTTCAAACCATTGTTTGGCACGATGCGCGTGCGACACTCTTTCCGGATCGTGTCCGTTGGAAGTCCATACATGTCTACTTCGACGTAGGTACCGACTTTTTTGTCCGAGAGGAATTGGCCGGAGATCACGCGAACGCTGCACTGCGCCGCGATCACCCCGTCCACCGGCGATTCCGCAAACGGATCGAAGGTCCTGTCAGGCCGCCGCATGAAATCGGGCTTCAGCAAGTAGCCACAACCCCCGTTGTATTCGAACTTGCCTTGATTGAGCTGCATTGGAAGATCTGCGACGGGAGGGACGAAGCGGAAATTCGGTTAGCGTCCCGTCAGGGGGTCAAAGGAACTGAGCGCCCGACTGGTCTTTCGGTTTTTTTGAGAGCTGCGCTCGCGAGACACTCACCTGGTGTTTGGAAATTTAGAGCAACCATCTGACAACCGGCGTTCCAAAATATCTGTGGCAAAAAATTGGACGAATCTGCACGCGTTCCCTTCGGATAGATGCGGGACAACTGGCGTTTGTTATAGTTTACAAACTCAATCGCCTGCGACTTCAAGTAGCCGAGAGCATTGTTCTCGGCAAACGAGCTCATGCAGTGATGCACGTTTTTCTCCTCGGCCACATCGAAGCCTTGGAACTTGACTGGCTGCGCGTAGTTAACCAGAGATGATAGGAACGGGTGCACGTGAGTTGTCGCTCCCGTGTAACGATAGTGGGCCATGGCCTCTTCCACCGGAAGGGCTTCGGCCTTCTTCTCTGCAACGACAATTGAACGGGAAAATCAGTGTCCTCCCCCGTATTCTCCGGCAGTCAGATGATGATGTCACGAATTGTGGCGTGTTCGAAACAATTGGTATGTGAGTTCTACTGTGATCGTGGCGTGTGCACGCCCTCGAGATCGAGAGTTTGTCTGGCTCGCTGTCAGAGTTCTCTATAATGCGGGGTGCTTCGATTTCTCTCAAGATTTCCTACCGCGCGAGAACGGTCGCTATGACAGTATTTTTCTTCCTCTCCAGCTTGGTCATTATAACGTCCAGCTAGCGAATGCATCTACATATCTGCTCTTCCCGGGGCCGGAGAGGAATAATTGAGTCTCAACGGACTTTTGAATAGCGGGCACAATAGCGAGTCTAGCCCCACCACACCGATATGAATACCCATAACAACGACACCGAGAGCGTACGGCACAATCAAAGACGGTGACAGGAAATACAACAGAAGGAAAGGAAGAGATTTTCAGCTAGACACTCTTGCACGGTATTTTCGAGTGACTACGACACACATACGGAACAAGGGAAGAAGCTTGTACTTCCTAGCGAGTTCTAACCAACACTTACATATGTAGTGGTTTTATGCCTAAAAACGTAAGCTACGCTAAATTTTGCTCGTCATTCATCTAGCACACGGCGTAGAGCGAATTTCTAGCCTTTCAGTTCCCTCGAAAACTATGCCAAAAAACACCGAAGAATGTTAGGAGCAACCGGAGGCGGTAGTTGTAGTAGAGCAGAAAGTAGCAGTGGTGGGAGTGGTGGTAGTCTTGGTAGGTGCAGCTGTTGTAACACTCGGAGTAGTTTCCGAAGAAGTAGTTGGTCGCCACAATCCTCACGAAGGTCCGCAGCCACCCGCGGCATGGTTGTGGCAGTTCACACCGACGGATGCGGACAGAAAAATCGGAGTCTGGCAATTCTACGCCAATAGAACACACACGGAGAAAGCCCGAAGAGAATAAAGATCGCTGTTGCTCTTAGCGCGGGACGGATTTTTTTTTCACCCTCAGCGAATGACTGATGGTGCGTTTCTAGTCAACGTTCACGCAGGACAGAGACAGGAGGAAGTGAGTGAGTGAGTCAGTCAGAGTGAGTGGGAGAGTTAGTAAGCTAAATGAACGTGGTGCATCCTCACTTTTCGTAGATCCACTCGAGCTGTTTGTGGGAGACCATTGCGTGGCAGGGGCGTTCCCCGAGCTTGCTGCTGCAGCTGCTGTCGCTAATGCTGTGACTGTTGCGGCGGCGACGGCTGGAGCGGCAGGGGTTACGGCAGCCGCTGTACTTGGAGCGGTGCTAGTGTTGGAGGCCGCAGCGGAATCAGACTTGGCGTCGTGCGCTTTCGACACTGTCGTCGAAGCGCTTGCCGTGGGAGAAGCGGGCGTCGTCACTTCTTCTCCTTCTTTGTTGCTCTCGGTGACGGTCGCAATACCCGAATCTCCATCTAATTTGTACAGTGAGTGACACGAGTTCAGTTGGGTTGTATAATATTTCGTGTTCGAAGAGGATTTTCGTCATCCCTCTTCGGTCGAACACTCGTTCCCGACTACCCATGAATACAACGACAAATGATGTACAATATGTGTCGGGGTATCCCGATCTAATGCCGAACAACGAGAACGCTCTACCCCTCACTCCGCCGAAAGTTCCAGGCTCTTGGAAACCTATCTGTTCAATATTCTGAATATCTGACTGGTCTAGGATCAGTATCCGGTAATGTATGTAGATTGTAAATGTGCCAACTGAACACTACCCAGGATCGTTTGCACGGCACTCCTTGGTGGCATCTCAGAATTCACGGTAGCTTACGACGTCGGTTCGCGCTAACGCTCTCTTTACCTGTGACGTTAATGGAGGCGTCATGTTCCTCGGCTTCTCCGTCGCTCTCCTCATTCTGAAGCTGGCCCTTCAGCCACAGGTCCATCTCGCGTCTCTCATCGTCGGGCCTGAGCCGCTTATTCTTGATAAGGATTTTCCTGCAACGCGAAACAACGGGTGAATGGTTTCCGACAAGATCGCAAGGGTCCCGTAACATTCATGCGCAAAAGCCTCGAATCTAATTAGTGTTCCCTTTAACGGAAATAAAACATTCTGCCCGAAGAAGACTCAGCACTTCGGATGGGGGGATATAAGAGATGCCTCGCCAGGCAATCTTCCGCCTAGACTCGTTGAATGCATGACCTTTTCGCGGACCTGGGTACGCAACAGAGGAGGGTCTGCCGTCTGGAACTTTCGGGTCAGTCTGTGCACGTGGCTGATCCGAATCAATTCGTCGCACAATTTTCTGCGTCCCGAACGTATTAGGTTTCCCTATTCGCCTCGGTCGTTGGAAATCGGGAATTCGAATGCCGACAGCTGACCGGTAGGCTTTCCGGAGGTTCTCCGAGGCTCTAGTGGGATTTGGCTACGATAAGGATTCACAGATCAGAGAAAGACGAGAGGAAGCCAATCCAGTCGGAGAGATGAGCGTAACGGAGAACACCGAAATAACCAGGATTGAGGAGGAGGGAGGAAGGGAACGGAGGTCACCAGTGGGAGCAGGGAAAACAGAACAGGAGAAATGCGTTGTCAATATCTGACGGCGAACACTTCAACAATAGAAGCAAACGATTCGACCGAAGACAGTTCGCCATGGCCGACGTTGAGCCAACGGCGTACCGAGGAAACAACGAGAAGCGAAGCAAACACGACAGCGGCGGAAGAAGGGCTCCGTTGTTCCTCGGATGACTCTCTTCAATTTCTAAACTCGGAACGATGAAACAAATGACGCAAGCATTCAGAAGTCGTCGTTCAGCTCGACTCCGCGAGACACAGCAATTTTCTAGCCTCTGGTTCAACGAGAATTCCCCTCGCCCGCGTATCCCGAGCGGCTGCCGGCGAATGAGCGAGACTGGAAACGAGGGAGACGTTTTTCGCTCGACGGAGCCGATGCCGTGTCATCAATTCTGCGCAGCGTCTTCTTCGACAAATCGAGGGAGAAGGGGAATTCCAAACAACAGGACGGGACTCTCCTCCTGCGTCAAGTCGTGCAGGTTTTCCAATCAAAAAGTATCTAAAGCTCTTCTGACTTACTCACCTTTTCAAATCGTTAGGGCTCGGAAGAGGCGCTCCGGGCACCAGTGGGTGGGTTACCAAGGGCTCAGTCAGCAGGAGCTCCCCAAAAATATCGTAACAATACTTGGCCAGCTTATATTGCTGCCTCTTGGAGCAATGATTCTCGAACGACAGAATCACCGGGTAGTCGCTTGTCAAGAAGGCGCAGTCTCTGATTGCGTAAATGACATCTGCGGAGAAGGATGGGGAAAAAATTGTGAACGCCTCCTCGTAGGAATCGTTCGCTAGCTTTCGACAGAGTCGAGGCCGTTTCGACAGCCGTCTCGAGCCCTGCCGGGACTCCATTCTCTTCCGAAGACCCCCACTCTGATGCAGAGTCGCCAACAAGCCTATCGTGTACAGTCGATTCCGATCGCGCGATTGCGGAGAGAGATTTATTTCGAGGATCCTGATCGTCCTTTCTAGGGACTGCGCAGATCCGAGGAACGCGGAATTGTGACGAATGATCCTCTGGCGAAAAGCACTCTGCTCGGATGCGCCTGATTTTTAGGAGCTCATCATTCACTAGAGCTCTTGTACTATAAAAATAATTTTCAAGATACAGATTAGGTAGATGTACGAAGCTCTCTCGAGCGCTCGGAGATAAGTGCTCGCTCCGAGAGGCTGTGGCAGTGAGCAGAGTTTAACTCGGTGAGTAACGAGGGCGACGCGAGAAGATTACTGACTGAGGGAGAACAATGAGGAAAGAGGAGTTTGTCCGGGGAAGGAAGATTTAGGAGGGAAAAATCCTCCAATGGTCGATAAGAAGTCTGGACGCGTGCGGCTTGTGTGCGCTTTCATATGAGTCGTTTCCTGGAAACGATCTCACTGTTTCGGTTTGTATACTCGGCTCTCATGAGCCGCTGTTTCCGAAAGACTTCGCGGACACGCCCCGACATTATGCGCCATCCCATGAATCGGCCCTCAGGCTCGAGTCACACCTAGCGCGGATCATGACTCGCGGACAGAGAGACGTGTTGCACAGCCGCGCAGTAGCGTTTCTCTCAATATCATCGAGGCCGAGGACAGCGACCGCGAGTATTTACGGGCGCTTCGAGACCTGGCTCGAATAACATGGGACGCTCGATTCGGGAAAAAAATGTGATCGATTGCTTTCATCGGTGGCTCGCAGAGGCGAAACAGATCCCGTGATTCATCCGCACTCTAGAGGAACCTTTCCCGCCACCCGCTATCCCTTCGAGAGCTGAGCGAACTCGAGTTTCACACCTCGGTCTGTTTTTGGGGAGGTTCAACGAAGTTCTATCTGTGTTACGTCCACAGATCGATTCCGCGCATCCCTCATCCTTGTCCACTGCGCCATCGAGAGCATGGCGCCTCAGGACGAAAGAATTAATCAAGTCGACTCGCTTGTGGTCGAAGTATTCAGCTACGGACCACTTAAGGGGTTCACTCTCCCCTGCCCGCTCCTCTCTCAGTGTCGCTGGTTTCGAGTGCGGATTGCGAAATTCCGCTCAATCCAATCTACACTTGAACCACTTCGATGAGATGAATGAGAATGGATCTCTGACGGCTTTGCGGCAGACATTGTGCATTCAGCACAAGCGAGCCCACTCCTCATCGAGGAAGGGTTCTCGAGCAAATTGAGGAACACACAATGGTGCCAAGATTTCTTCAACTGACGCCAAAGATCCGAGGATCGATCGGGCCGAAATTGAACACCTGTATCGTGATCGATTCCCGCCGGCGGCTGCGTATCGAGTCGGCCGTCGCAAACAATCCAATCATCGGATCATCTGGAACGCAGAGCCAACCAAGCAAGATATCGTCGAGCAGCTCCCAGGCTAGCGATCCTACGAACCTCCTACGCGGATAAACACTAAAGAATAAAATCTTGACGTACCTCTGAAAAGAATGTCGGTACACATAGCTTTCCCATGGGTAATGATAGGCTCTTCGTCTTCTCCTTTGCCGTCCCAACAGTCGAGTTCGACGCATCGGCATCCCGCTATCAATACCTGCAAAATAGGGTTTTTTCCTCTTTTAGGAAGACGACGTTTGTTCTCCTCGCGGAAAACCTCGACGAGAATAAAGCTCCACGCTACACGGCATCGTCGCCACTTATCGCGCCCTCTCAGCGAATAATGCATATGTATAATATACGGTGTCTGATGGACTTTTGTCCGCGCCGCCGCCTGCTCTACGTTGATCGGATGCGACCTTGTATTCTCTCAAGCGAAACTTCTTATGTGCGTGGCGATGGCCATCGATCTGCTTGTGTTGACCCCATTAGTGAGCTAATTCCGGATATTCCCTCATAGGTTTTCCCAGCAGTCCAGGAAGCCGATTCTGCTCCTTAGTCGTATCCTGCGGGCGCCTATTATTGCTTGGCTTTCTTGCTTATGAGGTCGTAGCGATGCCACTACGGCTGCTGCCCCCTGCCCCATGGGCAACTAACGCCATACGGCCAAGCGAAACAGAAGAGCCGCCAAGGGCGCCAGGTTTTCACTCGGGAGCGGCAGCAGCTGTAGTGGCGGCGGGAGCATCAAGTATAAGATAAATAGCTGAGGGCCAGAGACCACTTGCCGATAGAACGTACGTACGTACGGGAGCGTAAATATGACCGATCGAATCATCTTATCGGAGACTGAATCGAGGCTCCTATGAGAGTTTCGAAAGCAAGGGATGTTAAGTCAGCGGACCGGTCGACTGGCCAAAGAATGGGAGAAGCAGAAATGCAAGACACACTAACAAGCGGACGGACTCTCGGAAGATCAGGTCGCGAGGGCTTAGCATGCCCAACTGAGCGCTGTACTAAGTAAGAGCTGTTGCGGGTACTCACTTGTCTGTACATCTCAACAGAGGATTTACCTCCAAACTGTCTTCCAGTCAGGTACGTGTTATGAGACGAGTTGATGTAATAGTGCGAAAGAGGCTGGTCCATGTCCATATAGATGTCGAGCCGGTCCAGGAACACGGGTGCGTTCTCGTCCGACATTAGATACCTTGCGGGACAGAGTTCCGTTAGGTTCAATATCCGACGGAGCTAGGGTGGATTACGGATCGTGCATTTTTTATCGCGATGTCGGCGTATGCGGAGTTATCGTGGGAATATTCTCGAGATCCGGTTCCATACGAGTTTTCGGCAGACTCTACCCGAACGAACCTCCCTCTCCAAAAGCGTATCATTCCTTCTTCTATGTATAGATACAATAAATTTCATGTCTTTATACGTTTCTATAGTGAAGATTGAAAGAAAATAAAGAATGTAGATTTAATTATAATAAAAGCCCTCAATATCGACGATAAATCCGAATATGCCGAGATATCGAGCAGGGAGGACTCTTATCCCCTTCACGGAGGGGTTCTGGGTATTATGTGAACGTCATTGCCGTTTCCCGAATGATTAGTATCCCTCGATAATAAGCTCCGGCGATACACGGAAGCATATGGCAGGCGTCAGCCTCGACCCTGAGAGAATGCTCGCCATCTCATCTCGATGGTTCGACTGCTTCGGCGGGATGTTTCCGAATGAACTCACCTGCAGAGGCCCTGTTGACTTAACTTGTGCTCGGCAACGAACTCCGGATTGGTTTCATAACGGGAAATGATTTCGTTGGCTCGGCGTTCATCGTAAAACGGATAAAGAATTTCATTAAGCCGAGGATCCCGTTGCTTGTCGTTGAGAAAGTTCACCAACTGCTTCGTCGTGATGAAATCCTGCTTGTCCTGAGTTATCTGTTCAAAAAGTTCTTCGATGTCGTTGCGAGGACAGACGCGCAGGTAGAGCTCTTCAAACTTTTCCACAGGAAATTCTGCCGGATCGATCACGTCCGTCTGTAAGGAAAAGTTGATTTTGTTCTGTTACTTCCGCCGGATATAGAGCGAACGCCTCCGTATCCGAGATTTGAGGCTCTCCCAGATTCGCCGAACAGAAAACAATATCAAGTTTTCCGTCCCCCGGCAGAGCTCAGAAGTTCGAAGTCTATTTCGGTCGGCAGCCGATATCCTCGACGCGCGACGATTCTCTGGTTAGAGCACACTGACGCCTCGATCTTTCGGGAGAGGATATCCCTCAATCTCGCTCAGGCTTTTCTTGAGATTCCTCACTGACAATCTGTTCTATCGGAGTGCAGGCTCGACCGAGAACTGCGCCCGCAACCCCCGAGCCGCAGCACCATACTTAGATCCGTCAAATGAAGACACAGACATAGATGAGAGGGAAGACGGTAGCTGGAGTCAGGCCAAAACAAACTTCAGGATCACGAGGCGAGTCGTCGAATATGTCAACCACGGGCCGATGAGCCGTAGGGCTCGAGTATAGTCGCCGACCCTTCCTAGGACGGACTCAAACGTATTTCCCTATTCCGACGAGCGGTCCTAAGGGAAATTTCCTCTGATCACAGTTCCGGTCCCGTCGGCGATGGCCGCTGCTCTTACGAAGCCAGAAGAAGTAGACCGGACGAATTCCGCTTCGATACTCCATCCGGCATTATCGGCACTTCATGATCAATATGGGACCGTGAGAGACGGCGTTGGTGGGGTTTCTTCTCGTGTCCGGCAGGAAGAGAACACACTGTAAGGATTCGGCCGACGAAGCTCCCATTGGTCGCAGACTCATTCCTGCCAGAGCCGTGACGGTCAACTCCGGACCCGTGCTCGTTGACGTTGGCGTTTTGACCTCCTAAACCTAAGTGACAACTACTTGCTTCGAGCGGATCCCGAATGCTGTCGGCCGATACCGAGAGGAAATTCCTCCGAGCCCTCGTAGGCTCATGGACAGCGAAGTGTTCGCGAGCTCTGCTCGAATTGGCGCGTCGGCATTCGTAGCCCCGAATTCGATCCTGAGCGTGGAAGTGAGTTTTGCTGCCGGAGCGATTCCAACATGGATCGCGGGGGCGACGGCTCCTCTCGACAACTCACCTTCCCATTTGGCAATCCGACTTCTCCGATGCACTGGTATACCAGCTTCTCTGTTTTGCCAGACGCAAACGTCTGGGCTATTCTTCGCACTGGAAGTTTGCCGTCCGGATCCACTTGGAGCCCTAACTTAATCCAGTGCTTCATTAGGCACACCGAGGGGCAAAGGTTGTTTGCCTGAAAGAGTTGCCATCGCACAGCATTAGTTCCGCTGTCGCTAATTTCCTGTCGGACGGAAAAAAACACGATGAAACTCGGGCAAGCAGTGGAAATATGTTCTACGCCATGGGTCGAGGCATTACCGTCCGATTTCATTTTGTCGTCGTGTCGCAACCAAAACTCATTCAATCGGCGATTAGAATCCTCGTCTAGCGGGGTGTTGTTCTTTGAAAATCACTCAAGTTGCATCCGGAGCGAGCAATAATCCGATTGGTCGATCTTCCATGGGCTTTACCTTTATGTTGTTCGTCACTCGGCGGAGTCCTGCCTGCCACGTGATCGCTGTTTCAGGATCGGGGCAGACGATATGTGTGTAATTGATGTTCACCATATCCGCACCCGAGCAGATAGTTAAGGAAATATCCTCCAAGTTGTGAGAACCGTATTTAGCAAGCAACTCCTGTAGAAGTCGTGGATCCTGCAAAGCGAAACCCAGGAGATTAGTTGAGCGCGTAGAGTCGACTGTGTCCCAAAAATCACATCGAAAGGACGGACAGGCCTCACTGAATCGAGCGAACGTCGGCGTCGTTCTCGTGCGATATGACGGCCGTCTAATCGAATCATAATTCGCGATTCATGGCGTAATTGGCGTCCGCATGAATGTTTGCATTACATAGAGAGCTCCGTGGTTCGCGTATTCTAGGCGAATCTTCTCGTGGAGCGGTGGAGCGCGCTGTGTACGGAACCCGATCACGATTCTCAGAATACACGGAGGAACCGGATTCAGAGCAACCGAATGCAGAGCAAGATTTCGATTATTTTCTCCCTCATCGCGACTACTACACCGTGCTGCGGGCGCTCGCTCCGCGCTGATTCCGAGCATCCACTCTTCGGCAGAACTCCCTTCCGTGAAAATACACTCGGAGAAAATTCCCTCGCCCCATGACGGAAAGCCAACGTGGAGCCAGGACAGCTGCGGGAGGCTCAAGATGGCGCGGTATCACGTCGGCGGAGCCGTTTCAAGACCCATCGATAATTCAACAGTAGCGCAGCAGCACGCCTCTCGTAGGCTTCTCTATCGGAGATTCCCGGCTTGCTTTGTCCGCCGTCAGTGCGTTTGTTTATCAGTCTGCTCGCAAAACACTCTTGCCAGCTAAGCAATTCCGACGACCTGGGCGAGTGAGAGCCGGATCTTGAATCGAAACCGACTCGCTTGAACGACAATCAAGCGTGGCGCCGAGCAAGGGCCTTCGATTGCTCTTCGTAATGAATATAGATTGAATTACTTTGCGGAAGAGGTGTATCTTTATATTCGCACGGCGATCGCCTACCACTCCGAATCAGCTCACGCCGAGCGATCCGGATGGTCAGCCGCCGAGGAGGGCTCGAGGACTATATCGGACGCCTGCCTTTCAGCTCCGGAGCGATCTCGGAAAATCCCTCCTTCAAGATACTCGATCCTGCGCGAGAAACAAGGCCCTGGCGAGCCGCCTATGGGATTGATGCCTGTTTTTCATATTCCGGATCGCGGGCAGCTGAGTCCATCCTCGAAACGCCCAGGATAATTCGCAGAACAGCCACGCGAGCTCATTCTCTTCCGTGTTGGGTTTTCTGAGCGCCTTCCCACAGTCACGTTTCCACGCAAGTTCCGGGCGCCTTACAAACTCTGCTGAATCACGTCCGTGCACTCATATATCGGAGGAACTTATCTCTGCGTTCTTCGTTTTCACATCCACGATACGATCAAGTCACCGACTCGTTTCCACGATCTCAGCGGGGCGTTGAAATCATCGGGGTGCCTGATTTTTCTGAGTTTTCGCATTACTATTACTAGTCGACAGTGACACATGGACTGGCTCGTATGCAGATCGGTCTTCGCATGACCTTCAAAGCAGGAGCTTTCTCCTCGGGTGCGGCGGATGTTCGAAAGAGGAAATATGGGAGCGACCGAGAGCTGCGGTCAAACCTTGTCCTGATCATACCCGGCGACACGATTGCATTCAAAAAGACCCGCCAGTCGGAACTCGGCTCGCCGCGGCGTCTTTGTTCTGGAATCGACGCGAATGTCATCTAGTTCATCAGGGGCGAACGGAGCGAACTCGTTTGACTTCGATTCGAACAGTGGATTCTTTCGCGTCTTCTTTTCGGGGGCTAGCGTGCTCCCAAGGAAAGACGTTCGGCTCGAGATTGCGAAGCGTCTATTCAGAGAAAGTTCTGGAAGCAACAAGAATTCCCTCTCGTTCGGTTCGGGAGTGGGTTCTCAACGAGGCACAGGGGGAATCTCTATCCAAGAAGCGGTCCGCCATGTGCGAATCCAGGAAGTTGACTCGGATATTTTTCAGCGTATGCGCACGTCTTTGTTCGCCAACAGAAGTCAGGCCGGCACCGCCTATTCTCAGACTCGAGAAACAGAGGAAAACATCGATTGATTGAACTCGTAATTTCCTAGTGTTAGCCCACACAGCTCTCCAGGAGTGTCCCGTTCGGACATTCTGAGCATGGACCTGAGGAGAAGGTCGTAAGCTTTGTGGATTGTGGCGTCGCGGTACGGCACCCGAGGGGTCGAGGCTCCCCTTTGAAGTTTATACAGAAACGCCCGGCCGGATCGCCCTCCGGCGAGCCAAAACGTCCCTACGACGACAAGCAGCCTTCAGAAGGGAATGCAAGCAAACACGCGCCGGTTAGGGGGGGCAGAGGATTTTGAAGGGAGGCGGACGGAGCGCCCGAGAGCTGCAGGAAAAGTCAATCAAATTCCTCGTCGACTATCAGGCAGCTGGTCGGGCGGTGAGCCATTCGCTCCGTCGCGTCGTTCTCCTTAATCGATATTCTCCTCCTTGCGTTCCAATTCATTCCATCGTCTTATTCGTTTTTTCCTCCCCGAATTCGCCGTCGGAACCAATGACGCACTAGATCGCTCAAGTTCCTCCTTTTCCGGGCCGGGGACCGAGCACTCGTCGCAGCAAGAGATGGCGACATCGGAGAGGGAGGGAGAGATACCGTGAGCTGCAGGGCTGAGAGCGTCGAACACGACACGAACAGGATGCTAAAATGGTTACTCCTTCCTTTCGGCTCTCCCGTTACTTCTCCTGAGCGTCGAGGTCGTTCCTGCTGCTCTTGGCAAAGGAGTCTTCTCGCCAGCCCGGATCTACGGACATCCGCAGTCATACTCTGTTTTCACTTCATAGTCTGCATGTCAGTCCAAAAGGAATCGTCGACGCGATACGCGGCCACTCGTCGCAAAGCCTGGCGGAGACGTCTTCAATATATTACACCCACGCTACAACAGGCTCCCTCGGACCGTACCCATGAGCTGGCATGCCCGCCTCCTGTTCCTTCTCCTCGAAAGCTGCTCTCCTGTGACGTCAGTTAAGAAGTTGAAATTTTCACCAGGCGTTCCTGGGATACTCAGTCGTTTGGGCCGAAACTTCTGAAGGGATTGCTGGGATCGGACTGACTGACCGACCGACCGACTGCCCGCTGCCTCCTCTTCCGCGAGCCGGGGCTCGAGTGCAGGTGGCGGAGAAAAACTGACATGACGTGAAGGCAGCTCCACTCAACAAGAAGAGCCACTTCGGAGGGAGATTTCACGACGCTCCTCGGAATGTGAGAAATTCTCGTACATGAAGACCGCTGGCTACCCAGTCGAAACCCATGGAAGGGGGGTGGGGTTCGATTCCCGATGCATCGACTTTCGATTCCAGCGAGCTCCGGAGCGTTTTCGGTCGATGGAGGAAATTTTCCCCGGTGGACCATGGAACGAGAAATGAATTCTGAGCCAGACGCCGCGCCGACAGTAAAATCTAACTCTCCGGACCTCCGGGGATTCTCCCTCAACTTCGCGGAAGAACGCGGAAGCCTCAAGCTCCCGGGTGCGAGAGAGGATTCCGGAGCTTATTATTTATCCCCCTTCCCGGACGCCCCCACATGAACATTCACAGCCCATGAATATGAGGAGCATTTCCCCCGATAAGCTTTCGATCAGCTCCCAACAAACCATTGCTCGTGTTTGTCGCCTAGTTTCCGAGGGTCCTCTTGTCGTCTCGGAACACCGAGCCCGCCGAGTCAGTCAGTCAGAAGAGAGAGCAAATTACAAGACAGAACAAATTACTGTATGACTTTTCTGGGCACTTGTCTCCCTGGATGAATTTTCACGCGGCCTCAACCAGCGCTGATATACTCGGTATGTGGTTCATTGATTGGATGAGGCGCGCGATCCATCCGGTTTGTCGTGCTTCGTCCGTTTTGCGAAAAACCGCTCAATGGCTGGAATTATCCGCTGTGATCATCATAAGTAGGTGCTGTGGTCCGAGGCTTCGCTCACAGGGATCGTCAGACTCAACGTATGCATGGCTTCCTCGAGGACACGCTGCGCAATGTTCTCGGAAATACTGCTTATTCGGGCCTCAATGATGCGAAAAAAATAAAATTAAAAAAAAATATTTTCATCCCCGCCGACGTCTCCATTCAAGCCAGCAGCGACGGGGATTTGCGGTACGGCGACGCCGACGATTCTTTCTTCCTATGCTCCGTTTTCGATTCTCGGCAGAATGAATCGGGTTTCATAAAGCCTCGCCACGGGCCATTGCGACACATGCGCCCTTCGCGGAATATACGGAAGGAGAATTACGGGAACGAGCCCTTCAGCGGCGTTGCTAGGCTTCGGGAGAGGTCGACCGCGATTCGTGGCGAGACCTGCAACCACCGACCGCCAGCACGATTAAGTTTAGCGATAGTCCGAAGCGGAACCGGCCGCATCTGATGGCGTGCGGTCCTTTTTCCTGACTGAGAGGTCGAGAAATATTTTGAAAGAAGATGACGAGTCGGCCGGCGTTCTGGGAATTGCGGCTCTTCAAGCCAATATTAGCACAGACGATTCCGTGGACCGCCAAGTCTGACTCTACTTTGGCCGAGGTTCCCCGTGCGGGACGGGCAGCGAATAGACGAGCTTCCTCGATAGGCTCGATTTGGAGGAGACTCGGGGCGAACCTTTGCTCACGTCTACCACTCGCATATTCCGTTCTGGTCCTCGTTTTTTTTACGTTACTCCCTCACCTCATGCCTCGAGAAGAGGACTTGAAACGGCTGGGGATGCTTATTGAGTGGATGTCCGATTGGTTCACGCTCGTGTTGCTCCGATTCCAATCGTCGAGCGGCCGTTCGAGGGCTTTCGGTCTTGTGTAGACAGACATTCGTTTGATCGGGTTGGCAGACTCTCTACCTCCGAACCGGTCGCGTACAACATGGTCGGATACATTCACAGCTGGAAGAGGGGAATCGGCTCGAGCTGTACTCTATTGCTCTTTGATGATCGTCGGGATGATCATAGAGATATCGCTCTCTCCATTCATGGTGTCGAGTCTTCTGCGGTGGTCTCCGCGCACCCGGAGACTTCGCGAAATGGCCAGCTGACGGTACTCCGTATTCCATTTGTTCGGCTGTCCGAAAATCTCGCTTTCAAGAGGAGACGAGAGCTCCGCATGAATGGAGAGAAATCATCGAGAGAAAGACCAAATCGACATCCCGGTGGGATGTTACATGTCCCGGAGGAATCGCGACGGGACTCAAGGGGAAGCTTCCCGGGCGGTCGCCACAACTCACGGAATCGACAGATAGCCGAATGCTCCGACCTATGGCTACTGTTGAGTTTCGCTTCTCGATCGACCTCAGGCCCGAGGAACAAGCGGCCGCCACGCATGGCCTCACACGAGACTTCATGACCGCGGGCATTTTAATCAGGACAACGATGATATACTCGCGAGCGAAACTCGTTCTGAGACAACGGAAACGAGGGATGATCCGAGGAACCAACAGGGGTTAATTGGACGTTCAGCCGGCGCCAGCGGAGCTGCAGGAGTCCTAGCGGCCGTGGTGCTTGTCGCAAGGACAGGGATCGTTGGCAGCCGATTAGGTGGGACTACGCACAAAACGCTCGAGAAAATGCTTCATGGGGCTGATGGAAGATGATTTTTCTCTTTCTCGCCATCCACTGTTGAGCCACGCCGTCCATTGCGTGGATTCTCGAAGAGGACGAAAACTTTTAATAATGTCTCTCGAAAAAATAAGTTCCCATGCCGCACGCAAACTCGGCCTGAGAACATGCTCGCCGCACTTCGCTTTCAAAGCTCTCAGTCAGAGATAATCATCCGCCTTCGAGTCTCCGCTTCCCCTGAGGGGAGAAAATTTAGTTTCTCCGCTGGGTTTTCGACGGAGGTGTACGAAGTCCTCAGCTGCATCATTTGAGAATCGCCTGTTCAGGGCAGGTATGGGAGCTAGCCAGCCAGGAGGAGCGATTTCTCCTCAGGGAGCGATGTCCCTCTCGATCAGTCAACCTCAAATTATTCGCGTCTCAGTGTGATTTCATGGTTTTCTTGAGAACCCCGCGAGGGCAGAGGTCTCGAGGAGAGTCCGACTCGTGCAGCTTCGCATCAAACGCTAATCAAGGGACAGGAATCCGACATGAGGGGGCTGAACCCTCGGGAAAGGGTGGAGGCGGGAGGTCTCCGTGCCTCCCCAGGTCGGCAGTGGAGTGGCATGGACTGAGCGGATAATCACGTCACGTAAAACTGATCAATCAGAGCCAAGTGGGAGTAGAAAGATCCACGACGACGTGCCGACTGATTCATGACAACTGAATAGATTCGATGGCCTGCGACAGATTATTCGTCCCGTCCGCGAACTCTTCCATCATCCGGATGGCGAGTCTAGAATCATAATTACCGAGCCGGCCGGTCTTTTCTGAGTCGGCAGACGAGCCATATTTCACTTACGGAGGTTCAAATGGAAGGTCTCTCGCTCTCGAGACTTAGGCGGCCGATTCCTCGGAAGGAGGAAATTTCGTCGCACAGAACTTTCTGCCGGGCGAGCCCTACGGAAAAAGCGAGGAGCCTTCTTTCAGTTTCTGAATCGTTTGGGGTACGATCTCGTACCCCAAACGGGCCCGGAGGTGCCTGCGAAGTTTCTACGAATAGCCCGAAAATAAGCGAGAGACGGCGAGAGCTACACGACCGTTGTGGTTTCGACATGCATCGCACAAAGTAATTGCTTCTTCCCTCATGCTTTACGTAAGCCGCAACAATGACCGGGCGTCTACGGCGGTGACGACTCTGTCTTTCCCCACGGGTCGCTTTCGTCCTCCCGTTAAAATAGGGATTCGCTCCGGAACGACTTTTCGCCGGCCGAGTATCTCCCTGGGAAAAGGAGTCATTCTGCTGACCAGGCCAGCCGCTGGATTCGTCCAGCAATCTGTCATGGTTCCGCAGGGGAACACACGCATGAATATCCCAAAGATGAATTCAGCGAGGCTTGTCGAACACCTCATTGGAACTCCGGGACAGGTCCGAAACCTGCAGAAATGAGGAGCGGCCGGGACCGCGGCAAGCGTTATCGTCGTTGTCGGAACGGCTCACGGCGACGGAGGGTGAACGGCAGTGTGAACAAAGCTTCGGCAGCTACTCGGACGGGATATTTGCGATATGAACTCGATTGTGTCAAAAGTCAGTCACCGAGTCCCGTGAATTCGTTTGACAGCATGGAGGCGCTAGCGTCATTCGCTGCTATCGTCGTCACGCCAAGCGCTAACAAGAACCGCGTGTCCAGGTCTGCTGCCGTAAAGGGAGACAAAGGCCGGGACGACGACGACGCGACGAAGCGACGTGGATCCGGCACATATCCCGAAGGCTGATATCTTTAAGGACTGGTTGGTTGGTTGGTCGGGCGGTCGGCTGACTGGCTCGGTGCTTGACATGCTCCCTCGCTCGCCAGCGAGGCCAACGTGCGGAGAACTGCGCTCCGAAAAGACGATCTGACCGACTAACAGAGCAACCAGCAATTGAACGAACCATCGGTGTATCTGTCGGCTTCAAGGAAGCAAAGGAACTAGCTGGGACCAAGGCCACGTCGGCGTGGCCGTCGATTCCTCTTACGTCAATGAATGTCTAGTGCCAACCCGTCACAGAAACTGGCCGGGACCGCTGGGGCCTGGAATTTGATCTGACTCGTTTGCTCTCCGATCGTCGTCGATCGAGGTCCCTTAGCGTGGTCGAACTATCACGATCAGCTGTGGCACCATTAGAGGGGTAGCCTTTCGCTACCCCTACCTATACGTGGATGATGCTGCTCTCTCTCACCAGAATCAATGATTCTGCGCCGGAGCTTCACACCTCTTGTGCGGCGTCGGCCATCGAATTCGAACCTCGATGAGCCGAAATTCCCTCAGCCCACATCGACGGTCCCCTCATCCCGCATCGGAGATTTCCTCTTCTCTCTCTCCGTCTCATCATACATATCACACTGTCTTCGTATCTCTATCTCCTCGTTCGGGGACGGATGATATCAAAAGACGAGCGGCAGGAAGGCCGTAAGAACGAACGCGAGACGAGCCGGAGCGCGGAACCCGAGTAATAATGACAGCCTAAGGCGGAGAACGAGGATAGGCGAGACGAAACAAGGCACGCCACGTGGTGAGGGGTTTTATCCACTCTCAAGTGGGACTACCATTAGTCTTCTGACAATAGGTTGCTCGGTGACAGGATTTGCAGCTCAACCTACCGGCTCACCGGTTGAAGGGTGAAGGGCCGCCACCCGTTGTGCAGGCGCACGGGAGGCTCATAGAAAGAGCCCACGATGGGAACCTATGAGTGGATACCAAGGGAAACAAAGGGAAAGATCCGTTGTGACCCATGAGAACGAAGGAGGGAAAACAAACGCCAGTCACTTGCACTGTCAGCCCTAATAGGGTGCGAACAATCGACCATGCGGTCCTGAGTCGGGCAGCGTCTTCGTGAGAGAAACATTTCCTCGCAGACCGGGCATCCCAGATCGATGACGCGAGCTCCTGGGTCTCATGCCCTCCTTCATGCCTCCGCGTCTGCGACCGCGTAATTTGCGTCGAGAGAGAAAACGTGTGCATGGACGTCGGAGGCAGAAAGCGCTGTTGAGCCTCAGTTGTGAAGAATGACAGGCTGGATCTCCCGCGCACCCATTCCCGGAGTTACGTGCCGCTCTCGCGTGCTGACACGCCGGAGGCGGCACGGAGATACGAAATATCGCAGGGAGCTCCTCGCTTGCGAAAGAAACAAAAAGAGAAACAAGAAGAAGGAAATAGCGCGAGGATGAGAAGAAATGCTTTGCGGTGCTGGTCACTGACGCTCACAAACAGCAACGAATTGCCGAATGGGGAGCCATAACGTCTAACTTGCTCGGTCTCGCGGAGGAGCCGACCGGCCACACAGCGAATGTCCAGCTCTATGAGCGGAGTACGAGTAAGTTTGAGCACAGTGGAAACGGCCGGCTGACCGACCGACCGTCCTACGAAACAAACAAACAAACAGACACTCAATCAATCCGCTAAGCAGTTGACCGTTCTGCGAAGAGTCGGGGTGCTTCGCCGGAAGCTTCTCACCGAAACACTGCGAGAGCGAGGATCGATCCACCGAAGACGGAACGCCAGAAAGAATTCGCCCCAACCCCTTTCCACTCTCTGGAAGACGCCGGCCTCAAACCAGCGGTCCTTCCATTCGGCGACGCTTCCGTTGACTCCGAGAGCTGTTTTGAATGTGAGGAGGTCTCCTCGGCTTTTCCGTGCGCAGCCTCCCTCGCCAGCGCTGCGGCATCGCCGTCGGCCGACTGATGCAAGCGAGCCAGACGGTGGAA
Source organism: Galendromus occidentalis (assembly GCF_000255335.2). Taxonomy (NCBI): domain Eukaryota; kingdom Metazoa; phylum Arthropoda; class Arachnida; order Mesostigmata; family Phytoseiidae; genus Galendromus; species Galendromus occidentalis. Next base: position 892,510 of record NW_003804308.1, read on the forward strand.
GGAAGATATGGCCGATGGAGCAGAGAGGAAGACGGAAGGGAGCCGAAAGTCGTCTGTCCCCTCATGGGCCGCATGTAAGAAAAGTCACTTGTTTGGTGGTATTCTTGCCTCCCCTCCAGAACGCAAGGGAGCGAGCAAAGCGGCCCGCCGGCCTGTGAGGGTAAGTCAACCAGCCAGTCCGTCTACCCGCTCGCCAGTCAACGGAGCCGGCGAGTGCAGTTAGGGGAGCATTTCCGTTTCCTCCAAACTCCTTCCTTCCGCCAGCTGCAAGGCGGCGTGCAGCAGTTTGCCCTTTAAAAGCAAATGATAATCAAACCCTGGTCGACTTCTCCCGGAGAGACTCTAGTTAACTATGTACCAGAACGGGCGGAGGTTTAGCCTTACCGATTAGAATCGCGAGGGTCGTTTAATTCCCCTGAAATCTAATCTCTCGCATCGCTCACAAGGAGACTTCAAAAAGCCCCTCATCGAATTCCGCTTCCTAATTTCGATTTTTCTTCTTCTGACTCCGACGGTCACTGCTCTTAAATTGACGGGAGATCGCGACTGACCGAAGGCCCGGGACCAACGACGGAGCGCGGACCGTGTCGCCATCATCAACCGCCGCCGATATATTTTTCAGGGAACGTCGAGACCTTGTGAGCTCCTGTCGGATCGAGTCTCGAGTATCGCGCACAGGAGACGAAGTGGAGAGAAAGTTTAAATTTACCCGATCGTCGGTCGACGTCATACGACGGACGATGATCATAAAGAGAGCGGCGGAATACGATGGGTCCGGACAATATTTACGGCGATAGGGGAAAAACAAAAACAACAACAACGACTCCATATCCAAGGTTGGCTCCCCGCGCCGATGCTCGGCCGGTGCTCAGTTCCCACTCAGCCTCCGAAGGGCCGTCTCACGGTACACAAGAGCGGCTCCATCATCCATCTTGGAAGAAGCCGAGCCTGCCGCCAGCAATCCGGCCGGACTTGTCGACGTTGTGGGGCAGCTCACCGACTGGTCAATCGGTCGGTCGGTCGCTCGGTCGTTCAATCTGTCCGTCCGTCCGTCTCCTCGCCCGTCCAGCGTCCTAACAAAGCGAGATAGTAGCGAGAGCTCGGTCGACGACTACGTCTCGGAGCTCGTCGGCAGCGGCCTTCCGGCCCGAAGAAACCGAAGCGACCGAAGCGAGCGACGAAGGGCGAGTTTAGCGTTTTATTGACCGTTGTTATCGTTGATAAGGTTGTTGAAGTCGAAGCTTCTTGCGTCTCCATCACCGCCTTCATCATCACCACTGCTGCCGCCGCCGCCGTCGTTGTCGTCTCCGTTTCTGAAGTCTTCGATAGAAGAGCAGGAGCAGCGTACCTCAGACATATTGGCGCCGATAGGCACGACACAGGAGATCGGATCGTCGCAGTGGCGGACTGGCTGACCGGCCGGATACAATAAACCTAGATGAATGGCATCCAAGGACACCATTTGTGCAACAGCCGGACTTTCCTCTTTTACGCTCATTCTCTTCGGCGGTAGCCCTTCTGCTCGCAGCCTCCGTCCTTCTCGTTTTCTCCCCCGTCTCAACTGAACTCAGTCGGAATCGGCAAGAGTCACTTAGTGATGCGACGATTATACACACGGCTTCTCCTCGCACTCATTGTCCTCGCATCCCGTATTTTCTCTCTCCTCCGCACCGAGACCCTCCTGTTTTCCCGGAGCCAGCTCTCTCAGCTCGGGACCCTCCTATCGAGCCAGACGGACGCGTCGGGAAACGGACACCTCGACCTTGCTCGGCGCTTCGCTAATAGTCAACCCCTGCATTGTCGGCTCGCTTTCCCTTGGCGATCACACGTAAATCATCGCCGGCTAGGCGGCCGCAATGCCAGTCGATCCTTCTCCGATGAGAGCCGTTTCGCCACAAGTAGATCGTCGCCATTCTGCTCGAACGGCCCGCTTCATCGGTAGCGGAACGAATTGCCTGGCAGATTCTAAAAGGCCATGATTCCATCCACTCACTCAGTCAGTCAGTCTCGAGGGAGCAGACTACCAGGCGTTTCGATGCTCACAATTGGAATGGGAAATCTCCGTTGCTGGAACCATGCACGGGAAAAAAACAGGCTGATCCTGATATAGTGAGAGAGACCGAATTCCGGGAACACTGTCCTCCTCTGTTTTCCTTTTCGGGAGACCCAATGATTGTCTCGGGGGGTGGGCTTCGCTGGAAACGACGGCTTGGGACTCGTCCCGATAATCTGAGAGACGGCGAATTCAGACGGATCTCAGAACCCTCTCTCTCTCTCTCTCTCTTTCTCTGTCGTGTGCAATGCCCTCGGTGACACTCAAGTCGTGAACGTTGCCGTCGTCACTTCGGCTCGCAAAGCTCCTCTATTATCCCAGTCAGCCAGCCGGGCGGCTAGTCGACCAGAGGCCAGAGGAGTGTAGCGGCCGACGCAGAGCACAAGGAATTTCAGAAGGACGAAGTGACCGAGCGGCCCTGCGAGCGGCTGGACCACCAGCGAACCTAAGTCACAAGAGCAGAAGAGCTGTCTCATGGCCCGAGAAGCGTCCGCTCCGGAGTGATGATTATCATGTGGAGAATATGAAGCCGAAAACCAAGCATTCCGACAGAAGGCAACGACGCTTCTCATCTGACCAGATTGTCGAGTGGTCTGCGCGTCCAGCTCCTCGAGAGCGGAACTCGCGGAACTGCCGCTCCGAGGAGAGGCGGCGTTTCAGGCGTTAGTTTTTGGTCAGGGTTTTTCTCCAAGAGGCTCTTCAACAGTGTTTCAACAGCTTTTCCGCCGAGTTCCCAATGCCGTTTTCCATCAAGTTTCCGCCCCGCTTCCCGTCAGCTGTGCCTTCTGGGGCCCTTTGCTCACTCAGTAAGTCCGTGAAGGCGAACTAGCCCAGGTGATACCGTGGACGTGGAAGTTCAGCTTCTCAGTCAGATCCGAGGGGTCCGGTGCGGGGAAAATGATGACGGCGGGCACGCTCAGCCAAGTGGGTGATTTGACCGCTCCATGTTACCGCCAACATGTCATCAGCAACCGGAGTTGGGCCTGGTGGATACAAAGACGAGGGCGAGACTTATCGGATAGCATTCTTTTTGACGTTTTCCATTCAAGCGTTCTGGTGCCATGTTATGTGAGTATGCGTTGACTCCACTTTTGAATGAATTCCCGCGAGAGTGAGCGCATATTCATATATCATCGGTCAATAGAAACGCAGACTTGACAGCAGCCCTCAAAACCTTGATGACGGGAATGATGTCAGAGTCGGAGTCATTACCATTGGACTCATTCCAAAATCTCAACGTTTCAACCGTTTTTGCGTGCGTTCCGAGCAGGCAACTCTCGTCAGGCTTTTTCGGTACTGTCAGGATCGGAGGGAGCTCCGTCGCGCTCGAACTTGTCGCAAGCATGTGCGCACGGTTCGACCTCTCGCTGGGGACCGACACGAGGCACGAGTGAGTGAGAGGCACGAGATTGTTTCAGATTGTTCGCATTCAACGTCAAAAAAGCCCAGTCACCGAGGGCGCGCGACGGAGACTACTCCATCGAATGGAACGCTCTCATTTAGGAAAAGACGAAGACGCGGTTGATACCATCCGAGAGTTTGATGGAAAGGAATACCGATCGACAGAGGAGAAAGGAGTTCGACCGGATCTGTTACGATCCCGACAGCAGGATGCGCATCAGGCAGCTTTTCCAGGAACCATCTGGGCAGACAATGGTCGCATCGAGACCGACCGAAATGGAAATTCGAACATTGACCGGAGGGATCGGACGACTAATCGAGGCATTGAATGAGGGCTCGAAATCAGGGGACTGGCGGCTCGGCGGATAGCTCAATCTAGAAACTAACAATCTAATAAATGTTGCTTCCCACCGGCTCGCCTCTCTGCCTCCTAGTTCGCGGCGAGGGAGAGACAGCACCAGCAGCAGCCGCCGAAGTGGCCACTTCGGCCCGACTAATTCCATTACTCAGACACAAGACAAGCGGTTGCAAGCGGGGCGCCATTCAGCCAACCGCTTCCGTGGTGCCCCGTGGTCGTAAGCACCGCATCGGCGCGAGCCCCCATCATCCAGTTCGTTAGACGCTTGACTGCACGAAGAAACACTCACTCTTTCAGAAGCTCGCCCAGGAGTAATAGAGCGACTGACCGACCGACCGTCAGACAGGCAGAGAGCAGCACACATAATGCGTATTCACGGAGGAGTTGGGTCTCGTGGAAAAAATACAGCGCACAGGAAATATCCCCACGGACGAAGTCGATTGAGCAGAGGTCAATCGTCGCCTCCGATCCTCATTCGCTGCTCGTTTCCCTTTCATTGACGCGGATTGGGTTTCCTTGTTCGTCGTCGTCATCGTCGCGGTCGACGACTCAGTCCGCCGGCCAGTCCTATCCGCGAAATCGAGCCGCTGCGTAAATGCGGAGCATGCCCGAGCACAATGATCCCCAAGTCTTCCTCCCTTTCCTCCATCAGGACTACCCAAGCACTGGGCTTCAGGAAATCCGCATGGACGCGACAGAACACGAAAACTACGCGTCTTACGGACGTCGAGATCAGGCCTCCCTCTAAGCATTGGTTCAGATTTCGAAGGATCGCCAAGAGGTCCAGGAGGACCGGACAACGACGTTCGCTTCCTCGTGACGCCATTTTCGATCCTTGAGCGACGGAGTCACCCGTCATCAATACAGACGAGTTTGCAAACCCCTCAAGCCTCAAGCCGCTCACAGTCTTCAGCGGCGACCCGCACGAACGATCTATTTTAGACTTGCATCAACGTCAAACACAATGGTCCACAGCCGACATTCGTGGTCGGAACAATCATCGTCCGAGTTCGTAAGGTTGCCCATTTCTCCCGACACGTCTCGAAGATTGAATCTTCGCCCTTGCGCTCAATACGACCCCGCAGTGCACGATAACATAACACGTACACGCGGGCTGGAAATTCCTGTGAAAAATTGAAACCCACCGCACGGGACAACTTACCTTCGGCACGCCTCCCCGTCGGATATCGTTCACCTGAGACAGCTCGAGTACGGAACCGTCTTTTCCGTCGCTTTTCCAGAATATGAAAAAGCCACAGTCGTCGACTTTGAACAGCGCGTTCTGCTCCACAACGATCTGCTCCTTCTCCTGCAACAATCGAATTAGGAACAGTTAGTCCGACAGGCGACCACTTCATTGATCCGCACCGACAAGGAGCGGCAGCTCTCGAATCGATTTGTTTCGCGACCCGATTCGTCCGAGACGCACCGAGTCCCGTTTTTCTCATGGCACTGATGGGGGAGGGAGTAGATGAGAAAGTCCCGATATGACGACACCAGATCCCAGTATGGAGAAGATATTGGGAAACTATTTTTTTTCTGTCTCGCGCTCCGGTGTTGTGGTCTCAGCGAATACTTGTAGCAGTAATACGTAGTAGCAGTAGCAGCACCGAAGCGGCCGCTCGTGTTTGGAAATATATAAGCATGCATGTCATGGAATGCCCCGCAATTCCTAAGAGGCATAGCGTGCCGCTTTTCATCCGTCGCTGGTGTTAACGACATAAGAGGTATGCCCGCACATCTGAGCGAGCGTGTCTGGCGGGCTCCTGTCGACCCGCCGGCCAGTTTGGCTTACTTAAGGATTCCGCTCGCTCCACCCGCGTACACGGTAGCTCGTCCTTGCTCCATCATTGGAGCAGCGGAGGCAGCTCCTCAGACAGTCCGCCAGTCACGCAGTCGGTCTCTCCGTCCGTCCGTCCAGCTCTCCGTGAGAGTCTTCTTGACGGTGACTGCGGGGAGATCCCCTGGAAAAGTTCGCTGTCCGAATCTCCCTGGGGTATCCATTTCCCTGCGAACATCGACCTTATCTTTCCTTTCTTCGAACGTAGCTCGGGAGACGAGGGCTCGCGTCGCAGTCGACAGTACGCCTTTTCTGGACTCAGGCCGCAGGTCGATGTTGCTTCTGAGCAACGTCGAACTCAACACCCGTCGCGGTCGGTCTCGTCGACCAAGCGGGCGTTGATAGCACCCATCGGGACGCACCACAGCGGAATTCCATCCTAACTAGAAAGCGGGGAGTTCTGGGGCGGTTGGGAAAGGAAATTCTACGGGAACCGGTGCGCTAACGAGAGTAAGGGAGCAGGTCTACTCATCGCCCAGTGCCCTGTCGATTCTGTGAGCCGAGCGCTGCATCGGGTTGCCTCCGGATGAGGGACTCTCGACGGGAGGACGCTCCCAAGGTCACCGGAATTCAAAGGTCAGATGTCTCCCGTCCTACATGTCGGCGGAAAGGCCCGACGAGCTGGTTGGGAGATGAGAGAGAAAACGAGGTTGGAAGGCTTGGACTTCGCCCGTAGGAGTATTCCAGCGCGAAATCGAATTCTGGACTTCTGAAAAATGGAAGAGGGGCCGCTGCTAGCGGGAGCAATCCACCCGAGCCCTCTCAATAATAATAATACACACTGCCTGTGATTCGCTGTGGAGAATACTCGCATGAGACGAAAAAGACGCACTTGGGAGCGGTATCCGACCATGAATTTCATCCGTGGAGCAAATCCTCCGTCGGAAAGCCTAGGTGGCGCCCAAATGAACATGTTCTTTCTCGTAGAGCGGACAAGATTCTGACTTAATGTGGTCGGGGACAGCTGATTCAGCGGAAGGTTTGAGTGACGGACCGAGGCTGGAAATTGTGCTGTCCCAGCAAGATGATTGCAGGTGGCCGGACAGCCCGCAGACCTCGAAGCTTGGACAAAACGCAGTCCAGGATGAAAATCGGGAGGCGAATGCAACCGATGAACGGACGAGCAAGCGGCCGGACGACTGGCTGGCTGGCTGGCAGGCACGGATAACTCCCTATAAGGAGCGCACGGAAAAGGCTTTCTACGCCTCGCGTCCAAGTGCCTCCCTTAAGTGGCTGTGTAATCCAATCAGCCCCCGTGAGCGAGCAGGGTAGAAAATTTCCCCTCCGAGCACAAGCGCCAGACAGGAAAGAGCTCCAGGATAATGTCAACGGTGCAGTCGCACGTCCAAGCAACAATTTGCCAGTGGAGTCCTCAGAGCAACAATGACATGCTTTTTCGAAAAAAAAAAGAAGGAGAAGTTTGCCGGTAGACGGCCAATCAGTCGGGCTGGGCTTATTTCTGCACCATGACCTTGTCCAGAGACAGTCGAAGGAAACCAGAGGAGTTCAGTTTTGGTACAAAGAAAAATCGAAACTGCGCACGGAACAATGTTCGGACGAACGGGGACGAGGGGGAAAATTGATTCAGCCGACTTCAGGCGCAATAATAACAAATCTATAAAATCGATATGTACACTCGTAAACCCGAGAGGTCGAGCCCGCGCACCCGGAAAGCAAACTCGAGCGTGTGAGCATAGGTGATTCCGGACCCGTAAGTCGATGCCGAGTCCGCTAAGTCAGAGCAAATGAGTCGGAAGCAGACTGGAAAAGAGACTGGGAAACATCTTAGAGCCCGAAGGGCTCGGCACCGAAAGGTCAGGAGGTCGACGGAGAAGCCCGGGAGTTTGGATTTCGAAGACCCGAGCGAGGGACTGGAGGATATCGGAAGGGTCCGTAGCTCAGAGAGCCGGGCTTGCAACGCGGGGCTCAAGGAGTTAGGGCCCCGGATAGCGGAGGAGATGGAATCGGAGATTGTCGAAGTTTGAGGGAACTAAGGTCTCGGAGAAGTGCCCGTGCAGGATGAGCGGTCGAGAGCACGCGAGCCCGAGTTTCGAACTTGAAAAACTCGTGGATCGCCGCTTCCCGAGCCCGAAATTTCCAAGGCTCAGATTCTCAGTGCTGAGCCTCCAGAATAGATATACGGGCTATCGGAGGCTCCCGTGCCTTAAGTGCTGAGAGTATTAGGAGTTTGAGAAAGTGAGGGATATAAGAGCGCGGGCTCTGAACCGTCTAAGGAGAGGGGGGGGAGTAAATCATGGGGCGGGTGAGCGATGCGGCAGCGCGAGCCCAGTATGCCTCAGCTAAGGGGAGGATTCCGAGAAAAGAAAGGAGTACGAAGACGACGACGCGGCAGATGGGAGATGTTGAGCAAGCGGGGAATTCTTCTTTCCTCTTGTTCGATGATTAAATTCATCGTTATGGCGTGCATAGAGAAAAGGTGGAACATCGGGGACGACGAAGAAACGAGAGAGGGCCGCGAGAGGAAGGGAGTGGAAACGAAAATTACGCCGCCAGGGAGAGACCAGCGAAAAAATAATGAAGCAAATCGGAGTGGAGAACGATGGCGAAGGTCAGAAAGAGTTCGCACAATTATAGGGAGGAATAGAGCGAACGGACGACGATTGAGACCTGCGTAGTGATCTGATCAAACACTACAGCCCTTTGAGTCACCGAGGTAACGCAATCGTCTGACATACGAATTCCCCTCCAATACGCGCTTTTCCGATCCATGACTATGCCCTTGCCCCTTTGCTCGACCTCCTACTCTCATCTGAAAAGATCCCGTATCTACTTCAAATCCACGTACCTCCATCGTGAACATCGCCGATTACGGAACAAACGTAATCCAACGATTGAGGGGAGGGAGAGATTTCCAGCTTCAAACCGGAAGGTCGCGCTTGCTATAATTCATTCCATTGCTCGACATCAAGACGCTCGAAGCAAAGGGTTCGAGACTCTGAATGACGAGCCGGAGGGCGGCTCAGACCGGGTGTCAAACGAAAATTCGGCTTCCTGCCAACAGCCACGGCTTTCCAGGGCGAACCGCAAGACAAATTAACGCCATATCCAGCGATTTTGGTAAGTTCGCCGCAGACGCAATTGGCGAGGCTTGGCGCCTTTCGCCCGACCAAGGATCTATCGCGGTTCCCGTCGCTTCCTCTGCGCCAGTAGCGGCCGTGACAGCGACGCGACGCAGTCGGGAGCCGCGATGTTGAAGAGCAGGAACGTCGAGGACGTCGCCGTGTACTCGATGACAAGAAAGCTCTCGCCCCCCCGCCTCCCCGAGATCGGTGCGCCCCCCGGAATCCGAACAATATAAATGATTCGAGTTTGAGCTGAATGACGACGGGTCCACCCGGCAGGAAGCGTCAGTTTCTGTGAGCGATCTCCAACAGAATTCCTCTTGAGCGCGTTGTCGTGCCGCCAATGTGTCATGTGCGCGAGGTCGGGAAAGAATTGTGACGTTCTTGGAAAAACATTCGAGAAACACGAATAGAGGGCGATTTCAGCCGTCGCGGTCTCTCCTCGAGCAATGCGGCACGAGCACACTATCTCGATCGAGCACGATTGTACCGACGGCGGTCTCGGCACGCACAAACGACAAGAACAACAACAAGTCGAGGTAATTCCGCGGAGCGCGGCAGCAATGCTGCCCTGACTTGCTCGGAGGCATTTATCCAGACGAGCATAGTCCCCGATGGGATTGCTTCGCGAGTTTCTCGATTCAATGCGGACGATTGTCCCGCATCGTAAAAAAACGAAAATTCCATGCCGGAGCTCTTCAAATTTCAAACTTCAGACGAGACCGAACAAGCCTTGGCCGTTCAATGGGAGGGCCCAGCGCCGGGCCTGGCGGGGGGGATTTCCCCCGAAGGCTTCGTTCGACGACGTCGAAGCGACGCAGAGGTAGTCGTGTCCGCTCTATCCTGCCGAGAAGAGCAAAGTGTTCTCTCCCCATGCTGTCCTCGTCTACAAGCGGTACCGGGCGCCGAAAGCTTCCGTTCGTCCCCCGGGATCCGGCTGGGTGATGTACTAGCCGGCCTACGTAGAACAGTAATTAGGCCTCAGTTTTCTCACTCCGATAGTGTCTTTCCCGTGAACAGACGGGCAACGCCGAGTTCGCTCCAGCGCATCTCCTCGTTCGTACGCTCTGGCTCCGCTTCTACCGCAGCATCGGCACGGGAGTGCACCCTCAACTTTTTCGGGCTGATCCACACAGCAAAGGTTTAACGTCCCGGGTACTGTTGTTCACATTGCTTCCGAGGACGGATCCATAGAGCAAATGTACCCAGGAGGATCAAGGCCGAGTACGTGCGCTTCCGAAAGGAATATTTTTCCGGTAGCAGGGATCGGACCCACACCGCCCCCCGCGCGAGCGGCGTCGTTGCGGCATTTCACGAAGTGAAACGCACGCTTGCACGAGTAGTGACAAACGCGCTAACCACTCGACCACCTGTCGGTACGGGAGTGCACCCTGCGAGTTCTGAATAACACTCCGGGCTTCGAACTCCGGGCTGAAAAGCGGAGTGGCAGAGATCCCGGAACAGTCTGAAGGAGTTTTTCTAGTGACCGATTGACAGTTGTATACTCTGATCTAAATCACCGCAGCGACATCACGAGGCTCGATCTCAGTGTTGACGATGTCCGTCGCGTTTTCCTGCGAGGTTACCAGCGGCGGATCGACCTTCAGGGATTGCTCGACTCGAGCCGTTTGATGATAGGCTCGATGCCAGACATGAGCGTTGTTCGGGGTTCCCATCCGCCACAGATGATGCTTCGACGGAGGGCGCTTGAAAACGAGGACAACCTTGGAAGGCTCGACGGAGAAAAGCCTGTCTCAGTAGATGGATAGATGGATGAGGGGGATGAGGGGTGACAGTGAGGAACCTGAGTTCCCGACGTCGAGGGCCTCCAAGGTCACCGCTGCCGTGCATGGCCAACGCGGCACAAAAACCTTTCAGGGCGTCACGCCCCCTGCCGATAATAGTCTTCGGTAAATCGTTGTTCTGTTCAGTTATTTACGAGCCAAAGCATCTCCCACGGCCTACGAAGAAATTCCACCCTGTACACCGGAAGGAACCCAAAACTTGTTTATCCCCTCCATCATTTATTCTCTTCGTTATCGATGCGGAATACTATCCCCGCCTCTACGGTTCAATCAAGAGCGAGGCGAAGTCACGAGTAGCGCCAAGCTCGTTTTCACAACGGCGACTTCTTTTTACGAGAGGAGAACGGGGAAGAGAGAGAAGGAACAAGAAATTCCACACAATGGGGAGGGGTGGGGAAAAGCGTATTCCAGATAGGCGAGCAAGGGAAACGGAAACCGGTGCAGTTCGAGAGACTGACGAGTTTTTCCCTCTTGTAGGGTGGTCGAGCTGACAATCAGCCAACGAACGGTCTGCACGACTCGCTTTTATATGCTCAGGCAAGCCCGAACAATACCACTTCCCTTGACGATCTTTTTGATATTCGTGTGACTCGGAGTGGAGGGGCCGACGTTCGTAAAGATAATGACAGACGTATAAACAGTGGACATAGAAGCCTTTGATCGAGTAGAGTAGATCCACGGCAGTCCTCTCGCTGCGGACGAAGCATACTCACAGTCGGAACACCAACTGAATGGGCGACGTACGCGCGCTGAAGATATGTGTTCGGCTCAATATCAGCCTCCGCGATGAGACCCGGTCGTCTTGGTATGTTTTTCATAAGCCGCTGATCGATATCTCTCGTAGACGGCTCCTCATGAATAATGAACATTAAAGCTTAACGAGGTTCTTAATCCGCCGACTACGAGTTTCGTGACAGGCAGCATTAATCGCCACGAATAGACGGATGCTCTGCAGGAGCCTCGTTCTCGGCGGGAAATGGAAGCGGGCCACCTCGGACCTTAGAGTTCCTCGGCGGTCCGACCAGCCGGGACGGCCCAAGCGTGGATTGGAGCAAATACGGAGAAGGGTTACAGCGAACGAAGAGGCTTCTTCCTCGAGTTTCCAGCGCCGGGCTTCATTCAGAAAGATTTATTCCAGATGCATCGTTCTTGGGGTCTCTATTCATTCAAACATCTTCCGGCCGGGGCATTCCTCGTCTTCGGGTTTGACCGGACGGTGGATGAGCTCTGCCTCGGATGGCTTCATTTTTCTCGAGAAAACCCATTTTTCCACGAACAGACATCGGAAGGGTGCTCGCCGGCAAGAGACGTTCGCCGCAGTAAGCGGAACGACTAACCTCCGGAGCAAGCATCGGCAGCTAGAAAGGCCTTGGCCGATCGTCACGACACAGGGGAACAGGACGGTGGAGAGAGCGGAAAGAGGAACAACAACCATCGGGTCGAACGTCGGGATTCAGGATCCCTTCCCGAAAATTGAGTTCCATCCCGGACCTGGAGCCCCGTCGACTCGCGGAACCTGTCCACGGGTTTGCGACGATTTCGGTTTGACTCGTTCCGCGAATCTAGACGAAGGACCGCTTGAGCGGAGCCGATTCGACGACACTTCCTGAGGCTTGCTCGCACCGAAGTTCCCTCGCAGCCGCGGGGCTTCAGTCCTTGAATTCTCGCCGGGAGTCGCTCGGAAGAGTCGGGAAATTCCTCTCTGTACCAACAGCTTTCCCTACTATCCGGAATCGCTCCCTGGATCCGTGTCTGTTGCTCACGGGGGAAATCGGGTCTCGCTTCCGGTTACGGAAGCGCGCCAACTTTTTCGTAGATCGGAAACCTTCGCCTCCGGCTGGTGCGTCCAACCCGCTCGCCAATACATACATATGTATTTGGATAACGCTTTTTATGGCGTACCGGTTCCATATGAGAGATGCAGATCCGCCGTTTTTCTTGATGTCACTGGAGCATACTGGCGGCGCAACAATCTTTACCGGTCGGGTTAGACGCGCGCAGCCGCTCCGACGAACCACTATATTTCATCTCGCTGTCATTTCGCATTGAAAGACTCGATCCATGGAACGTTGCTCGTGGGCCTGCCGCATCAGGCCGATATTAATTCAGCTTAAGGTGACGAATTATGGGGAAAAACTTCGTCATCGGCGAGGATCGAACACTCAGATACGTGAATGAGGTGATATCCGGCGACGCGGTTCACCCCATGGCATCCGCGGCCAAATGGGCGCTCTTTGCGGAACCCGAAGCGATATCCATCAAGGGAAAATGAACAGTCGGCTACCTCGGTCGCGGCTTGGCGCTCGTCCCGTATGGGCGCCCGTCTGCGCCGTAGACCAATCGAGAACGTGCGCTGTGTTCCTGTCGTGCTCTTCCTGCTGTTACCGTGGCAACTACACAAGACAGTACAAAAACTTTCCCGGGCAAAGCTCATCGTCATCCGCTTCTTTGTGCCATCCGATATCACAGACAAACTCCGTATACATGTGATCCTGTCTACGTGATACCCATCGGCGTCTCAGTTCGTACCGCGTCGGCTCTCACGATGCAGGGCACATGTCGGTCCGTCGTTAAATCGATCAGATCAAAGCAGTCGAGCTTAATTCAAATTGGAAGAGCCGAGCATGGTGTAATTGAAGTTTCAAAAACAAGGGACAGACGTGGGCCGTTCGTCCTTGTTCGATCGACGGGGAACGAAAGTCTCCCCAGAACGCCCGCCATGTCCATCTTTTTTTTTCGATAAGTCGATCGGTCGACTGCGCACAGGAAGATCCAATATGTTATTCGTATAAAGTCCCCATTGATGATTGGCCCAGCAGCAATGATAAGATCGACTCATCCCAATTAAGACATCGATGGATCTGGGACGGAGTAAAGGTCGAACGTACGAGGGCATACGTTTTCCCCGGTTTTTCTGCTCCTCCGGCCGAATATCCGATCGTCAGTCCGCCCGTGCGCTCGTGTCGCAACTTTTTCCGCCGCGGACGGCGGCTAGGGGTCCGGCTGGAGGGACTCGTGCCGCGGGCATGATCACGAAAATCGTTGACACATTATCAGTGCAGATTCAACGAAGCAGCCGGGATCCACTGTTTGCGCCTCGTAGATTCCACGAGTTTTTACGAGGTTCCAGCCTGCTGTCTGCCGTCGTCGCGGACGACGTGGAAAACGTCCGTCGGCCGTCGAGTATGCGTTGCAATCGATCGAATGCTCGAGAGCGTAGTCGGCGGGAAGAAGAACCACAACCACAACCGGGAAGGAGGGAGAACAGGGTTTTGCAACACGGTGGGAATACTACAAGAGGACCGAACATGGCTGGGGCTGCTGCTCAACGGAATCCGGTTTCGACTTATCGGACAAACAAGGGGCGTCAAGGCTTTCTTCACACGGAGCTTGTTGAAGCCCTTGGGACGCGGATAAGTTTTTGTTCGCGAACAATCGCCGATTCGGGCCCTTTTCCGCACCGATTTGGCTCATTGAGTACAGATTAAGCCCATTCTGTTAATCGCTGTTTCCTTAAGCGGCTAGGACGCGCCCCAATCGACATGCTCCACGAGTCGGAGCTCTGAGCTCCGGAGCGGCCGATATCGTCGAGCACATATCCAAAGGAAATAACGCGTTTTCTGCACGGAAGGCGCCCGGGCCGCCAGTAGCGTCCGGTATCCTTCGCCAAGTAATACCGACGATTATGATGAACGAGCTTTGCAATTATAATAATTCCCTCCTAATTTCAATGTCACGAACGCTCGAACAATGGCGACAAACGACCTAACGCCCCCGGAGCGCTCTCGAAGGGGGAACAAAGAGAGTACTCGACGAGTGAGGGTTCCCTCTCGGCGCCGTACACGTACTCTCTTCCCGTTCGACGGTGTCGCGTTCGCACGATTCCGAGCGAAATTTCCGCTCGCAAACGTCCAACCCTTCTCGACACGTAAACGCGATGCATGCGAAAATAACTTTAGATAGTGCCCTAAGAGAGGAAGTCGACCATCTCTAGATGTCCCGTACATATACATACATACACTCGGATGGTGGCAAACTCCCAGGCGAGCATGAGGGGCATTATGTTAAACCAGGAGCAAAATGAAAGGAATCTCGTGTTTTAGTAATGTCGAGCTTCGGGAAGACAGCGACAAAGACTCAATGGAGCTCACTTCCGACTTCCATTCCTCCAGCTCTTTGCTCGCCTCTTTTCGCTGTCGACCGCTCGCTGAAGAATAGATCGTACGGAACAGTGTCTGGAGTTCAGATCGCGACCTTCCGGCAGAGTCGCTCGCCTAAGCGAAGCCAATTTTGCCACGATTACCCTGCGTTTTGTCGATTTGTTCCTTCTGACGAGCGGGCGGGAGAGTCACGAAAATGACTGGAAGTACGTTGCTTGCGTGCCGGGAATCAGACATAAATTCAGAGTCCTGAAAGCCGTCGTTGCTCTTCCTAGATCCAGCGGCTCTGTCTCGAGCGCCGAGCTCGTAATGCTTACGGCTGTCTGACTTGCAAGTCGCTTGCCGGCATGTCTGCTCCTTTGACCGCCTGCCCCGCCGACCGGTGGGCCGGCCGGTTGGTCTTTCGGCTCACTGACTGACTGAGTGAGGCTCAGGACGGCCCGCGGGTTTAATATCACTTTAAACTCTATGGAGCTACGCCAGCAGAGACGGAGGAGCCCGAGAGGAAGAAACGCTGCTATGAGGAGACGCAGCGTTTTATGAAGCGGGCCCGTCAGCAATTTTATCTTGCATTCAGATAGGAGAGAGCTTGAGCGGATAGACGGGGCGATACCGCGCTCATGTTCCTCAGACTCCTCCCGGAGAGAACATCTAGTCCCGATTAACGATCGGATTGCCATGAAAATAGTTCCTCTCATGCGAGGAGATCAGCATGGAAATGCCTACTGAGAGGCGAGACGCTCGACTTCGTATCCGAGCGGCAGTGCCCGCAGGGCCCTCCCTCCCTGGAGTGCCTGTAGCCTAGAATTGTCATTATAACCTAGACAGGGAATTGCAGGATCACATGCGAGGCGCGAGGCAAAAAGTACGGCGACCTAATTTGAAGCAGAACACAATGTTTTTCCTCAACCGCGGCCGCTTTGTCCTTTCCAACCGCACCTATGGTCTCCCGACGAAGACCGACCCAGCTGATTGAAGGTCCGATATTTTCAATGGAGAGCGGAATAGGAGAATTTTCGGATAAACAGAATGTTCCGGGGGCTTCGATCCTCCCTAGTCGACTATGTAGACAGATCTCTCCTTCGACAGGAACGATGTTGATTGGGGAGGGCCAGAAGTGCTTTTGATGGAGCAACAGTAGTAGGCAAGAGAGTATACATCGGTGTCCACGTCAGGGCACGACTCACGACCCGAATTTTCCTCCTCCCCGATTTCCGGGATGCTGCGCCGGTCTAAGTACTGACATGGATCTCTCGGTGGAGCGAGTGGACAGCCGTTCGCTCAGCGGTCTCGAGTTCGTATGATTGACCGACTGACCGACACGCAATTGGCCACGACAACGACTTCGGACGCTGGTGCGCAGCCCTCATCTTCGGGCACGGTCTGGACTGTGGCCAACCGATATCGAGGTGAAATGCTTTTTCTCCCCCGATCCGACCGAACAATAGCTACTGCTCGGCTGCCGCTGTGTGTTCATAACTCTTCGCGGCAGAGTAAGCAAATCCTCGTTTGGCGCACGATCTGCTCGAGCCATCGCGTCGTCCTCCATCGTGCACTGCATGGAGACACCAACAACGAGTATGTGTCATTGTCTTTTCATGCCATTAGCATGACTGACGACAACGTCCCAGCCGGCGGACTCGCATTGCAGATTCCAGTCAGTCGCTGCTGCCGCCGCCCAAGAGACACAAGGATCCACCCTTTGGGCCCTTTGTCTCATCTCTCGGCCGGAGAAAGTGGCTCGCCTTCCCTTCCTTTTCCCTTGTGTCCTTTTTTCTTGCTTCCAATCGCCTCCCATATTTCCCTCCGCGACCGGTGCCGCCATCCACTCCATGTAGTGCATTCAATATTGTTTGTCCTCACATCGTAAATAAGGCTATGTTGTCCGCAATAACGAATGGTACGGCATGAGTAGGAAGCAGCGAGATGAGTGGATCGGGGAATTTCTTGCGATAGGGCGCTCCCCAACATGAAGTAAGCCAGGTGATCATTCGCGACAACGGCCCTGTCGCTCCGGCGGAAATCCCGAACCTATTCTTCAAATCCCTCACACAGGGTGTTTACCGTCAGATGAGAACTTTCTTTGGTGGGTTCAGGCGGTCATATCTCATTCAGGGCTCGCTGCATTTAGGGAAACTAGGTGTCGTTGGGGAGATCTCGCGCAGACGCACATTCCCGGGTCCAATTATTGCTGGGTCCCCAGCCTCGTTTCCGAAAGTTCGGCGACGAATCTGGGTTCCCTGTCCTGCTCGTTCCACGATGTCTGCCATCGGGAAATTGTTTGCTCCGTCATCGATTGAGTCCTAAACTATCGGGAAAGAAAATCCGATTCAGGAGAAAAATTCGCCGAAACGTGCAGACGGAGTTGGCTGAGCACGGAAGGAATATCAGCCCGACGCGTAGGCCGAATTCGTCATAGGCAGGACGAGGAAGCTCGTCGACTCCCGAAATAATTCTTTCCGAATGGTTGCACATCTTCCTTGCGTCCCGATGCCTCCATTCCAAAGCTCATGCGGGATTTTTCCAACGACACCTAATTTTCGAACATCCACGGAACCTTGACCGAAATATGCGCCTCAGAGCAAGCACGAAGAAAACTCCTATTCTACGACGGACGCCCTGTAGGTTCTCACCGTCAGGGACAGTGGCGGATCCAGATTTTTTTCTCGGGGGGGAACAGCGATTTTTTCGGTAGAGGCCAACCGCCAATGATGTTGGGTGGGGGCGCCCCCACAGTTTTGATCCGCCACTGGTCAGGGTATTCCACCTCGGATATTCCTCCCAGCACAAGTCGAGAGGGAGTCACGTTCCCGGAGTCGGATCATAGAATAGATCGTCTCCATCATCGCTCCCTTGCCAGTCGTATTGTACATTTATCCTTTCTTGATTCGATTGTTCATCAGCCGCAGATGGAAGAGGTTCCCGGACCGATCCGGGCGGAAACGTTCCATTTGTTCGTTTATTAGCATATAACGCAGGACACTCCCTTTCACCGCTGAGTTGGCCGTTCGCTCACTCATCGCTCGCCTCCCAGACTGCCCGCCGACCCGCAGGAGGCGTTGTATAGTCTCCGATGTCTCACTTTATCTCCGGGTTAGGGCTCGCTTATTGTTTCCTGACGTCAGTCATCTGATTCGCAGGCCGTCGGCCGGAAGCGAACCGCGCATAAATTTTGATGGAATTTTTTTTCCTCTTGTGCCACTCTCTTCGAACCGTGCTTGCTTGTGTCGCATTCCGTGATAGGCATCCGACGGTAGCAGTCTTGCCAGTATTGAATGTCTCCCATTGGACCGACAGATGGACGGGTGAGCGGGCGCGCAGACAGGCAAGTCGCCCGACCTTGTTCGTCTCAGTCAGACGCCATCGAAGGAGTGAGAAAGAACATGGGATCCGGAGGGATCGGCAGACCTTTTAGTTGTCTCGCGAACGATGTTTCGCCCGGCGCGGGACGAGAAGGCCACAGGAAGGCACCCGACTCGATACATGCATTCGAGTTCCTTCCCCTTGCTTAACACGCAGCACCCGCCGCGTGGATCGAACCGTTCTCGCCAATCGTTGACCGACGGATACTTTTTTGCCTGGTCCAATATATCCGACCGATAGCCTCTGACCTCTCCGGATCCGGCAACTTCGAGGGATTTTTCCACAAGCACGACGAGCTCAGCTCTGCCTCGCCTTGACCCTGACGTCGCCGATGCCGACCGCAGCAACCACCCTATCTCAGTCACTGACGGCGACGGTGACCGCCTCGACTCCGGCTAAGACTCTTTTTGACGTCTCAACCCTCACCTTAACTCAACCTTGACTCCTACAACAACAACAACAACACCTAGAAAAAGTCGCCGAAACTCCCAGCCCAGCTTCGACCCGCTTCTGAACACCACAAGAAATGACGCGTGATATCGACCGCCCCTCTGCTGTTACCTGCGCGAGATCATTGCTCGAAACGAGCGGCGAAAACGAGGAGGATGACTGACGCAAAACATGGCGGGGCGAGATGCGAAGAACGGAGATCACGTCAAGAGGAGAGAACCATGAATAAAACACATTTGTAGTTTCCCGAACGTCGCTCTATCGTCTTTCGCTCCTTTCCCTTGGTTCCGAAAGGGAATATGCTGAGCGTCGAGACTCCCAAATCCTTTCGACCAGTTTTGGAATCCGCGCTCGCAATGAGCGGATGAGATAGTCCGGGGACCCATCGTGAGGATCACCGGGTAAGCGAATTTTCGGTGTTCTACTCGGGAATATGATCTACTAATTATGGTATTCCAGCCGAACTTCAATTGGCCCGGAGGAGCAACGCCTCGCTCTACGAGTCTTGGACGAAGTTTTCCCCCGTGGAAAACTCTGGACATCGGAAGGCGATCCCATTGGTCAGACAAGTAGAGAGAAAAAGGCGCCGATGATTTTGTCCGCACGGATACCATTTTATTCACATGAGCTGTCTATGTATACCGGACGTCAGGTCGCCTTGAACCAGTGCATGAATAAGATGAATGATTCCGCTCAACAATCATCCCCCAAATTGAGTTTCTTCCCTTCCGGACAAGTTCTGCTCTTCAGATCTGGAGCGTGATCAGCTTTATTCGGAAGGGCCAAGACCAAGTAGCCAGCCATCGGGCATCACACCAAAGTGTCGGAACCGGAGCGAATCCAGATTTGGAATGAACTCCAGACAAACTCCTAACGCAAGGCTCGGGGCTTATGCGAATTTCCTAACTCGTCTCGAATAAAGCTAAAAATCACTTCGCAATACTCCTGCATGATTCGCGCGTCATCCAGAATCGCTTGCAGAATCATGTCGTCGAATCGCTTGCTTATTCAGAGCTTCCGTCTCCACTTGCTTCGGCCGAAGAAGAGTGTGGCAATAAAGATTCTTGAGAAATTCCCGACCTGCTGTAGCTTCTGCGCGTGATGCGCCGGTCGCAGACACCGTTTCTCCACGTCAAAAACATCAGAGCGCAAGGTCAGCGTATCAGACGGGGCAAAGAAACAACGGAAATTTCAGAGGCCGGCCCGTCGCGCTCCACGTCAGCTTTTCCCTCCGTAGTGCGGCATGCATGCGTGCACGCGAGCCTGTCAGCTGAGCTCACTCGCTCAGTCAATAGCTCCGAAATCTGCCCGGTTCAACGTACCGTCCACCATCCCATCGCCTTTGTTGTCTCGGGAGGGTGGTCGGGCTCGTTTTTAATTTGGCTCCGTTTGTTTGTCTCTCGCCAGCCCGCAGAAATTCATTGCTCGCGTTTTCAGTCTTCGCTCACTTTTCAGTCTGGTTGGAAAAAGCCATCCCGTCGGAATTTTCCAAAAAAATGCCGGGAAGTCGTTGTCGTGTATGGGACGATACAATATGGCACATGGAGAACAAAGCGAGCCGCCGGAATACGCGCCGCTACTGAATGAGAACTTGATTCCGACAGAAGAATAACGCCCTCTGGCTAAGACGACCGGCCGGCCCGCTGGCGGGCCCGTACGTCCGTCGTGGGCTCGCTGTCCGCGACCGGCGGGATGCGTCGCCGGCCGAGGGTGGTGGCGGCGGCGGCGGCTAGGTAGCAGGGAAGGAACAGGAGAAGGAGGAAAGAGGTGACTGTGTTCGCGCTTGCTGCCGCCCATTCTTCTCGCTGTAGCCTCAAAGCACTCACGGTCGGGGCTGTCCGCTTCCATCCCAACGATAGTGGCAGGCGCCAGTAGCGACTGAGAGGAGGAAAAGGAAGAAAACTTCTCAACAGAAGAAATGGGACGATTCGGTACGCGGAATAAGATTCCTGTCCCGTGCACGTGAGAATGGTCTCCCCCCCTCGCTCACGATTTCGCACTGTGATTTTGGGGTCCTCCGCGACCGATCACGGAGTGTTTGGGAACAATCGCCTAACCGTACAGGGGCAGACACCAGGATGAGCGATTCCGTCCTCCTTGCGGATAGCATCACGCGCGCATACCGAGCAACGACGAGTTTCCAATTCGATATGTCGCAAACGTTGAGTGAGTTTACGAGTCGGATAACCACGGGATCTGATGTTTTCGGCAGACCTGGTATTAATGGAATATATTTCCTTGATCGACTGCCCGATCGCGGACGGGAGCAGCGGACACAGGCGGAGCGAGTCCCGCGTCGACCCGCGCTACTGCTTGCGATCAAACTCGAGTCTCTCGGAGTATGGGCGAGGTGGTCGGAGGGTCGTTGCGTCTTCTGCGAGGGGGACACCGCCCGCTAAGGTGACGCATTCCGGAGCGCCCCGATGTGGCGAAAACGCCGGACCTGCTGGATCCATACCTCCTGGAACGGTCATAATGCCACGAACGAGGTCGCGTGTTCCTCTACCCATTCCAGGCCTTCGGAGATCACGCGAGAAGCCTCCTGTCATTGCTCCTAGTTCACGGAAAACTCCCTGCTATCGCATTTGGGGCATCTTTCGCAAGGCCCGAGAGAGCGACCCCCGCGAGAACCCGAAGAGTTCTCGAATCCCGCTTCGATTCTGGATCTACGATCCGCCGCCGCAGGAACGAAGCTATTTACAGCGCTCTCTTTTTTCCGCTCTTCGTCGCCTTCATTCCCATTGCCCCTACCGCTTCGTCCTGTTGTTCGATCCAATTTCGCTTATTGTCTTCCCTCCAATGATGTCGCCGGTTGACTGGCGAAACGACTGGCGGTCTATTTCGGTTCATGTTCGTTTGGATTTTGAAAGACTCACTCAGATCGCGGCCAGAGAGTCAGCCGAACAGCCACCACGCCACTGAGTCATTCAGTCGGGCTTCGGTCGGAAGCTAATTTCTGACGCTGGCTTCTTGTGAATCTCGTCGAGTCCAAACTGCAGCCACACCCGCGGGGTAATTCCGAACTCGCTTTCAATCACAAGAAAAAAAAACTGGGATTACGACCTCTTTTCAGAACTCGCTCAGGGAGACTGGCGTGAGAGCAAACGAATTCGCTTGCGGCGCGGGAAGACCTTTGAGGCGAGTGATCGCATGGACGACTTGCGAAGATTCATATCATGGAGAGGATCATTTATCAAGAAAAACTAGACTGTATATCGAGGACAGGGAGCGACGCGACGCTTTCCGAGCGAGGTCTGCCTGAAATAACAAATTGAGGAAGAACTCGAGACGTACTCACCTCTTCCCAACGATCGAAAATGCAGCCTTGCAGAAGCGCTTCCGGTACGGCTTTTTTCCAGTTGAATTCGTAAGCTTTCGTCATTTTCCCCCGTTTTTTTCCTGTTGCTGGAGGGAATTTTTTTTCAGCGGCGTGATCTAATCGCTTCTTTTCCTGGTTTGACTGCCCTCGACGGATAGTTCTCTCCCTCCCTGACCGTCTCAGTTGGTTTTCAGTTCAGTCGCCCTCCGCCACGAGGGCTTCCCGCGCAGGGTGCTACGAGTTGCCCTGCGGCATCACCAGCCGATGCGGTCGCTGGTCGTCGTCGTCTTCGTCGGGCCTTCAGTGTTCTCCTCAGCGTGAGGTCACCGGCCATTTATTGGAGTTGTTGAAAATTCGCACCCATGGCGATCTCAGCTCGCCATCAGTCCAAACTCCGTCGACGCCTGGAACCATAAAACTTTTGAATTTCCTCTCCACGATGAGTCGACCCAACCATCTGCGGAGCGAGCATCTGATCTGACGGGAAGATATAGAACAATGATCTACGCCGAGCCTGAATCTAATAATAAGAGCACCCGAAAGCGTTCTGTCGGATTTTAGCGTTTTCAGTCCATTACATCGAGCAAATGAGAGGAGCGCTGAACTGAGGAGCGCAACGGTCTTGCGTTCTTCTCCCTCGTTATCTAGAGCGGGAGGCATCGCAGAGTAGAATCTAGGAGCCTTCCGCGCATCGTGTGAGCGATCACGAGGCGAATCATGGGAAAATATCAGTTAAACACAATGGAACTGGTCTTATTACGTGACGGGGAAGACAGAGGTTGTGTGATCGGGCGTATCAATCGACAATCAGGCTCCGCTTCCGTACTCGTCGTTTCGTCGGATATTTTGATGGATAGACGGAGCGTGGAGCGAGCCTCGCGAAAATTCCTAGCCCGAAGCACGTTCGCGGCGTTGGAGAAGGGAAAAAAACTTTCAACACCGACGAAGCATTTGGCCATTATTTTCCGAGGACGCAATAAGCTTCCGTCAAATTTCCGCTTCCAGGCCGGTTTCCCCGGGCTTTGCGCTCGGAGAGCCAAACTGGAACCTCCCGACAAAAAGTCAAGTGATTCGTGAAATGACGAACTCAATCAAGTTTCCTATGGCTGCAGCCGACTGGGAGAGATACGCTCAACATCATCATTATTATTTACGCCGAATATTCTTCATAGTTCAGAAGAGAGAGCCGTTTTATTGTCAGGGATTCGCATATCCAGAAATGAGGGGATCTGGCAAAAAAATGGCCGATAAGTAGGCTTAAGCGGCTTCCGCAGCGAAGAAAATCCGTTGGAGCCGCTCCAGACTCGCCGAAGCGACCTCTAACAAAGCAAACTCCATGGGGTGGAAAAATCACGCATTTACGCCTCCACGACTCTTTGCGCTAGTCCATTGATGCAAAAATGGATCCCCCGTACCGTACGGATGCGAAGAGGTCTCGTGAATCGGGAGAGAGGTATCCCGATCCTAATCGGCCCGGTTCTAGTGCCGGAATCGATCTCGTACGATTGAGTGAAACAGCTCGTGAATCCGTGAGGCTGAACACAGTCCTAATTACTTCAATATTCGACCGTTATCAGTCTTCGAATATCCGATTATTCTCCAATCGAGAGTCGCTTTTTATTGTGAGGGGTATGTCGATTCTGGAATGCTAAGTCTCTTCACAGAAGTCTGAAAACGATCTGAGCCATTTTCGCTGATCACGGCCGTGTGCGCGTCGGAGTTGAGACATCGACTTTCTCCGCCTGGAGATACATCGTCGAGGGATTTTCCGGTGGATCTTTGTGGAGTGCTATCCTCTCGAGCGCCTCTGTCTCAACGAACGATTTTTCCCGCGGAGCACGACGCACGCTTTCGTGTTCGTGCCGGTATCGACTCGCGATTTTAAAGAGCAATGGAATCGCTATCGAGAGCGCACGGGTCGCCAACACTCTGGATCAAAACCGCTCTCCGAGATATATCCTGTCGAAGGAGAGACGGAAACTGGAATGAAAACTCCTTCATCGATCTCAGCTGTCGTTCACGTGAGCCTGATTCTTCAAGTAACCCCACGAGCTCGGAGAATTTCTCCGATTGGGAAGCCGACCGAGTGTCTGGGAACGAGGGATCACCCGGAGAGCATCGCGCGAGAGAATCCCACGCCGAGCTGCCAAGCGCTATCTTCACGTTCGAGGCTCCCTCTCCAGTCTCTATAGGGAACTTTTGTGAGGGGACAGCGATCAATTCAAGTACCTAATTGAGAGAAGCGCTCCATGTGTGTTTTCGAGCGTCAAATTGAGACGAGCGTAAGAACGAGCGAAAGAACGATCGGGCTAGAGAAAGAATGAGCGAACAGATGGGACTCCAAGGTCAACCTCTCGTGTCTCTGGGGATGGTATGAGATAATCTCGGGAAAAAAACTTGAGCTTCATCATCGATCTTCGATAAATACCATCAACGGCAAAAAAACGTCAACGACTAAGAGCTGCCGGCTCGACTCGTCGTTCGGTCGGTCGGTCGAGCGCACCGCGGAGTGCAGGCGGAACAGCCGGCATCGCGGAAAACGAGCAAGGCGTCCTCATCGTTGTCGCAAGAAGCGTAGGCTGTTCTTTCATGTAGGCACTTCATCAACTGCCCAAATATTTACAGATATCTGTGTCTAAGAGCAGGGACGGTCTCTCCAGGGCGAACAGGCTCATTCCACTGACTCGCTCGATCGTTCACGGCTTGTCCGTCGCGACTCTTCGCAGGACCGGTCTGAGTAGCATTTCAGGGCAGACGAAAAATTTCATTCCGGGGCAGAGGAAAAGTCAGAAAGCCCCAGCTCATCCTTCATCGGTCACGTCGGTGAGGTTGGCTGGGTCGATCAAGACTGCGGCACCGAACTCGTTTCCGGAGTCTGATGAGAACCTCAAAGCCAATGACACAACCGTGACGGTTCGCTTTTCGGTGTTGTCAGACAGGGAGCACTCGGAACCGTGTCGGGGAGACGTCCGGTACCGTGCTCCATTCGCATGAAAAAGCGTGACGATCGAGGGAGACGAGGAGCGATTCTTGAATCACCTAGATGCTCGCTCATCGAAAACAATGCCTCCTCGGGGAAGACTCTTCTCGCTCGATCAGTGAAGAGGACAGACAGTGCGCAGGATTTTCGCGAACCGACCATGCCGCCGGGAGGCTCTTCTGCTCATCGTTTCCCGCGCATACTACGATTTCCCCTAGGACGGTATGTGTAAGGAACCCCGGGTAGACCGATCTCGCTATGAAGCGCTATCTAGATAGACGGACTTCTCGCGTCTCAATCTTCTCGCGGAAAAAAACCCTCGCAAAACTTCACAAGTCAGAGAGGTATGTAATGATGGGTTTGATGCTCATCGCACGCGTGGCGCTCCGCCTGGAAAGATCTCAATGCGGGCAAGTCTCGAATTTGCAGCGCTCCTTTTGCAGGAAGCTCGTTACGAGAGATTCTTCGCGCGTGTTATTCGGGGGTACATCGATTCTCGAGATCGCAGCAGCTAGGAATGAAGACGTACGTTGGTGTTCGGTATGCAGAACCCCCCAACGCCGAAAGCCGCTTCAGAGACGACTCCGAGTCGTGTGTCGCTCCGAGGAAACGCATCCCGTTCGATTCGTCGGGAATCCGAGTAGTGCGCCGCTGCAGTCCGTCTCAGTTTACATCGAACGAACGAATGAATTATTCAATCCTTTCGATTTCATTCACCGCAGCTTGAGCTTAGTGTGTATAGATTTAGAAAGCTCACCAATCACAGGGCTCGCGCGAGATTCTGCTGCATTTTGAGGATTCCGATTTGAGTTTCTTTCAAGTACCTTGGTTCTCTGATCAACGAATCTTGTATTGCAAATTGCAACTGCTACACGACTCGAATGCCTGGAACGAGCTGAGCCGTGGGCATCCGAGTCGATGTACTCCAGTGGGTTTTCGGTATGGAGCACTTTCGCCAGGTGGTACTCACTTTCTACAGGAATCGCACCGAGTCAACGTCACGGGGGATCAAGCTCCGAGAACTCTAGGGTTCACAAATGTGGATGCGAGCTCAATTCATCCATGAGCTTGTCCATAATCATTTCCATGATAATCAACAGTATTCAGAAGCATCTGGGAACAGAAGTAGGCGCAGCCGCTGCGGTGGAGATTAGAAAGTTTCAAGCGCACGCAACGTTTCACCGGCGAGAACCTTTTACGCCACTGTCCGCAGTGAGAGCGGCTTCGGCAACGGACACTTGGCTCGACGGAGGTCAGAGAGAGTAAACGGAGCTCACCGATGCTCTCGCCTACCAACAACGCAGTCCCGGGCCCAAACACCTGCGGCACGTGGTGATGGCGAATTCACGGAGACAATTCGATGTTTAGAACACCTAAAGGTTTTCGACGATCTCTCGTAGACGTCCCGACAGTCGAGCCGAGGAACAATAGTTCGCCGTCCAAGCGACCAACCACGGAGCCAGGACCGACCGACCGACCAGCTGACTGACTGAATCACTGACTGACTGACGGACGGATGGGAGAACGGTCGGACCGACTGATTCGTCTGTCGATCCAATGTCAGCGATCCAGTCGCAGCGCCAGTCAGAGAGTCAGCGAACCAAGTCAACCTGCATTGGAGTCACTTGGACAGCCCTACCTAGACGCGGACGGACGGACAGACACACAGACGAGCGGGCGGGCGGGCTGGCGGGCGGGCAGCAAACCTGTCAACTTGGTCCCTGGATGGCTGACTGTGACGGCGGATACAGTGGCAACGTCGGAAGCCGCGATCGGTGGCGGCTATTACTGCAGTAAACTCAGTGAACCGCCGAATTCGAAGACGATGAGCCCGAGTGCCGAGGGTCTAATGGCTTCGTAAGCTCATGCTCATGTACGAAGCAGCTCTTTTCGGAGCTTTGATCAAGCTGTTGAGCGCTAAATATAGGCATATTGTCAAACAGCAATTACTATGTGGTATGCTTCAGTGGATCACGGAAAGTCGACGGCTGCCGCTGTTGCTGTGCTTCGGCCGAACTGGGTCCGACGCAACTGTCGTCAACGTCGACTCGTCGACGTCAAGTCATCGAATGTTGATACGAGAGATCAAAGGATACCCGTCTGCGTGGTGGAGAAGTTCGCAGCCGTGTCGGAAACTTACTTATTCACTTACTATCGCGATAAGTCAGTCAGTCAGTCCGCCTCGCGATAAAGGATCGAGAGTCTAGCCTTTTTCGTTCGCGCTATTCTCGTTCGACGGGAAGGCGAGCATCGTTAGCTCGGATGTCGGACGGAGTCGTCGGAAACGAACAAGCTCGGAATAATCGAGTATAGAATCGTTCGTGAGAGAACAAAAACCATCGAATTTCAGCGTGGGCGGC
This sequence comes from Galendromus occidentalis, assembly GCF_000255335.2. Classification (NCBI taxonomy): domain Eukaryota; kingdom Metazoa; phylum Arthropoda; class Arachnida; order Mesostigmata; family Phytoseiidae; genus Galendromus; species Galendromus occidentalis. Next base: position 919,682 of record NW_003804308.1, read on the forward strand.
GGCAGCAGTACGAGAAGTCGATTGTGGGTGGCGCATACACACTATCTCTTGGCGCTCAGCTTCGGTCGGAGCGGCTAATGGATCGAAAGGGAAACGTAAAAATATCGCTGCCGTTTTCAAAATGGCGAGACTCGGAGCTCATTTCAAAATTAGCCCGGAAAATAATATCTCCAGTCAATTTCGAATTCGGCATCTGGCCCCGAACGGTGCACGGTCGCAAGGACGGACAGACCGACGGATGAACGGAAAGACGTACGAACGAACGAAGGAGCGAGGGGGAGAGCTCCTCTCGGAGAGTAATCTCTTTAGAATTTCTTGCCGGTTCGGCCGTCGTCGATACGCGCTGCGAATACCGCCACTGTCAGATATTCAGCTGCTGTGGCTGCAGCTTCTGTCTCTGGTGCTGCTGCTGTAGTGAGAGCATGTGAATAATCAGAGCAAATGGATTTTGAAAAAGAAAGCTATCCGGTGAGCTCTCTGAGAAGGGGAGGTCTGGGGAAACCGGCGAAGATCAAGGCAGCTGCTCGGCGCTCAGCATAGACTCCGAGATTTTAATGTGCTCCCATCTCCGCCGCTCACGAGGTGTCACAGCTCGCGAGCTGGATGATGACAGAATAATTTAGGGAGCATTAATCTCGTTGAGTCGGAGTAGGCACGGAGCATTTTTGATCTAATAGCATCGGTCATCGCTCGCGCCGACGTCGTGGGTGAGTTCACGAGAGCTGCCCAGGCCGTGGAAGAGCGTACAGATCGTTCTCAGGCGATTCCGGCAGTCGCACTCGGAAGGAAAAAATGAATACGAATGATCCCTGATTGTAGATGACAGCGCTCCGAGAGCGAGCGTAGGACAGCGCTCACTCGGAACTGACTCATTCTCTTCAAGCGGAACAAATATCCAAAATCTGGCCGTCTTATCAAGGCGCTGATTCCCTTTCACTAGCGTACTTTTCCTAACTCATTAGACCCTGCAAACTACGCGTTTGGAATGTCGCGTACACTCCGCTGACGGGCGTGACGGGTGACAACTGTTTTCCGGAAAAAGGCCCTCGTCCCCCATCTATCTCGGGTTTCTGATAGAGCATCCCCGCCTCGCTCCTAGAGCTGACTGAGTGGAAAGTACGGAAGGGAATAGGGAACTTCACGTGTATTCATTACGTGGGCTCCGCCGATGGGACCAGTGCTCGAGCATTACGCGAGCGAAGGATGAGCTCATCGAACGAATTCTCTCGGCGTAGGCGACGCACGGAATTTTACGTTCCAATCGACCACATTGATTAATGAGTCAGCTCGAATAATTACAACGGTGGAATTTTGTACGCTTCTCATTTACTATGTATATTCTCTGAGGCGAGGATACCCTCCTGAATTTTGGTGTCTGTGAAAACCGCGCAGTCTCTTCTTATTCCCCCTCCCAGTCCGCGAGCGCTCCTGTGGCTTTCCTCCCAAGACTGCCGGCGTTTAGCGAAATCGGGGCGAAATTCTACCCACCATTGATCTCTCTCATTCTTACGATCTCATGTTTCACGTACATTCAATTCCCTCGATCTCGTTCCTGGGATTCGGGACATTCGACGCACCAAAAATCTCAGGAGTTCCGAGCCGCGTCTTTCGAATCCGATGGAAATTCATGAGTACACATCTCAGCCGGACATGCAGCCAGATGGATCGGAGCCGGGCCAATCCCGCGCGCTCACAATTGAGGGCAGCTGCCGCGAGTCTTTCGAAGGTCTCATCAGAAGGGATTTTCCGACAAAATAGGAAATCAGAAATCCCGAAACTTCGTCCTGCACTTGCGCGCGTGAAAGCGTTCTGTCAACGAGCGCCGTCGTCGGGTGAGAAAGTGATGGAAAATGGAAAAGGACACTGAGAGGAAATCGTCATCAAGGGATGCACTCGAAACATGAGTGAGACCACTTGTGAATGTTTCATCTGCGGTGGACGATCCACGATCATACGCAAACGTTCGAATGGGCTCATTCGTGCCGGGCGGCCACCGGAAGGCTGCCCCGCGCGGAAACAGTTGAGCATCTTCGAATGAGCCAGGAACTCTGTAGTCGGAACACGCAGTGGCCTCAGGTGATTCTGGTAGCGTTCTATTCGAGTTCGAGCCGCCACCGAACCGAAAGATCGACATTCTTCCACAGACTCATCATACACAGATGAGGCGACGAATGAAGCAAGCTGCTCACAGAGACACAACGAGAAATTTTATATTCACGCAGAGAGGCTCTACTGTGAGTCCGAAACCAGCGATGCCTCAGAGCACCATCATCAACGTCATGCCTGTTTGTAAAATACGATGCTCCGTCTTCTATCTAAATACACCCGACCAGGAGAGCGGCAACAACACAAACAAGACGAACGAGATCAGAGAAACTGGCCACCTATCCCACGGCACAAGTCCCATGAAGCATCCGGAAACAATATTCCGCAGATCATCGAGCCCGGTGGTCCTGAACTTCTGCTCGATTCGCCACCGACCGCTGTCAGCGCAGCGCCGGCTGATTGCCCGATCGGATTGGGGAAACGGAGAACCGAAAACATGTGTGACACAGGGAACGCCGAAGTCTTCAGATGTGCTTTACACCATCGACTGCCAGCAGCAACCAACTGTTTGGTCACATTCGGTCCCCGCGGAAGTCTGCGTGAGAAATCTCACTTTCCCTCGAGCTTTCTCCGCGAGCGCTAGCTCTCGCGGTCCACTTGGTCTCCGAAATCCGATCCGTTGATCCACAGCTCAGGTGATTGACGGATGGAATCGAGATAATAAACCTTGACATTTGGTCGCTGGATGTTCTTGCGCTTGGGGCCCAAATCCGAGTAGACACCAACCAGAGGGAACTATCACAGAGCACTCACTTGATTGGGGCCGTGAGCTCCATTCACTTTAGTTCTATCATGTTGATCCTATTCTAGAGAACAGTGTTCCTCCCGCTTCGAGCAGGTCTCGAGTGTTGTTGCGCAGAGCCCGCTGGCTTTTGGCTCCGAGCCGTTCTTATAGTGGGTTGTGTTGTCGTTGTCGTTGTTGTTGTTGCAGTGGTGGTAGTAGTGGTGGTGGTGGTGTTGTTGTTGTTGGTGGTGGTCGTCGTTGTTGTTGTTGTTGGTCTTCTATCCCCACTCACTGCCTCTCCTTACGCACATACGAGCAGCTGACGAGCAACACTCACTGCCACACAGAGCTGCTCCGTTCACTGGCAACCAATCCGCCAAAACGGCGGGCACAGACCACGAAAACGGCCCTTACCACCGCCCTCAGAGCTATGAGGAAAGAGTCTCCGAGGGAGGAGGGCCACCGCGACCACGACAACAACAACAGCGAGCTCCTCTGGCGCGAACTTTCCAACCAGACAACTTCCATCCCCCTAACCCGTCTAGAGGCGCCAACGCTCGCGACTGACGGTGGCTGCCGATGGTTCCGAGCCTTGCCTCGGCTGCCACAGACGAATCCGCGACGGCAAACGCTAGAGGAACAGCAGCAGCACAGAAAGCTGCAGCAAAAGACGGCTTTCACTGTGAGAAGGTCTCTGTTGCTGCGCCGGTCGACCCCAGGGAGAAAGACGTGATTCGAATGCCGATCGCGAACTCCGCGCGGGCCGAGGAGCGGTGGACCTTGTGTCTCTCCAGCTCGCGATCCTTGTTCCACAGCCGGTCGGAAAGAGTCGGCGCCGAGCACGAAAACCGAGTTGATTCCCCAATCCCTGTTCCCCGACCTTCACGGCGTGAGCGGTACATGTCTGCTCCGCTGATGGACCAACCACTTACGATTTCCATGTGGATAGGAACGAGACTACATATTCGGGTCATTGTCCGCGGCCGTTTCGTCTGAAGCGACAGACAGGCGCTCATACACTCGCTGCTGACGTTCCTGTCGAATGCGAGCCGACTTTCGAACGCAGACGATGAATTTTGATTTTCTGGACAAAATTGCCATAAGAGAGCGGATGGGTTTTTCGATTTCGTCAAGGCGTCATCTTCGATGCTACGCGTGTCGTTTCCTTCAGTCGGGACTCAGTCAGATGTTCCCGGTCCCTTGACTGAATTGCGTGAAACGTATGCAATAGTATTGATCGATGCCGCCTCAAAGACGGAACTAAACGACATAGGGACGTCTTGAACGAGCATGACTGCTCCGTCTCGTCGAATTTCTCGTCCGACGGCCGATTATGCGATCAGCTGGCTATAAATCATTGTTCATAGGTCTCGTTCCTTCACTGAGTGCCTCGCAAGCTGGATCGAGGAGCTTCATTCGTATTGTAATCGGAGCGTCATCGGTAATTCATTAGGAGTACTGAGCAAACAAACAGGAGCTCCGGTCGCGTCGAATCGACATCGGGTCGAATCGATCAACCGACTGTCGGAGCGAGCGAGGACGGAAATTCCTCGATCCAAGCTTTGTATCTACAGGTTGCGGAGTGGCAGTTTTTCTAGGTATGCGAGCGCTCTCAGACGTGGCGGAGCGTGACGCAGAAAGCAGATGTCACCGAACTGTCACGTATAAGTCGGCAACCAAGTTTGTCCGGGACGATCCAGGCCCTGAGTGACATGCATCACGAAAAAGAATCCACGTAGACGACGGGAATGGCGTTCTCCTCGCCAACGGTGCGTTACTGTCTGATGGCGCGAATTCGATTTTGTCCGCCAAAACCTCTCTCGGGAATTCACTCGTGCGGGAGACCGTATAAATATCTCTGAAACGTCGGGCTGCGACCTTTCGGTATACGGCAGCCACGAAAGCAGCTCCGCGCGACCTCGGGAAAAGGAAGAGAAATGCATGGCTCCGACGCTCGAGTTCTTTATTTTACTATATTGTTTCTGTGTGCGTTTCGGTCTGCGTTGCCCTGCCGAGCTTCAGCCGCAGAGGAGTCCTGCAGTTGTCCTCTCGAATCCCTCCTCCATTCGGTTGGAGGCCCGTCCCCTTCCCGCCGAAGTCTTTACCCTCCTCTTTCCTTTCCTTCCATTCCAGCACTGCCGCCTGTTGAGTCCGCAGTACACGGTCTATCACAACTTCATGATGGCAACACCGAGGGCGAGGGATAGAACGACAGCTGCAGGCGCCAATATGAATCCGAGGAACACGGATGATTAATAGGGGGGCATCTGCAGGAGACGGCGGATAAGCGATATTCTCCTTTAACAAAAGATGTCTGCGAGCTTACGAAACCCCAGTCATGAATGGAGACCCCAAATTGCGCCATTCGTCATTCCCTCACACGTAGCTCGAGTTGTCTTTACGCATTGCACCGAGCTACCGCACGGCGTACCGCCCTGGGCGTGTTTGCATCCGGAAGAGAATTGCCGTAATGAGATGGAATCATACGCCGACACTGTTGTTCCGATCGGAATCCATCCTCGATTGCGGTCCCTCCAAGACTTCTGCGTTGGAGCTGATACTCTGTGATGGCCATAAGCGCGATGAGCCGCGAATTAACCGCAGACCGCATGACTTCGGAAAGGTTTCAACTCCGAGAGGAGCGCCGGTCAGGGGCGGAATCATGGGGAAGGAGTCTGCCCCGGGCAAAACTTCCAGGGAGCGCCGTTACCGACTTCAGCATCGAGAGAAAGAAGATTTCGCGATAGAAATTCAACTCAGGGAATGTCATTCGCGAGGATTGCTCGGACACACAACGGACACCCAGGAGGGGGAGGCCGAACACTGCTTAGGAGCTCCGAGAATGCGAAACTCTCCGAAGAGCTCCGGCTCCGGTATCACGTCACTGTGACAGCGCGCCATAGTAGCAACGAGATTGCCGCTTGTTGAGCTCTCTCAAATTGGATATCTGGATGTCTTCCCAAGTCGGTTTATGTTACGAACGTCAGCTCTTCGATTACCAGCTATATCCATCGCTCACAGCTCGTTCCTAGGATCACAAGGGTGGGACTCTGTCGCCTCATTCGCCCTTCAGGCAGAACCTGATGATCACAAGGATTGACTTGATGACATGCTTCACCGTAAGTGGGCGAAAGCTGAACATAAATTGTGAATCGTGGTTCCGCAGCACCTCTGAGCCCCGGAATGAATACCGAATGAGTTTAGGTCCCTGCCTCCGCGACTCGGGCATCGGAATGCTTCTCCATGTATGCGGTTTGTTGGATTCGGTATTCCGATTTGTCCGCGCATGCGCTTCTTCGCTCAAATCAAATCGCATGAGCAGCGAGTGAAGCGGACATCGAAGATTGCTGAATCATCTTCGAGCCACCAATCCGTGCCCTGAGCGATACACAGAAGGCAACAAAAGATATGGATGAAGATACGATAACTCTCCGCTATCTACCAGATTCGGATTTTCCAGAGCATCGCAGGCCTCCCTGGAAAATCCACAGTCCAGAATCCCCGCGCTCATAAACGGCTTCCCTCTTGCATGACTAATGCAGAGGTGTCCGCGTAGGTGAAGGGGAGATATCCACGCCATCGGGGGATTTTCCCGAATCTTGAGTGCAATAGGGCTCCAACTCGGCCTCGGATCCTCTTTTCAAGACTCTATGTGGAACTCCTCCAGTCTGGATATCTTCCGACGATACTCCCGTCGAGGCGCACTCACCTTCTTCTTTCACTCCCTTACAGCTCCATTTTTTCATTGGACGCGGCTATGCTGTCTACTCAGAGTCTGGAGTCAATTATTTCCGCGGCAATGGGATCACACTGAACAAGACATCGACGAGGCCGGCGGAGCTCCGAATCTCATCGGAAATTCTCAGCACGAAGCTTGCCCCATTTCAGTGGCGTGTCACGCGAAACACGGTTTTTGGCTTTTTGTATTTTATCTCGAGAATTCGGGGTCGCGGATCGATTGATGGATTCCAAATGCTAAGAATGGAGCTAGATCAGATCCATTAGCTCCGGAGTAAACCGAGCTATCGATTACTCCCTCGAGCCATGAGCTCAAGCGCACTGGGAATAAATGAGTCGGGGCAGAGAATGAAAGCATGCAAACCGTCGCTCGATGGTTCGTCGTGGCTGTTTGATGGCGAGAACAGGATGTCACCGTAAGCAGTGACGTACGATGGAAATGTTTGAATGATGGCTCCGCCGCTATCGCTTGAACGGGGATCCTAAGGCAACTGTTCTCTCCTGACGTCATTCGATCGTTCCTCCTTGTACGAAGAAGACTCGTGGCGGAGATCTTCTGAGGATATAAAAATCCATGAGCATGCTCCTCACACGAAGCTCAGGTTTTGCTCTTAGTTCATCCAAGGGAGTCGCGTAGATGAGTCTAGGGAACAACCATCAAGGTCAAAAGGATGTCGGAAGGAGCTCAGAGTGTAATGCTGACCTTCAAGGAATAACTATATTATCAGGCAGCGGGAATAGTCCCACGTGATTACTTGACTCGCTAACCGGCTCCGAGCGGTCGCTTAGTACTCAGGAAACGTCCAAGTCTTCGCTCAGGGAAAACAGATAATCTCTGGTGTTGATGCTATATAGCTCTAATTCCTGGACCTGAGTTTTTGTTTGCTCGGAGAGCAGTCATTCTCGACCAGTCCGCGTTCAATGGAGAAGCGATAGAGAAGTCTCCGCGCGCATTCTTCTAATCGAAAGCTGTCGGGGTTGCTCCGTCAACCTGAGTGAGCAATACCACGTCGCGCCGATGATGAAAGTCGGAAAGTTTCTCTGCTCTGGGGTGATCTATAGATTGAAAGGGCTTTTCCGTTCTCCTCTAGATTATTGTTTTTCCTTTCCGACATCTCATAGGATCGGTCCCGGGGACTCCTCGATGTGCGAGGTCCTCGCGGAGTCAGTGACTACCCATCGGTCTCTGATCCATCCTGAAGTTCGTGAACTACCCAGCCCATACTCACGAGGCGAAGTTCACGCGGTTTGTTCGGACGACAGAAATTCCATGCTTGAGTTTGACTCTGCACATCGATTTCATTCCGCCCGATTCAGAGTTAAATCTCACTTGGAAATGAAGGCGGGAAGCCCTCTTCGAGATGATTCTAATCGGTCGTGCAATCTGAAGGATGGCAAACTCTGGGACCCTCCTCCTCGTTGCTCCCACAGCCCTCAACGGTAGAACTGTGATCCTCCAAAGTCAGCGATCTCAGGTTTTCTTCTCGATTCATCAAAGACAGAGGGCTCGGAGTTCTTCCCGGAAGTCTCCGGTCACGCTTCTTGTTCGGAATGAGCTTGTAGGTAGAAAAGGTCGGCTTATCCCGGTAGCACCCCGCAACGGTAGCGGCGAAAACGGCACTCCTTCCTCCTTAATCTCTCACAACAAGAGTTACCTACAATAAGCAGGTCGAAGCCTCCAGAAGTCGGCATGTGAAGATATGAATTCAATGGAGAAATGAGGAAATGGAGGAAGGTGAGGCGCGGGTCCGATTCCAGAGAGCAGGATAATCGGCGAGTTTCGTCGACTAGGCTCATCGAGCTCAGTCTCTGTATTGGATGAAGACTTCCTGCTTCGCCAACCGAGGACAGTTCTGGTGACGTTCGATATTAGCGAGACGTCTATGACTGCCGTCGAGCGATGTATCTGCGAGAGCTCGTGTCTCCCTTCCCCTCACCGTGCTCAATGAATAGTCCAGGAGACATTCCAACTTCGCACGGAATAAATTATTAATCTTCTGCTCATCAACATCATTTCACTGCCCAACGGAAATGAAGGAACTGAAAGACGCAAGTGTCTACCGGTCCACGCGAACCGCCAAGTTCGTTGTCGGAAGCATTCAGAGCAGAAGCATTCAGAATAAATCAGACAACCGACTTGAGCGCGCGTGCTTGAGTTTCCCTGAGTGTCACATTTCTCCTCGAGAGGGAACGAAGAAGTCCGTAAACAAGCTCCGCTAGAATTCGATTCCACAAAAAAGTGTCCGCATATGCGCGTGTCTCCAAAGAGAACCTATGAACATTCTCGACACAAATCAACAGTGATCGAATAATAGTCTGCTGCCCAGGATTCGAGCATCACCGGAGAGACGCAAACATCGGGAATTTCCGTGATGTTTCCTTTCAGGGGTGAGTTTCCTTGCAGAGCTGTACTGATTTCCGTCAACGCGAAACTGAGAATATGCTCTCAGCTTACTTTAGTTTCGAGCCCTGTAAAGCTATCAGACGGGTTTCTTCTCTCTCCTGCCAAGATCCGGGAGGAATTAGAGCCCCCGTGCCTCTCTGGCACTTCGAAAGACCCGAAACCTCCACGGAGCCCACTGCCCGTGTCAGCTCACGTGGCTTGTTCAGGAACCTCCCAGATGGGGTACAATTACCGACTACGAAGAAGGAGGTAAGAGATGACGAGCAATTAACCGCTTCGGGCAACCTCGGTTCTTCACGTTATGGAAGGAATCCCTCTTGTGTACATTCTGGAGATTTTTTCCAGGTCTCGAGATTTGGGAAACGCAGAAGAGGGCCTCCCGAGGCCGGGTCAGAGCACCAGCTGCTTAGTCGGCCGAGTCACAGCGAACAACGTCTTCCATTCTATTTACCATGCTATGTGAAAGCGAGACGGAGGCTTTTCGACGATCACGAGGAATTCGAAGCGCGTCTTAACGCACTTCACAAGAAGGATGTGAGTCCGCTTCGGAGCCCGAGATACGTATCCTACCCTCTATTCCTCCAGTCGTCACGGCGGTAATCATCTAAGTTTCCTGTCGTCGGCTCGGAGCTCCAGTCTCGACCGACCCTCTATCTCATGGGAAAGCTATAATCGAAGAACCAGCGATGAGGGGATCGCGATGTTCGCGCTTGCCCGAAGGGACGAGGTCGCTCAGTCGCTCTTCCATTGAGTGTGCATGTTCTACAAAGCACCGGGACATCGGTGCATCGGAGATGAACATCCGCATGGGGCTTGCGAATCTTGGGAATAAGGCTCTTCTTCCAGGTGTGGATCCGCCCGCTGGATGTATTCCGGAAGAAACTCGAGAAAGCCATGTCGGAGACCGATCTGGAACCTCTCAGTGATTTGAGAAGAGGGTTGCCCATTCTTGTCGTCCCTGACGGTGGTGTGAGGAAGAGGTACTCGGAGCTTTGTTCCGAAATCGGCTGAATAACCGAAAAACTGGTTTCGAAGTACACCCTGAGAGAGCTCAAGCTAACCTCAGGAGTCGCGTCCCTATCTGGTGTCTAGCTCTATCTATCAAAATCTCTCCGCAGGGGACTTGTAATGTCGCAGGATTCCGCTCGCAACGAGGTCGAGTTCCTTGACGTCGATAGCGGTGCCATTGAGAAAACCGGCCTGCAAGCAGTCTTTCTTCCCTCTACAGACTTATTGGCGATCCCTAACCAGGCCATCAGGTGAGACAATGCTAGGATTCAGAAATCGCGAATTCTGATAAGCGATCCTCCAAAATTATCCTCCATATATTTCTTGATAATATTTTAAACCCTGAGAGACACGCTTCACACTTCTGATGGGAGCTACACCTCTAGGTCGGACATTCAACGCATTAAACGCTAGTCGGGCGGTTTTTTGATAAGTTATTTATTCACTCAGACAGTCTGGTCGTGCGCTAGATTTTCTTTCTTCTTGCCGCCCGTTCGAACCTGGTTGAATGTTTCTGGATTGGCAGGCGTGAGGTTGAGTTCTGAGGCGAATTTACCGAGGTCTCTTTGCATGGCGAAAGCGTCTTCGCCATCCGCGTAATACTTGGCCTCGATACCGCAGGTGGCAAAGCCTGTTTATGGAAATTAGAATACGTATGTCCCCTTTGGATATTGCGCCATCGCGGGCTCTTGGAGCGGATAAGGATTGGGGAAAATCATGGAAATTATTCTGACATCTCACCTAGAGTATTTTGATACAGGTTCAGTGCTGCTCGGTTACTCCTGCGTACGTGCAGAGAGACGTATCTTGCGTTGAAACATTCAACCATTGCGCGGCTGCTCTGGTCCATGAGTTTCTTTGCTAATCCGCACCGCCTATAAGAGAGATATACTCTCAGCAGAGCCTCGCGAATCATCGAAGTTTTCAGCAGATGTTCTCTCAGCATTGATCATGGGCAGTTGCCGAGCTATTTTGAGAATACGTGGACTCGACCGAAACCTTAAATGAGCGTAGGTTATCGAGCGGTCATCTGATAGCATTACCTGTGAGATCTTTTCACCGCGAGTGAAGTTATGTGTCCGTGAGGTTCTGCATCATCACGCTCGTTCTCCTCTTCCATTTTTGCGAGAACGTAACCGACGATGTCGCCCCGCTCATCTTCGGCAACGTAACTCAATTGCGGCCAGCTCAGCCCGTGGTAGAAATAGTATTTCATCTGGTAGTTCTCGGGCAAACAAAGCAAATTGCAATGCTGCATGTTCATGAGATCTTCTGTGGTCGCGCATCGAATACTCGCCATGTTCCCGGCCTCGTGCTAGCTCACTCAATCGCAGACAGCAGAATCAACGGCCGGAGAATCCGGTCGAACCCAAAGACGGATCGGAGACGAGACAGTAAAGCAATATCCGTCCCGAAAAGCTCAGACCTGAATTTGGAACGTCTCTCAGGTAGGCGGCCGAGTGCGCTCGAGAGACTACGGCTGACTGTAAACAGTCTGTTTGCGGGACACGACCCGATATCCGACGGTGTGTGGGAGGCGCGTGATTCAAGCCTGGAATCGGTTGGGACTCAGGACCTTGCGAGATGGCGAGAACAAATAAACCTCAAGATTGTTAGGTGTATTCAAGATGGAGATAAGAGATCGATAATTCTCGCCGCAGATGTCGCCTCGAGACGGACTGTCCGGACTCCGAGCTCCTGTCCGTTTGGACCAGGACGAGGGTGCGAATCATTAAATGGGGTTGCATACCCGTCGTATCCTTGAGCCTTCTCGACAGCGATTTCGGTGAGTAAGGGAACCCAGCTATGCTTTCGGATCCGTTCTCCCCGCACTCCTCCGATGTTCGAGATCAAGTGTCTCCGGGAGACGAGCTATCGGCCCACAATGAGTCGTACAAATCTCACGCATCTTACAGATACCAAATCGGAGATCGTGCCAGAACGCTGCCCCAGCCGCAAAATCCAGAGGCTTCATAAACTACCCGGCATTTACCTCCCGCCAGCGTATAGCATGCTGAGGAACTGCTCAGTGTTGCATGTCGAGCGCTTGACCCTCTTCATCGTACACAATGCAGCACCGTTTGAGAGCGATGTGAGCGAGATCCCGGCAGAGGATGAGGAGAACTTGCCTCCTCCCCGGAACGTCGGTGACCTTGGATTAGCCGAGTTCAAGCATCCCGATACGAAGAAAGTCTCCAAGACGAGGGTCAAGATTGAGGAGTTGCGAGGATTAAGAGCTGTCGTTCGCTGCGTGGACACCGGCCAGCCCTTCGAATTGGACTACTTTCGTTTGAAACCTCTAAGGAAAAGGTATCGATCATTTAGTTGAACTAAGGACCTATCAATCATTCAATTATCGACCAGTTGATTCCCCTCAATCGGAAGGTTTACGAGTTTGACCCATCACAATGCATATATCGAGCGAGGTCCGGTGCTTCGCTTCTATCTGTGGATTTATGACGACTGTGCTCGTTTCTGATTGCAGGGAGCCTTCCCTTGTTATGAAGGTAATCTTGACCTACGAATACAGCCGCCTCGATGAGGAATACCTTTCTGTTCTCCTCCGGACCGGTGTTTTCGACGTATTCTTTGAGGATAGTAATCATGTGCCATCGGTGCGCCTCTTCACACCTCAAGGGCTCGAAGTGATTGCCTGCGCGTCTCGCTTGCAATCGAACTCTGTTCGGGAGGCTGAAGATCTGTCGTCGACGGATTCGCTTTCCGAGGAGTCCGACGACTCATTCTGATGCAACTCATCCGAGTCTGGTGCGGCTGAGAGGAGAGATGAATTGTGATCCTAGCCGGTCATTCCGGCCAGAGGGAACTGGTCCCGGAAACATCAGATACAGATCAGCTTTCTTCGTTGTGCTCTTGCCATATTTCGAATACGAAACGCCGTGTTTAAGATTTGATATGAAACGTCGACTCCGTCATAGTAGCCGGACGTCGACAAATTCGAGAGCATGGAATTGTATTAGAGTTTTTTCGCGTAATGATAGAGCTTGCGAGATTTATTCTCCGGAAGATAAGTCGCTGCTTTTTACATAAGAAAGAAGTCTGAAATATCAAATGTCGATTTTAAATAACAGTCTATTGGAATGATTTTCTTCTCTCTCGATCTTCTACCGCGCGAGCTGCGTGATCAGGGAAGTACACATTTCGAGGAATCCCATGTGATTGTGTAACGTCAGAGGAGCTTCATTGAGTACATTCGGATCCGGCACCTGCTCGCTTGCATACGGGAGCGATTTGAAGTCCAGAAGGTAATTATTGCCATCGACTCTGTACAGCTGCAGCTCCATACACGTATAGTGTAGCTTCGGCAAGGTCTTCCGTCGAACGCGCACGTTGTAGTCATTCACGACTTTCCATTCGAAATCTAGCGCTTTAATCGCCCGATAAACCTCCTTCATGATCTCCTCAGGTCGTGAATGCGACCGTATGCCCAGATGCCACTTGGCCCTCCGCTGGGCTTCCCAGAAGCGGCCACCGGCGAGCTTCTCTGGATGCAGGTGACCCGCGGTCATCGGATCCAAGCAGCCTGAGTGTGCCATCGGACTGGACGCAACGTAGAACTCCTTGAATTTCTCCGTCTCGTTATCGATTCTCTTGTTATCGACAATCAGATGATAAGCCGTCACTAAGGGCTCCTGTACGTTGTCGCTGAGCAGAGCGGAATGCACCTCCTTGTCTTGGACTCCGAACTTCCGGCAAACATCGTCGACCGCATCGAGGTCAACGATCGAAGCGTCGAGCGTTTCGTGCGGGGGGGAGTTCAGATACGCCGGAAGATCTTTCTTGAACCAGTCGTGGCTTTTTATGTCATCGACGGTTGCCCTCCTGATCGGGTTCACTTGGAGCATGTGCACCAGCAAGCTGACCACGGGCTTCGCGAGATGATCGGGTATCGAGAAAACACCGGCATTGATTTTCTTGAACAGGAGCGAGACGTGCTCATCGTCGAACGGCAGTCTCCCGCACAGCAGAGCGTAGAGAATAATACCGCAGGACCAAATGTCTACCTCCGGCCCGGCGTAGAGTTTCCCGGATATGACTTCGGGCGCAGCGTAGTTCGGAGAGCCGCAGGACGTGCGCAGGAACTCTCCGTCCATCATGAAGTTGCAGAGTCCGAAATCGGCGATTTTGACGTTATTGTTTTTATCGAGTAGAACATTCTCAGGTTTCAAATCGCGGTGCACCACACGATGGCGATGGCAGTAATCTACCGCTGAGATAATCTGCTGGAAGAGCCGGCGGGCTTCACTCTCTTTCAGCCGTCCTCGTTTGACTATGTAGTCGAATAGTTCACCTCCTGAGATGTATTCCATCACCATGAATATATCGGTCGGGGTGGATATCACTTGATACATTTTGATGATGTGAGGGTGCCTGAACAGTTTGAGATTCTGGATCTCTCTCTTGATTTTATCGACGACATCTAGGTTCTTGATTCGTTGACGGTTGAGGATTTTTATAGCGACTTTGGATCCAGTGAGCTGGTGTTTTCCGATTTTCACCTTGCCAAAGGTGCCCGTCCCGATGGTGTGCCCAAGAGTGTAGTGACCGATCTTGACGTACGGAGAGTTTTTGGCTCGTTCGCTCATCGTCGGCTGCTCTCAGAGGTCCCGAAATCGTAAGTAGTCTCGGAATATCTGTAAGAGCGGGCAAGATGTATGAGGATACTCCCCGTTTGCATAACACGAACCCAAATTCGACGGCATGGACATTCCGAGATTCCTTCATCAGCATGGAGAGACCTAGATCCGGAGAGCCTCTCTAACATATGCACTCCAAGTTTCGCATTGTCTGAGACGCGCCCGAGCAGATGACTACGTCGCAGAGACTCGGAACGACGATTTCGACCTCTCCCGTCAAGATTCCAGGTCAGGGAGGGAAGTCGTCCCAAGAGTCGGCTTGTCTGATTGAGTATTCCGTCAGCGCACCGGTAGAGGAAAATGCGACATGACACTGAAAAACAAACAGTATGGTGCCTTGACGACGTTCAACGAACGGATCATGATGACCCTCTCGCATTACCGAGCGGTGTATTCTTGATGATTCGTTCGCTGAGCCATGGCGAGTCATCCGCGGTATATTTCTGTCATCCTAGACATCCCTTGTCCAAGGCTCTTCCGAGTACGGCTCTAATAAATCTAAACCTTGACCCCCCAACATTTGCAAGTCCGTGCCTTCTCTCGAGGAAGGAATGTGCAGCATGTACGCACACATCACGATCGGTAGAGTGAAGAACTTTTTGTAGGATTACCAGCTTCCAGGCATTCGGATCGACGGAACTCAGGGAACCCGCGAAAGCACCGTGTGGATTTTCGTAATCGGAGCCCTCCAGGGGGATTTTCAATCGATAAACCCTGGTTCACTCACCACTCTCCTCCTTTTCCATTCGTGACGGAAATTCGCAGCCCTCGATCTCTTTGCTTTCATAGGTAGGGATCGCCGGGAGCCGCTCTTTCCTGTGCGGATTCTGTGGATTTTCGCTGCCGGAGGGACTCCATCGCGCGATCTCTCGGACACCGTGGAGGGAGAGAACGCTCTGACTACGGGTTGAAGGACTTAGCCACAATCTCTCCGGGAACAACTTAAGTCTTACCATCGATTGGCACTGATCCGCGGAGGTTCCCGTTTGGCTAGAGATGGTATGGGCTCCCGGGAGCGCGGACACATTGTCCAGAGATTGGAGCTGGAGAGGGTATCGTTGAGAGCGTTTTGTCAGACCAGATATTCCGTTCATCACCCGCATGCTCCTTTTACGCAGTCGGATGAATGAATCATAAACTAAACAATGTTCGCCATTCACGGAGTGAATCTGAGATGTGAACATCTGCTCGGTAGTGGTAAGAAATCGAATTAATGGCCGTACGCTTGTGCTCGTGTTGCGTCATCGGCCTCTCCCCGACGGCTCGCCAAGCTCGCTCAGTGTTTCGCACATTGTTACGCGGAGCCAGGAATAGTTTCTTTGAATATAAGACGTCCCCGACCGTGATCTCCAGAGCTGGATCCTATATTTCATACTGGAAAATATGTCGAATCCGAGTCGAGGATCCTTGAGCGCCGTCAGAAATATCGGGGGAGCCCGAACTCTAAGATGCGCATTCTTCCGTCTCCTCCCGGATCGCTCAGGGGAACCGCTGGACTCGTGACTACCTCAATCGAAACCACATGCACCGCATGTCTATGCTTCGACAGTTGCGTAAGGGGCAATTGAAGTAGTCGAGACCCCGGATAGAACAACCGTTTTCCATTCATCTTTGTGCTCCCGATCGCATCTCGGCGTGACCGATTAAATACTACTTTCACCCAGGTGTTTACAGTAAAAGCTCGTTACTACGAACACGAAGGTATCGACGGAACTGCTTCGTTGTACCGAGTTTTCGATGTAACGAATGCCGCTCAACACTATCCCTATGGCGAGCTGGCAGAAGAAATTCCTTGTTCGTTGTACCGAGGAATTCGTTGTGATGGGAGTCGTTATAATGAGCTTTCACTGTATACCATTTCGATCATGGTATCATGTGTCTCCCGATTCTCTCTATCTTCCGGAAAGGCATACCCGGGTGGCACCTTGCTGCAGTGGCGAGGATGCATTGCTTCCTCCATCTCGCAACTGCCAGTCGGAACATACTTCAGTGCTACGAAGGGACTAACCTGGTGAGCCACAGCGCTCATGTTCTCTCTGTGAGTTTGGACGTTCAAGTCGAAGATCTGAATGAACTGGCGGTGCGCATTCGCTGACATTAGCGCTCCGCTCAGAGATCGGGAGACTTCGTGACTAAGCGGCTCACCTCCGGAACCCGGCATCTTCTTGCCTCGCATGTGTTTCCTGGGGAGGGGATCCTGGCTCCGCTCCGGACGAGTGTCGTGAGCAGAGCGGAAGGCATATCGAGGTCGAAGGCTCTTCCTCGGAAGAAAACCTCGCTTTGACAATATGCCGTCGGTAAGAGGGTAAGTTTCTTTCTGCCTGTCGGGACTTACCGGAGCCCTGGGATTTCCGAAGCGACCTCGTTGATTTTTTCGATTTGCTGTGGAAATTCGAAACGGTCAAAGTATGGATTGCCTGGGCATTCTCAGTACTGGCTGGGAAAGGACCGATTCACTGACTCGGAACGACCGACCTGACGACATATCAAAAGTCTTGTGGAATCCCCAGTAGCAAGACAGAAGCAGTCCCCGAAAACTTTCGCCACAGTTGTGTGATTGAGTCTGTCGACATCGTCCTGGCCAATTAATGTGCGTAACGGCACCATGAAAGCAGCAGCAGGATCAGTTGACGATATTTGTCGATGGCTCTTTCGCCTGACCGAGAGATGTATTTTTGGTGATGATCTGCGGTTCGGTGAGCTCTTGCGAGTCTCCGCTGTATTTTTCCATCGTCTCACACGGTGAGCGGCCCACACTCCACCGTGAACACTTCGATGACACAGAGCCTCGACTGCCGTCGATCAGACTACAGAGCTGATCGCTGTCGATTCTCGCTCCCGTCGAGCTTTTCCAGAATCAGAATTAAGTTCCCGCATCTACGGCCGAATCGATCAAATCGGACGTTCAGTAAACTCTTCTAGATTCGGAACTCGTCATTATCGCTCTGCTGTACAATTCGTTGAGAAGCAATCCTGGAAGGTGGAGCACCGTTTCCCCGAATCGAGCGTATATGCTCGCCTCGATATGTGTACATATGTGACGGAAACTCTTCCGTATTGCCCACAGAGAGAATATCCCTCGATCATCTATCCAAGAGAAGCGGGAGATAAGAGGCTCGATGATTGTTTTCCCACCCGGAGCGCCCCTAATGATCGCGTGGGGCGAAGCTTTAGAGCTTTACGATCGATCCGTCGAATGCTGGTGAGGAACGTGAAAGCAAAACGAAGCATAAAATAGGGGCTCCGATACTTTATTTTCGGCCGCTCATCCATGCGGCTACAACTGATTCGGAAATTCCAACTCACGACGGTTTCCAGGCTTCAAGAAGTTCCAGAATATATCAAGTCTCCCTTGGCTTCGTCTGACCAAGCAACCTTGCTTATGCATCCAGCTGGATTGAACACTCAACTCACGGAGATTCCCCGATATAGCTGTTCCGATCCGACGATTCGTCCACGCATGATCTTTCGATATCTCAGAACCTAACCCAAAATGCAGTCAGCCTGCTTTCAGGACCCGAACTAGCTAAGTCTTATGGAGCTCCAACCAGAAACCATGAGATTAATTCAATATATATCTATGTTGTGAGAGTTTGGCTACATGATAGGGTTCGATGTTCCATCGATCTGCATCAACTTCTGCGAGACGGATTCAAGAACGAGAGGAGCCGTCCTGCCCAGGAAGCTGCGAAATAGAATGTTCGATCAATGGAGGCCATAAATGCGGCGGAACGCGAGAGCCACGAGCTCCTACATTCCCCGAAAAAACCATTCATCGATTCGAGGCGTCGCGAAATAGATTTCGATGCTTGGCCGAAATGCGATAAGTGTACTTATCCAGTTCGGGAATCGCTACCACGGAAGCTCATACGGAAATATTGAAAAGATCCGGCCGAATGACCGCTTCTGAGCACGAACCTTTCGGGGTCGAAGCGGCTGGTACCGGTTCGTAGAAATGACCGAAATGATGTCCTGTTGCGCTTCCTGATGGAAAAGTTGGAGAAAAAGCTCAATTAGGGAGATCGAGAGACTATTCCTAATTGTGGCTCTGTGCGTTGAATCCTCGCAAGGTTGCGTGGAGGGAAAAGATTCAGTCGTGCTCGTAGAAAAACTAACCTGCCAACTTGTCTCCGTCGCCCACGAGATAATTACTCGGGTGGTTGAAAGCCTTGAGTGTGATGTTCAGCACTGCACTGTGACCTGAAAGACGGAACTTCTTGTCAAGCAGCTCGCTCAAAATTCCGAACCTGCGAATTAAGATGCGATCTAACATTCAACGGTCCAATCACGATGAATGTGTCCGAAAAATCAAGAATTGCAGAAACGCCGTCATCGAGTCCCTCCTCGGACGCTGGGAGATTTATGTGTTCATGCGGCGGAAACTAACCTTCGACGATTGTGAAAGGTGTCTCCGTCGTTTGGAATCCTTCGGCGGACACCAGCAGAGTGTAAGCGCCCGGAAGTAGAATCCGCCAGAATTCTCCTGTGGAACGACGCAGTCGGGGTGATTCGATTGTGAAAAAACGTTCACCTCACATAATATCACTTTTCTCGAGACGCCGGGAGATAAGCGGATGAATGGATGAAAATGTATGAAGCTCAATTGAGGCGAGCTTCCGTTTCCGAATCGATATAGACTTGGCCGTTCGATATCGAATGGAATTTTCGGTGCCTTTCAATTTTTCTCTTGACGTCTGCCTCGGAGACCCGATGCAGAACGGCATCGGAAGCCATCCACGAAAGGCGAAAGCTCGCCATTGACGGAACCGATTCCCTCAATGTCGGCTGAGCGAGTATTCGGCGTTGATTATTTGTCTTGATCCATTATTCCGAGAGTCGATGTGAGATATTGGAATCGAGAGCTCTTATTCGGGGTACCGGAAACGCCTTCCATCCAGAATATTTTACCTCTTGGTGACGTGTGGAAAGCAACTTGCTGTCGTTCCTTGATGACGAGATGCGCACCTCCTATAGGTCCTCCGTGGTCGTCCGAAATAATGCCTGAAAACGCAGTTTTAATGATAGACCATGCTTGTTGCGCAACACTCTACACCATCGAGGCGCTCGAAGAAAACTCTCCAGCGTTTGTCTCAGGTGTATATCGTAAGTGGCTCCTGGATGAATGTCGATTCCGGTCGGACAGGACTTTTGCGAGAGTTCTCTCGGGGATCTCACGCTTTGAGTATGAAGACTTGTCCGAGCTCCGATGAAATCAGCCCGAAGAGCGATGTGCGGACGGAGCTTTCTCCAGTGTCAAGCACCTTGACTCTCTTCCTTCGACTAATGGGTCCCGACGCCCCCTCAGCAGACTCACCAGCAGCCCCAATCATCCAGAGCCGACCACATGCATAAAGTCGGACAGGTTGTTGGAGAGCATGGCGAGCTCTGGAAGGCAGCTCGACACCCAAGCGACCTTCGGCGTGGAGTCGAGAGCGAAAGATTGGAAACTTGGAATGAGCGATATCGGATCACGCGTTGCGGTCTCGACTGTGACGAGTCAGGTTTTTGCACGGAGGGAAGTATTCTTTTGCTCTCTCTCCATTCTCATGGGGTTCGTCAATCAGGATTCAGAGCGATTCTTCAACCCCTTCCCTCCCTACAGTCTAGACGGAAGAGTGAGCGTCTTGGATGAAAAGAGTCCGTGACCATGAAAGATCAGAGTGCGATGAACCACGACCAGCTTCCGCTAGTGGCGCAATATCCTGTCTGATGCCGATTGCGGACCATAGACATTGAGCGCATCCTCGGGTTGGGGACGTCCGGCACGTACAGATATTCAATGGTGGAAATGAAGAAAGGAAGCATTCATCCATCCGTCAGGGAGAGTATACCTCCCGAACTTCTAGCACAGAAGACCCTAGTCTACCGGATGGAGTTCCGCAGTGAGTCCTCGGAACTCGGAGGGGGTTGTATATGATTTTGGTCACAAGCTACGATCAGCCGACACTATGTAAGGACTCGGAATCCCAATCGATCAAATGTCGATTAGTTGCGTAACAGCCTGATCGAGTGAAGCAAAATGTCCGTCGATATTCGGAATGGCGTTATTGGGTTTCTGGGACAGTGACCTTGGTTAGAAATGGCTGTCGCTGTCACCGTTTCAAGATTTATCGGGCGGCCAGGTAGCCAATAAGCGAACCGAGAAACCGGACGACTTCTATTGCTTCAAATACGATTGCTCTCACGGACGCCTGCCTCATGGCAGACGAATTGATAATTATTGCCGCTCGGTCGCCGATATTTAACCGATACAAACGGGGACGAAGATTTTTGCTCCGATTCTAGTATCGGCACGATTCAGGTGAGTTACTGAAGTCTCATTAGTACATCTGGATTTGCGATGGAATCCAATCACTTCTTTTTCGTGGATGTCAGCTTTGTGATAAGAGCTGGGAGGGAGATCTTCTCTTCGTGTCGGAATGCGCAGAGAACTGCGAATTCCGGAATCATATGATCTTTCAGAGCCAGGGGAAGAGGGGAGCCGCAGATGGGATCTATAAGCTTCGAGTCAACTTCCATCGCAAAACGGAGGAAACACGCTGCTGGAAGCTCGTAGACGTGTATCGGAATCCGCGCTACGAATTCCGATGAAATCTCAGAAACACTGTCTCACCTTTAACTCCTCTGTGGGTCTCCTCTATCAGACGGATCATAGGTCGAATATTTTCTGCCCAAAATTGTCGGAGTGTGTGCTCAGGAGGATGTTTACAGCACGAAATTTCCAGAGTTATCTCGAGGGACCCTCCTTGGACATAACTGAAATAGATCACGTCGGATCATACTTTATCATGGATGTGCGCAATAGGCTCCGGAGATAATGTTTTTTTTCGGATCAAACTACTGACCTGTAATCGGCCATGCTGCCGGCGAATGGGTACCAGTTAGCTCCGTTGACGATTCCTTCTTTGAATGTTCGGCCATCACGCTCGCATCCGACGCCTTCAACACGGATAAATTGTGATTATCCGTATTTACTTCGATCACGAGCCTCGATAAATCTGATTTTTCTTTTTCCATTCTATTTATCCGCTCACTCAATACCTCATATCTTCACCATGAGCTCTGTTTGTGCAAAGGCGTATGTTCATAGTTCTTTCAAAGATTTTCGTTCGATGAATTGATCCGTATTTTGGATGAATTGATTTCTCGCGACACAATTTCAGGTAAATCGCATAATACTTGGCTCGTCAAACTTCCATCTCTTCCGGAACGAGCCTACATCATTATGTCTTGTAACAGTGTTTGCCCATTCCTATGTCACTTCGGGAAAATTAAAGAAATCACTGCTCGGACTTTCATCTCTCGAGTACCTTGGTGCATGACCGGATGGTTCTGTGAGTAAGTACGGGCTAGATGCTTGAAGACATCGTCATCTGGCGCGCTGTTCGATGAGTATTCTGGAAAGAAAATGTAGAAGAGACTCAGCGCTCGGTTCACGACCAGATGAGCATTTGAAGGATATCTAGTACGGTGTAGAAGATCTCGGGGATGGTTGCCTTCGCTCACGACTCATGACTCCCGGCCTATCTGGGGGATGCTATTCGAAAGGTGCGCATGGGTACATTTGAGCTAACTCCCCACAGATGAGTATGGTGGACGCTTTCCAAATGGAGACCGTCCAAGCCACCATCCTCATTCCAGTGTCGTGTTCCTCCGATAACTTTTGATCATTTCCCCGTCATTGCATAATGGCAACCATGATCGGATTTTCTTCGGAGCAGAAACGAAGACGCGTGCCAACGGCGTGCGGCGACTATTCGGGTTGATGGGCGTGCTGGGAGAAAAATTTGAATGCCTCGAGACTGATACACATTCGTCGTCGGAACGATTTTCAAGTTTGGGCGAAACGCACGCTCGGTCGGGGCAATGTCAGCTAATGCTTGAGCGCTCCTCGCTGCCGCAACAGGGGTCCACGGACGAAGGATCAAAGAGGTCATTTCAAGAGAATTAACGAAACATCTCGGAAAGAGTCCGAAAAGGAAAAATCCAGACTCTGTACCGAAGAGGGGAATTTACCGCGATCCGCTCGACCGATTGCCGCGGGTTCTCATGGATACGCCATACTTGAGGACCTTTGTCCCACATCGATGGTTGAGCAGTGGGGAAAGCTCTCGTCCGCGGTGGAGCATCGAGGAGATTTTCCGATAGGAACGATCGACCGAGTCCTTTTCCGTGTCGACGCTGGGCTCGGAAACCTGAGCTCCCTGAGCTCCACCTGAGACCAAGAAAATTCCTCATTGTGAGCGATTCTCCAAATGCTTGCCGTAATCTCGACGAATTTCGGTGGAGACCGTTGATCTCGCTGTCAGCCGACTCCACATAATGTCTTCGGTTTTGGTGGAGCAAGACTCCTATCGGATTCCTCTTGTTTGCAAGCGAGAACTCGAGCTAACGATCAAGATTATGGCAGAACGATTTTGCTCCCTATTTGCTATCAGGAGCGGCATCACGGCCGCAAAAAAAATCATTTCATTGTTCCAAAATCCCAGCCGCAGTCGTTCAGGAGAAGTGACGCCGACTTAGTTAGCCTCTGAGCGCGCCTTGGAATCAACAACACCCTTCAGTGTTCCCCATCACGTGTTTTTACAACCACAACTAAAGCTACCACAACAACGACCACTGAAAACATTCATTCCCACAGACACTTGTAATCTAAGACTACTAGTGTCCGTTTCATTTCTGCGAAGGTTACAAATGCAGCCGCTTTCGGTTTTCCGGATTCTTTTTCACCGCCAAACGCCGCGTTTCCCTGAGAAGTCGAGCCCTGATAATCAAAAACTCGTGTCTCTTCCCGGGCCATTCATCAGGCATGGTGCTGGAGACTACGCGGGAGAGGGGTCTTTTCCATTCTGACCGCTCCTACGATTGGGATTTGAAGGAAGTTCAATTATGGAAAACAGACTTGCATCACGACCGAACGTCATGATCCATTCATTCATTCCCGCTTAGGATCACTCTGTAAGAACGGTTTCTCGCTTATTCACCCGCACAGTCAACGACTCTCTTGAAGACCGCACACTTTCCCCGCTCCACCTCTTGAATAGTGGCAGAAATAATTCATCAAAGTAAGATACTTCAGTGTGCGGCTCGAAATGATTCCTTGATCTGTGGGCGTTCACGCGGGTCGAGGAGACCTCGTACGTGGCCGACGGATATGAAGTTTCTGAGTGAGGTTTTCTTGAGTGTTTGATGCGGGGCGGACTACTTCCTAGAGATCGTTCCGCGGGGGACCGGGGCTTGATGACTTCAGCTCGGCCCGATGGCCCACACGAGACAATGTGGCAAACGGAGTGCACGACAGCGTGTCAGGTGTAATGGAGCGACGCGTCACCTGCGAGTATCTCGCATCGGGAGCTGCCAAATCATGACATCGGGTTTCAGGTTCCGGTGAGTTTCTCCGGGAGCTCGGCTCGGCCACGACAAGCGGTTCACAAATCAGCGGGTAGTTCACACGTGTTTCCTCAAGTCCATTTCCCCTCAATCGGATCTGAGCCCAAGCTTCCTGAACATCTCTTAATGGTCAGGGAATCATTCATGAGTCTATAAGACGATACTGTCGATGATTCGCACTCGATGTTCCTCCTCAGCAACCGAAATGAAGGTGCTGTCGGCGACTTCGAAGAATCGGATTTGTACGAACATTTTGCATGGCCCTTATAATGTTGGGATCGAATATGTTGCAAGGGGGAGCGTCAGGGAGACAACGGAGGCGACCTGTTGAATTTATTCGCAGGCTTGGGAATCTCCTTCAACCCGGAATGATTGACCAATTCACACACAAATCTTTTCCGGAAAGGCGGCGCTCCGCTCATTTGCAGTAGCTGCGGCTGCTTGTTCTGCTCCTCGAGCTACTGGTGCCACCACCACTAGCAAGTCGATCACTCCCGGGTGGGCCTGTGAGCGATTCACGACTCTGCTACAAGCGTGATGACCTGCTATCAGTGAAGCGTGACACAAATGATAATATCTCTATACGCACACACTCACTGTTGAAGCAAGTGACCGACGGACGGGCCGACGGGCGGACAGCAAGATCGACAGCCGAATCAATCTTTGATTGACAATCACTCGACCATGTCTGGCGAATACGCCAAATATTGGATTGCTCGGATCGCTCCCTCTGAGAGACCTCTCGAAGGCGCTCACTGATATCGCGGCGCTCGGCTTCGAAATCGAGGCTACTCTAGCCGACTTGCTTCGAGCGGTGCAATTCCAAGGAAGCGATCGCAGCTTCGAACTGTTCTAAGAGAAGTTCAGTGTTCATCAGTCAGGAATAGGAGCTCTAGTATTGTAGTTCGCTCGAAGTCGACGTTAATGCAACCGGAACCGCAACGGCTGAAGTCAAAATGCAGATAAGCAGCGCGTGCTCCGTTTTGTTGCCGCACTTGTTTGCGGAGCATGTAATGCGAATCCTGACGGAAGAGGAATTCTGACTACTAAAATCTACTTCTGACCGCGCTAACGAGCAAACTGAGCCAGCCAACAAACTAGCCACCACGAGAAAGAAACACAGCGAAGCTATAAGGCGGTCCGACGCAAGCGCGAGACGCTCCGTGGCGGCCGAGCTCCTCATTTCGTCTGGATTTGGAAAACAAAATAAGCCCGAAGTCGCTAAGCTTTAGAGCTGGGTCTCCTACCAGAGCGGAAGAGACCTCGTGCCTAGAGTGCGGAGAGAAAAAATCGCGAAATCGACTCTCTGCAGAGAGA
The DNA here is from genome assembly GCF_000255335.2 of Galendromus occidentalis. Taxonomy (NCBI): domain Eukaryota; kingdom Metazoa; phylum Arthropoda; class Arachnida; order Mesostigmata; family Phytoseiidae; genus Galendromus; species Galendromus occidentalis. The sequence goes on from NW_003804308.1 coordinate 945,024, forward strand.
GAGACACTCCAGAAGAAAACAAGGGAGCCACGGAAACGTCCTCCCGGCCGTAACACGCTTCCGTCTGAAGACGAGAAACGACTCACATTCTCTGACGGCATGGCGCATCCACGTCAATCTACGCCGCGGTTCTCCTTTGACAATCGGACTTTTAGGAGACCCCAAGGTAGGTACCTAGGACGATGCCCGGCTTGACGGTGATGATTTTGGATCCACGGAATCGACAAAAAAAAATGAAGACCACAGCTTCCCATCTCATAATCACAGGCAGGAATCGTTTAGGATCTTTTCGGGTCGTTATTCTCGACTGTGGTGCGCATATCAAATGTGATTGCTCGCCTGTTACCGAAGTTTCGTTTGTTAGTGAGTCTTTTTGGCTCCTGCTGAAATGTGGCGTGTTTTTGTGGGGCGCGCTTCACGTTTTTCGGCCGATCAGCTTCTCTTTCGCGAACAAGATTGGATGAATGAAGTTGGTGCTCCTTTTTTAATGCCGGAACGTATTCGGAAACCGATCGAACACAGGCGAAACGATATCGCCGTAAAAATCGAAATCGATGCGGATAGGAGGATGACGGCAGCCCCTTTAATATTCGATCGGATTCGCACATAGATTGGTCTAGGCGAGCAAGCTCAGGAGTCAGCTTTTCAGGCTCTGGAGCCGGCTGAGAGATTGTGAGAATGTTCTCCGCCTCAGAAGAGGATGCGAATCGATTCCGATCGCTGTACGCGCTCGAATTTCCGCAGGCGTTTCTCGAATGGGGGAAGTTTCCCAAAACATCGCGATTTCTCTTTCCGGTATCATGCAACATACGGCCTGGGTATGATTGAACTATTTGCGGAAAGTTCTCCACTCTGCTCCAACGAGCAAGCGAACTCACCCGAAATACTTATCAATGTAACCGTTTATACAGAAAAAAAAGCATGCGGGACAATCGGTTCCACTTCAGAGCTGTTCCTTTGAGGGAACAATGGAAAGCCACGATAATCTGAAGGTCTTTGTCGTTTTCCTTGCTCTGATCGGGAGCATTCCGTGAATGCGAGAGAACCTCAGACAAGACTGAGGAATCGAAACAGTGGATATCGAAAAGTGAATGCTTATCGCAGAGCTGCCCGATTCAAGTCATGGTCATCAGAGACAGGAGTTGACGGTAATGCCACGACGATCACCTAATCGCTAGATCGTTCCGTTGGTCAATCTAGCACGCGAGCGTCCGAGCTGGGTGATTTCAAAGGTAGGTTTCACCTATTGAGCCATCCGGAGACAGAGCGGGCTTCGACAGTTTTTCGAAGATCATCGGAAATCTTTCCTCTATCCCTGAGGGATATCGAAAGCAGAGGAAGAAACTCACCGACTCCGTTGTCGAATGGGAAACGGACCAAGAGAGCTCCTCCGTGAAGATTAGCACTGAGAACGAAGGGCACAACATTCATCCATCGCATAACAGCGCTGGTTTCCGGTTGTTCCTTCTGGGATTGGCCAGTACCGACGACGACAGGGAAATTTCTGTTCAAATCGAAGTCCGCCGCGTTGTTCCTACCGGTGATTCCTACACAGTTCCCGTGTTGCGATCGCTCCATGCCGTCGGGGTTCATCGTGGGCATGATATGCACTATCGTGTTCTCAAGGAACCATTTCATTTGCGGATCCGTATCGTACGTGTTCACCATGTACGCGATGAGGTGCAGGAGCATCTCCTTTCCGACGACCTCGTTCCCGTGCATGTTACCGATATACCGGATATTTGGCTTCAAAAGTTGGTCTTCCGTGCTCTGCGAAGTGATCATGACCGTCCAGAGATCCCGACCTTCGACGGATTTCCCGACAGAGTACAATGTGACAAGGTCTGGTCGATAGTTCGTCAAGTTCACCAACACATCCGTCATTTGCCGGAAATCGTGATATACATAGGGTACCAGGAACCTCGCCTGCACTGAGGCCGCACCGAGCACGAAGAACAAGCACATCACCTGGGTCGGCTGCATCGTGTAAAGTTTTCGTCCACCGTCGACTTTTAAATATACAATTGAAAAGATGTACGCGCACAGTCACTTCCCGCAGAATGGATGGCGGCACAACACGCTTCGCAGTTCGGAGAAAACAACTACGGAACTTCAGTCCAACATTCTCCTATACTAGAAAATGTCTAGTCGGAAACGACTTCATCCTGAATGGGGGGGGTTCCACATGGAATCGATGAGCGACTTTGTCGAAGCGATTCACTGTCGATCCACGGAGGGCCACCTGCGTTCTATCGCGAACCGATAGATGGACTGGTGGGCTATCCATGGTGCTCTAACGGTTCTCCCCCTCACGCATTCCCTCTTGCGGACAAACGGTGCCCTCTCCGGAATTTTCGGCGGCCACCGCCGCTTCGTCTTCGAGCACTTGGAGCAGCTAATTCTCGTTGGCGCTCGCCGCGAGACAATTCTGTGGCGGCACGCGCGACTCCCGCCAGCCGCAAAAGATGCTTGACCGCTGAAGACGATGCGGATGGAGCCCGCGACGGCCTGTTACCCATTCGATTTCCGTTATGCAAGCGATTGATAACGGCCCCCAGCATAGATAGATTCCTTTTAGCTAACGGTACCAGCAAATCTCTCAACACCTATGAATGAGGCTACCGGACGCAGCCGACGTTCTCAGTTCTCACAAATATGAGATGCGTGGGAAAAATAATAACCTGGCGTATTTTCTTGTCTTGGGAAGGTGTGTGAGAATCCGAGGTAAAAATTCAATTCCGCCAAATCACTTAACGACGCCATGCGCCAAGCAACGGGGAAAAATCGTGGAGTGCGAGAGGAGAGAGAATGATACCCACACAATTAAGTCATGAGCGAAACTTAAGAGCCCAGGGAGAGAGGACCATTTCTCCGTGCTTGTGGTAGGGAAAAGTGGAATCGGTTTCACACTCTAGCTTCCGAGTCCATAGTCGTCGTTTTTCCCCTCCAGACGATCGAGGAAAGCTCGAAATGGCCCCCTCGATTGGAAGAAAGCCGGGGGGGTCGCGATCTTGAATTGATTTGTGAGAATACAGAGCTGAACCAATCTAATAATAGACGAGTGAAGATATGCACGGCGATATAGGTTTCGAAGGGTAACGAATACGTGATCTATACTGGATTCTCTTTCGAACCTCCTCCAAGGTTCATTCTTTCGCTTCGACCGATATTGTCACCCGGGGACAGGCGGGTAAAATGAGGAACCATTCGATTCTATGCTCGATACAATACGAGATGGGCGAGAGAAATTCAATGCGGTCGGTGATCCGCAGCTCCGATTTGCTTCGAAGTGATAGTTTCTGTTCTCACAATGACTAGGATTGTCTGAGGAATCGGCTTTATCTGCGAAGGGCGCTTGGGATTCATGGACTCAGTTCGATAAATCCAGATTTCTGTTATTCCGCTCCCCAAAAAACTTGTTGACACCTTCTTCGAATACCAATTGGATCGACTGAGCGGATAATGATAGTTCTGAGGATGGAGACGGGCTCGCATCAGATACCGGAGCACGGTATGACGCCACGAGACTTCAATGTTGATTGAAAATTTACTTCAGACTCACTGGATTCCATGCTATGCTTCGTCGAAGGAAGTTCGTGTGAGATGAGGCGGTCCATCTTAGGATTCCGTGACTGTCAACTCCCCTCAGCGATTCCTCATCCCGGACGATCCGGTTGCGATTTCAGAGAAGAGAAAATTAATCGCTTGATTTGGCAATGGCTTTTCCCTCTCGAATCTCTGGAATATTGTTCCCCAGAGAGCTCAGTCGTTCTTCGAACTTGCTCCTCATTGACGCTCGATGGAGTTTCGGAGGGGGATCAATGGACCAGGACAGGGTTTCGCGGATTTTGGCAAGAAATGATGGTTTTTGACTCATCATAAGGTATCATGAATGAACTTCGCTTGGAGCTCCAGACCACCCCCTGGCTTCCCTGGTAGACTATCGACAGAGAATCTTCTTTCGCTCCAACAGATTCCGAGCTTCCATCAGCATTGCCGTGCCTCGAAAATCGTAATTGAATCGGAAACAGACGAATCTATTTGATTAGAAAGAATCGTCGGTCGGCTCCGCCAGGGTCGACGAGTTCGGGTTTTCCCCGCAACCAGCCGACCGTACTTTGTCGTTCTGATAGAATGCCCCTTGATATGTGAACAGGTTCAACGGCTCCGGTGCCGTGAGTCCAGATGGTATCCGAGGCTTTCGATCCGACAAATTTTTCTTTCCGGAATCCTCTGCCTATGGCTAACGCGCAAAATGTCGTGGAGCGCATGAAAATGCAGAAAATTCCGGGCTTGCTCTGTACGCTATCTTTACGCTTATTCTATGTCTGACTTTTCCCAAGAGGGAATTTGGCTTGATAAGCTCATGGAAGAAAGACGTTCTATTTCCGAGCGAAGTTGGTCGCAGGTAGAGAGCTCTTCCATGTGACCGAAAGTCAAGAAAACATCATACGCGAAATCCGTGATTGTGATCACTCTTGGCCCAGAGCGAAACCAGCTGGAATCCTAGGAGAAAATCTGAGAGTGAAACTGATTTCGGGCGGAGCTGATGATACATTCAGCCAAGACACGGATCTGGAGGCGAAATCGAGATCGACGCGCAGTTCATTCTTGTGGTACAATCCTAGTGATTTCTCGACACTCAAGTTTGACACGTCTCTCCTTGCAGCGTGAGAGACTTTTCCGCGGCAGCGAAAGTGCGACGCTTGATGATATATCTGATATCGGGAGATCCGCGACCCGGACAACCAAAATAATATGGGCAGGTGGGAAACACCTTCCAAGGACTGTACTTAAGGAAATCAGTCGATACGCGGTCATGGGTGAGACAGTCTAGAGACCATTGCGATCGGCTGCGCTCGCATCATCTGTTGAAAGTCAGGCCCTCGCCGATGATAGGCGTCAGAGAATGCCACACATTCTGATCGGTGGCTTTTTCAATCATTTCGGAATACACACAATGCCGTATCTTCAGCTACTGATATTCCTGACATGGGCGCTGATCTCGATTTCTCGAGATTCGGTTCAGCTCGTCTGAAGTTTCTCCACAAGCTGACTCCATGAAATTCGAGAGACGCTGGTGAGAAAGCGATCTCCTGGAATCTCGAGCGTTCAACCCTACTACCGTAATATCCTACTACATTTTTTAGTATCGGGGAATCGTCCCCGGGTATCCTAAGACTGAGACGCGGGGTATCCATCACTGAGTTAATATGGCACAGAGACATGAAGTGGAATTCGGCGTGCTTTTATCCTGGACATCCATCCAAGCTTCGATCTGCTCCTGTGTCTCCATCGATAGCTGATTTCCTATTCAAGGGGCATTCCAGTGATTTTGGAGCCTTTATCTATTACAAAAATATCATCGTCCGTGGCAGACACTCCCACGATTTAATCTATTTTGGGGAAGTGCTCGCCGGTCACTGACGAGCTGATGATTGAGCTGTTTGAAGTACATGCGACGCTCCGGATCGAAGACGATGGATATCCACGGAGAAATGAATCAATAAGAAGCGTCGGAAAACTTCTCGAATGCGGTTGGAGCGAACTTCAGCTCATCAAAGGAGTGTTGACGCCGCAGATATTCGAGAAACTTCGAATAAAGCTATCTATGAGGCTTGGGCACTTTGCTTGACAAGGGACCGATTTCGCGGAACGCTTGATCAGAGATAAATTGGAGTTTTGATCGGGCATCGTTATTATATAATAATAGTAGGTAAGATATTTCGCGATCCCGTTCGCGGCCCACACCGCGCTTATTTCAGCAATTGATGATTTGACTGCCAGGTATATCGGCACCACGGCGATCACAAAGCACGAAAGGGAGGAATTGATGGAAGAAGAAAAAATAACGACAATGTTACTGTGAAGTAATCGAGTTCCAATTTCACTTTCATGTCGGTCATTCTCCGTCTACCGGTAGTAGAAGGATCCGAAAAATCAAATTTCCTCCCGACGTCCTACGCGTTCGCAATGGTGCGAGATGCGCCCGACGATCATGGCTGGTGTCGTGATTTCGGGATTAGTCTCGGACGAGAACGTCGAAAGAGATGAAAGAGAGCCTGAAGCAAACTCAACACGCGTCACAAATCGGATCACCGCGATAATTTTTCATCCCAGGATATGGGAATTATGAGACAGGGAGAACTTTCATCTGGAAGACACAGACGTTTCCAATCTTTCTGCAACGCGAAGATCCCAAACGCCGGACTCCTTGACTTCCGATTAGCGGCGGAAGCTCTGTGATTGAACAACCGATGTTTTCTTGGAGTTTTTGATAGAGAATATTCCGCTTGCGAAGGTTCTCGCGTCCAAGAATACGCCGAAGGGCTTCCGTCAACCGTGGAAGCGCTTGATTATAAGGAGTGAGAAAAGCTGTAGTCCGGGTAACGAGAATGAATTCAAAAATTTCTGGGTCATTCTCATTTCGGGTGATTTGTTTGGTGGAACAGGAAGATGATCTGTTAATCGCCAGCGAGATGAGTTAATCGAGATGAATATCTGAGAGGGAGGGCTTCCAAATTTTCTAAATTAACGGTACCACGGTCGGACCGTTTACCGACGGACTTTCCGGTCAAAATGGAACGTGCAGTGGCTCGGCTTAGCGGATTCTCCGGTAGCACTGTACCGACTCCGCTCAGATCTGAGATCACGAACGGAAATTCTCGTTGACTTCGGAAGGGCTCCCGATTGAAAAGTTCAATGCCGAACGCTGGGCGGGTCACGTGTCTGCCTCGGTCCCCTGGAGATGCGTGACGACGTAACAAAATACTTTGAAAGCTCGGAGAAGGAGATCACTTGCCATTCAGTGTTGAAACAAATCTCCGCATCTGCTGTTGTCGCGACAGTGCTTATGGAAAAACCGGTCGACCACCAGCGATGACGAAAATAAAACGAAAACAACTGCGGCACTATGTCAAGTCGTGCGACGCAATTTGAAATTTGACTCTTGAGAACTTTCCCGTCTTAAGGTCTCTCAGGATCTTCTCGGGGACCGACAGTGCGTCTGTCCGACTTCTCGACGAACGAGCTGACTAGGACAGTGATTCATCGGCCCATCTGAAAAAAAAATCTGTCAGTCAAACTGGAGCCGATACAGGGAGCCCCACTTGCAACACGGACTCCGAATGGTGGAAACCCGATTAGCATGAATTTGTTCGCACGCAGTCGCAGCCCCGTCGGAGCGCTCGAGTAGAATCTTATGCAGCTGCTGTTGTAATCCTGCGATATGCCTCCGCAGTGTTGCTCTAAGCGTTCGAACAATACCTAACGTAAGTGCAATCGCGACGACAAAGACGTCTCCTTCGAGTCACGTCGCTAGTCAATAGGAAGAGCGTCTCTGGCGCTGGCTATCCATCAATAGACGTGTTTGAACGCTGTGACGTTCCTGACCTTCTCGGACCGACGTCATGCTCCCATGCTTTATATTCGCATGTTTTTCAGAAGCCAGGCGAACTCGAAAGTATACGAGCAGGGGACTCTCAGATATTCGGGCCTTCAGCGCTTTCATCACTTACCAATGCCGGCTCAGAATCGACCGCTGGTTGCATCAGCCTTCCAGCCGTGGGTGACTCTTAATCGCAATCGGTTTTAAATAATGTGTAAGTGCTTTTAAGATTCAAGAAAAAATCCCCTCACCTTGAGGATTCGGCTGGGTCAGGAAAAGGAATTTTCCTTCTCTCAATTCTCTGCGATGAAGCCAGCGATTTCGGGAGGCGGAATGAGAACGAGATAGAAACCGAAGGAAGAAACCAGAAGCGTGCTAGTCATTATAAACGCAGTTGAAGCATTGGGCGCATACAATAATAAAGTGCTTTCTCCCTGAAAACCTACTGATTGATCGAGGCGTGAAATATCATTTGGTCTTAGCTGAGAGCTAAAGGGTGAATACTAATATACATACATAGGAAGTCACGCTCTATCCCAGCTCATTTACCGCCCCGATTTAAATATTCAAAGCCGGCGATTAGTGGCGACTTCGACGCCGTGCTGTGCGTGTTCGATGGGTGGACGACCAGGCAGAGAGTCCATAAGCTGAAACCGTTGATTAAGATACTCGATTCAAAATACAATGAAAACCAAAACACCGAGCGGCATTTCATTGTTGACCATGTTTACCGCTGCTACGCAACCCTTTGTTTTCAAGCGCAAACAACCCATCGTCCAATTTACTGATCCCGGGATTGATTCAGGGGTAATCGTCCGATGGTGCGTCACAGATCGATATCCGAAAGAACGCCGGACTCATCAAAGACCACGCTGACTAAGATTACGAATCATCGTTGCATCATCGAAAATGTGGTCCCGATTCCGACAACGGACGAGGAACGGACGATCGAGGGCTGAAGGAAGCGCGGTTCTCTAGAACTTGAGGAACTGCGGCGACGAAGACGTTACCAGCGAGCACGGAGTTGCGTTCCGCGCGTCGCTTGGCTTGCTCGATGTTTTTCTTTTGGTCGTAAAGTTCTTTTTTCCCGTTACTTCTCTGTTCGGCGTTTTTCTACTTCAGAAGCTTCTCCGGGTCGTTTGTTCCTCGCGACCAAAAAGCTTCACGGCGTCTTCCCGTTCGACGGAGGCGACACTCGTTTGATGGCTCGATACCGATTCTCTCGTGAACATTGCGGAACATCGCGATACCCGAAGCCGGGAACGGTGAAAGTTGTTGAGAATCCGTTTTTGATCTAGTCGGTCAGATGTGGACACGATGAACGCGCAGACTGATCGATGGATTGATACATCGACAGACCCGCCTCCTGCGTAAGCGTTCGGTACTAAAAAACTGAGCGGTAGACAATATGCAGATTGCTGCTGGATCGATGGTTTTTCTTATTTGACGTAAAACGATTATCCGCTCGGTATCCGCTCACGTTCATGCGCTTCATCCGCTTCTCATTCAGCACGTCAAATTCGTTGCTTATATTTTGGCGGAGAATCGCAAAAAGCCGCGAAAAGAATATGCGCGCCGTCTTTGTGTGGATTATATTTGGTAAACTACGGTGAGTTTCCGGTGGAATGAATTAATCGGAAAACGACGGGACGATTTGAAAGAAATGCTTCTGCTTCTCCGTTTGTCGACCGCACGTTCGTCCATCGCAGTCGCAGGCTACTAGTATCGATCAGCAATCTTTGCTCGCAAGTGCAATCACAGAACGATCCACATTGTTCATTCAGAATCATGACTTGAAGGAAAGAGAACTCACTGTCGTCTACAAAGCGCACGATCGAACGGACCAGGGGCGATAGATCATAGCTGGGTTGGAAAACATCCGAGGCTGACTCTGAATGATTGTCTCTCTTCGTGACTCGTGACTAGAAAAAAAGATATAGAAATATTTTGATTTTGCCGTACACAAGATCACCTTCGCTGTATATTTCATGCTGTTCGACTCGGGAAGGCTGAGCAGGAGGATACACAGGTCCGATCCTCCGGAATCGGTTTCAAACAGTAAAGCGAAATCGAAGGCTCTCGATATGATCATCGTCGATCAAGTTATCGATACAGGAACATATGACGTGTTCGCCTATGAACTTTATCAGTAACCCCGCGTCGGAGCTAGAAACGTGATTTCTGTGATACGATTGGTCGGCCGGTAGTTCCACTGGCTCGGCATCCTTCCGCTACGCGGAGATAAGGATTCGAAAGTCTCGATCGGGACTCACGTACATCTTCGCCTTCAGTTCTCCGGATACACCGTTAACATGAATCGATATGAGTCTGTCGTGAATGAGGCGGCAGAAGATAACCTTGCACGAGACTTCAATGGATCGTTCCGACGGCAGCCGGGAGTTCGAACGCTCGGTGGAAATTCTGCAGCGCAGCGTTGGCATGGAGGGGTCCCGGTTTCATTTTTCCTCCGTTTTCACTGAAGGGCCCGCGAAAGCGGAGGTTCTGTCGGATCGTGCGCTGAGAGTGAAATCTCATTCGTTAGCCTCTGTGCTCCGATGGATATCGGGTAATCTAGAACTCCACATCCAGGGCAGAGCGGGAGCGGGGCACAGACAGCGTCATGCACGTGCCTCCTTGGAGCAGACGGTGCAGGAATTCTGTCGGTACCCGCGCACGATATTTATCCAAAGAAACTCACGCCGGAAGACTTCTCTATGTCAGTCGTTCACCACCTGTTCTTCTCCAACGCTACGCTCGGACCTCCCAGCCAATTCCGTAGATTCCGAAGATCCGTTTTTTTCTTCTGGATGGATTTGAAGCCTTCATTTGAAAAGTTAAACCTGATTCAGTCGCTCGCCGAGCGGAATGGACTCTGAGAAACAAGCTGGATGATGATCTTAGACTGAGAAATGCTCCCAGAACAAGCCCAGGTGTAATTGCAGGACTCTTCGGTTGTGTCTGGCGAAACCAGAAGTTTAGAACGAGAAGAATGCCGAGAGAGGGTATCGTGAAACTTGCGTGAGATAAGCTAGCGTCAGAAAAACTGTGTTTACATGACTGACAGGATTCGGCTTTTTTTCTGAGAGCAAACGACCGAACAATGCTTTCCATTCTTCTCATGGTCTCGTTATCGGTTGCGGCCGCTGGAGCTATCATTATTGACGATCAGCGACTCCATGAACGTCGAAATCAGTGACCCGTGCTCTAGATTATCGATGGGATTGATGGAGATGATATTTGATTGGAGAGGTGAGAGCTGATTGATTCTCGATATCTGATTCATCCCTCATCGATATTAACTCAGATGGGATAGCGTTACGGATCAAAGCTCCTTGCGCCCACTTTCTCCGTCGCTGACTGAGACACCGTCGAAGTTCCTGCTCAGCGGCCCTCTGGCTGCGTTCGCCCCCATTGTGGAGACGTTTAGCACAAACAGTGAGTCTGACTCAGAGCGGACATCGATACACGAGAAGGCCGAGGTCCCCGGCAAGAGACTGGACCGAACAGGACAATCTCTGAGGAACCAACGATTCAAGGCCAATAGATTGAACCAAAGTGATTCATTCTCTCGACGTCTCTCGGCGCGTGTTCGAGCTGGCCGCTGGAATTCGGATGACCATTGGGGAAGCGCCTATAAAGAAAATGCTTGGCATGACGAGCAATCCATGATCTCCTCCTCATGAAGTTCGGACCCAAACATAACTCCTCCTTCGCATGTCGCCACCCGTCTCGAGGCTGATCGAATTCTCGTCTCGGGGCTGATCAAATTCCGTCTGAGCTCAAATCGCAGGTCACAGAGTATTGTCGTTGCCGTCACGCGAACGTAAGCCGACAGTCCCGCATCGCTCCTCTCTCTCAATTTAGGAGAAACGTTGGATAGTAGTGGAGCCATTATCGACTTGGTCGTTCGGAAAGGCAAATGGCGGCATCGATAACAATCGCGCACAAGAGTCGTGAGAATGAATTCCGATTTGTTGTCGTCGGAGGAAAGAGCCATCCGGCCATCGGGCCGTCCGAAGGAACAAACTGCACTCGCCCGGCTCCACGCGCTTCGATGCTGACTTCGGGGTTTGAACAGTTTGCTGGGGTCGCACAGTTCATCGGAGCAAAGGTGATACAAGACGGAGAAGCTCCGTTCGAAGCCAGTCAAGAAGATCAACCCAGAAAATAGCCTCAGCGCTCCTTTTCCCTCTCTCCGCACGTTGCGCGCCTTATTTTCCCTGCATTTTCTTTTTGGTTGCAAGCTGTCTGCGAGTGTCCTTTGCCCCCGGAATCGGCCGACCCTGCGCGCGAATGCGGGGCGTCTGTGACTGACGCGAAGAGCTAACGGGAATCGAAGGAATTCATCACCGGCGTTCGCGAAACGGCATCGAATCGCCAGTGAGCTCAGATTCCATCGGCGGGCTTCTTTCAGTATTTTTTCCGGAACATTCGGGTTCGTGATGGCACGCGCAATGCAAGAAGAATTGGATTTATTTGCACCACCTCTCCATAGATAGAACTTCCATCCTTAGTCAGCGCGATTCACCAGCCGACGGATTTGAATAGGAATCACGTGCAGAAATTCGATCGGTGCGGCGTGGGAGACTACAAAGTCTTTCCTCGGAATCTCCTCCCCGGAAAGAAGTGAAAGAAAATACCTGAAAGGGAGGAAATCTCCCCGGAAAGATTCGTACAAGACTCTTGAGAGTAGGAGAAACTACGCTTCACAATCGTATTGTGTTGCACAGTAGCTCATGGCTGCCTAGCCGCCTCATTCTCGGGCACATGTATGTAGTCAGTAAATCGTGACGAGGATGAGATTCGTCTCTGAAGACCTGATCATTCACTCCCTCAGCAGAGCGTTTGAGGCTGGTAAAATATTTTCCCAGGCGAAAGAAAATTCTGGGCGATTCGACGCGCTGGACTTTATCCTCACCGAGGACGCCCTCGGATCGCCTTCCGCTGTAGCTCAAGCATACCAACTCTCTCACGGAACCTCTTGCTTCCTCACCGAGAGAGTTCCGAGTTCAGGTTGATTAGTGACTCAGTTGCTTACGCGCCGCTCACCTTCGTCGTGAAGTCAAGATGTGGCTCTATTTTCTAGCTCCGATGTTTGTGCCCCTCGGCATCCCATTCTGGAACTTTTTGTTCCGCTGGGGACGGCTCGGTGTGGAATATGTGAGATTTTTCCTGCACTTAAAAGGATTGTTGTACTCGAATTCTATAGCCATACACGAAGGTTTACACTCCATGGTCGCAAAACACGGTAGACTTTATGGAACATTCAGACGTACGATCCACGAACCAGCTGTGTCCAATGTAGAACTCGGGAAAGAAGTTCTGAATCGGCAACTTTTGAAGGTTTTCGAAAGAGTTTTCGAATTCCAATCAAATAATCCACTGTGGAAAAACGCAGTGAACAATCTGCCGTTTGAGCGATGGAAACCAGTGCGGAGCGTCATGACGCTATTCTTCACGTCCGCAAAGATGCAGAGCATTATTCCGAAACTGGCGAAGCTGTCCGAAAGATTTGTGGGGAAATTAGAGGTTGTAGTACAGACATCCAAGAATGAGGTCGCACTGAACAAATGTTACCGGGGCATCGCTATGGGTTCAATGATCGCTGTATCTTTTGGAATCGAGATGGATTGCCTCGACGATGCAGAAAACCCCTTCGTCAAAAACGGGAGCGGACTATTCAAGCTCGGAGCTACATCCTCGTTCATCCTGGCCACTGGACCAGGCTGGTCCTGCAACTTGAAGACCCGAACGGGCTGATGACGGACGAAATTCTTCTCTTGCAAGCTTTCAGATTCGTGGCCGCGGGTCCAGAGGGAGTCGTCTCGCTGCTCGACATGCTCACCTACTTATATGCGATGGATCCGGAAGCACAAGAAAAAGCACTAGGCGAGCTCAGAAGTCTCGTGGGGGAGCGCACGCTCATAACATATGAAGATCTACAGAAATCGAAATATTTGGAAGCCAGTAAGCTGAAAACGGGACGCCTCTTCCCGCTCTCGCTCATCGTGGAACGCACCTGCACCCAGTATACTGAAATCGCTGGAATATCCATACGACCCGCGGACAGCGTCGAAATTCCCGTTGTGAGCCTCCATAGAGATCCTAAATACTTACCGGAGCCGGATGATTTTCTGAACGAACGCTTCATCGAGGACGAGGACGTCACTCCCGAAGTAGCGGCTCTCCTCAGCTCCGGCGATGGTTCAAAAAGCTGTCTGAGCTAACGTCTTGCCTTGATGATCACCCAAATGGTGATGGTGCGCATGTTACCGAGTATTCGTCTCGCAAAATGCGGAGCCACACCCGTCAAGCTGAGACTGAAACCCGGTGTTCAATTTGCCGACATCTGTGAAGACCCATTGGTTCGCAGACTCGATCCCAGGAGAAGCTGAGAAACTGACTTTCACTGATCGGCGACCGCGGAATCGTGCTCTCACGGATGAAATGCTCGGATGTGAACAGGGCTCTGTGGAATGTCGTGGATCCCGCTAGTCAACCGGATGGCCCGTATATTGGGGGGGACGGGTAATTCGGGACTGCTCTCAGATTCTCTAAGATCTTTGGCTGAAAGCCTCGCTTGAAAGAGAATTTTAAAAAGGTAATCCTTTTCCTCGTACTCAGACTCCTCCGATTCCAATACTGAGAACGATGAGATTTCTAAGTATAAGAGACTGGATCATGCCCTCGAGGAGTATCTCATACAGAGCTCCGACTCCAACCGGGGATCGCCCTAAGGTCCATTGTGAGTGGATACGAGAGAAATTCCAGGCGAGCAAGCTGGAACGGAGCTTTCCGAGAGAGAGAAAGACATTGACCGATGGAATCGCCGACACATCTGGAACCGGAAGCTCGATGAAGAAAAACTCGGATCAATACTGGATTTCCGGAGGCAAGGCTTTATTCCATTTTCTCGAGGAAGGGGCTGAGAGATGTTGATGTCGCGATCTAGATAAGTCTGAATAAAACACGGAATGCTTCCGTGAAAGCTTCGGGTCGTTTCTGGCAGAGAATGCTGCCTCTCGCTCCATCTAACATTTCAGATGGCAACAAAGTGTCAAAACTTGGAAGGGAATCCAGAGACGTCTTCCGTGACCTGAAGTGGTTCTATGTGGCCCGGCAGTCGGATCATACATATATCGGTCGTTCCATCAGTATTACGTATGAATGGAGGCGAACACTTTGAATTTGAACGTGCCCCGCAAAAGATCACGAGAATTTTCGTCACGCGTATCTTTCCGTTCCAATCTCCCGACGCCCCGAGGAAGTCTGATTCAATGTCCTTCCCAGAGCCTGGTGGGGAGCCCGCTAGACGTCGACAGTAAATTTCCCTCCGCACACGGGCTGATACTGTTGATATTTAGCTCTGCTGTGGAATCCATCCCCCCGAAATGGAAGAGCCCATCGTCGATCGGGAGTCATGGGTCGATATCTCCTCTAAGGCAGTGCGCAGAGATAGGCGCATCATAGGTAAATCATCGGATAACTTTCCGAGACCGGAAATAAGTGTAGGAAAGTGCCCTTCGGGAGGCAGGGTCGTCTGACTGATGTCCAAGCGGATCGACCGGTATCATGGTACCTATCTCAGCAGGGACCAGAGTCGCGAGAGTCAGAAAACGCAGAAGCCAGAGTCGGAGCAAGATCGGCGCCAAGATTGAAATATCCTATGGACCACTCATGACTCGTTGGTCGCGGTATCCCAGGGAGCGTTGACAATCGATGATTCTAAGCCTTCTGGATCGGGAGACGAATTCCTGAGAACAATGTGTGTATAACAGATTACAAGTGTAGCCTGCCAGGGAACATCAAATCATCCGACTTTTCCTTTCTAGAAGAACAAGGTTCCTTCTTCTTTGATCGTTACCATACCTGGACAACAAAAATCATAACTGACCAAGCAGACATATACACCTCGACACCGAGAATTCCTCAGTCTAGAGAATCAATCATGGATCGACCATCGCGGATTGCCGTAATCAAACTTTTAGGAGTTTTCGTTTCATCAAAAATTATGTTCAGGAGTGTTCAGCTCCGGGAAGCGCTCTTTGAGCTGATGCACCGGAATGGTTGCGATGGTACCAGCGCGTTGTGAATCCTTGCATCTCCGGCACTCTTTCGCGTCCATCCCGCTCTCCAGCGTGACTTCCCTCCCTACATCGAGCTTCGCGGATGCCCGAGGGAGGCTAGCCTCTACCGGAGGGGTTTGCGGCCGTTAGGCCAGAAGGGCTCGCGGCTGTCAAGCCCGTACCGGCAAGATTGAAGTCTAAACCGTTGGTGGACCACGAGTTAGCATTACTCCATGCGTTGGCATTACTCCATGCGTTGGCGTTACTCCACGAGTTAGAATTACCCCAGGCGTTGCCATCGGCCTTACGATCGGCGTTCACGGAGAAATCGGCCCCAATTTCGGCATTCGAATTAGCATCGCCATTCGATTTGGAGTTCGTGTTAGCCCAAGCATTCGACAGACTGCTCGCACCGCCGGCGCCGGCGGAGCCTGTTGCTGGGTCGGAGGATTGCGACTCGACCTTCTCGGGAGATCCTGTGCTGCTAGCATGATGTTCAGCGTGTTGTTTGGCGGACGAAATCGATGCTCTCGAATGATGTTTTTTCCACCAAGCTGGAATATCGGAGATCGAGAGAAGCTTGTGAGATCCGGATTGTTCCTTGGGAACCGGGGTTTCAGCAGATCCTTTCTGCGGCAGAGTTGACACGACAGGCTCCGGTGTAGTCGGTTGGTTTCCCGCACGTCTATCTCCGGCATCCGGAAACCCAGATGATCGCCTCTGTAGCTCTTCGAGAGACATCTTGTCAGATGGAGCTGCGTAGTTTGTTTGCCATTCTTCGAAGTAGTCCTCATCGAGCATGGGGGGCTGGCCGAAAGTGAAGTAACTCGTGATCCCTTCTCGCTGTCGAGGACCGAAGCCGAAACGTCGGCGGCCGAAGATAAGAGACATTATCCAATTCATTTGAGGCAGAGGCGAGTTCATCAAAAATCGATGAGCTTGCAACGATTGCGGGCCAGCACCCGATATCAATCCACGGATTATTTCGCTCAGAATCCGCATCAGATTTCCGTTTCGGAGCAAGGTCTTGAGCATTTCCTGGAGAATCAAATTCGAAGCATCTGAGCCGATACCTTTTGATAGCGGAGAGGTATAGGGCGTCACTGGAGGCATTGAGGCAAGATCGTCCTGCGACGGCGGAGGGGGGCAAGTAGAAACGTCACCGATGTTGCCAACGGTCATCGCACACAACATGAAGACTGCCAGCTTCATCTTGGCGACCAGCACCGGGAGAATGGTGATATCCGGCGGGTGACACGGAATTTTATAGACCATGAGCTCGTGATTAACAAGCCGTAAATTAATGGCCAGTCAACGTCTGCTCGGAGCCTTTCGAACATTTCGATTTTTTTCGCCTTAGAAGGTTCTGCAGGTGTCATCCCTGAGTTTCGTGAGCGAGGCCAGGGTGAACACGCTCGTTCCTATAGCCTATACGCACATGGGTTTCGGCATGACTTTGATAGTGAGCGTTCGAGTGGCCTTCCGAAAGCTTCTCCAAAGGACTACTAATTGAGATCGAGGTCCGTCTGCCGCGCATCTCCATTCTGTTGTGTCATGCAACTACACTGTGCCATCCCCGCCGGAGATCGCATCTGCGCTCTTCCTTCAAATCGAGCAGTCTTCCTGATTCAGGAGCACCACCTAAGAGATGGGAACCTATTGGGAGACAGAATTCTACCCTTGAACTTTTTTCTGTGAAACAAAATACTCTCTATCGAATCGGCATCTTCTCGGCAAGCGAAGAATCGACGAGTAGCAGAGTTGAGAAATAGAAACTCGACTATATCCGTAACGAGAGTGGCGATGATCGGATCTCTCTAGATTGAGAAGGAGTTTGTTCCCAGTTTTCTCCTGGGACCAGGGGATCCCGAACGGGGTCCCGGCCGCCGTCCTCGGGTCCCCCGAAGGCCGGTGAAAGCAATTCATAATATGATCCTCCGGGACGATATACTCGACATGGCTTGTGATAATATCGAAGAGCCGTGACGCGTCAGACTCCTTTTTTTTTATTGCGAGGGCTTGTTCAATGAATAGGTGGAAAATATTCTCTGTCAGGCGAAGCCACCGACTGGTGGAACGACATCGCGAGGGGTCGTGAGCGCAGCCGAGGGCTTCAGAGGATGTCCCGCGCCGAAAAGAAATCGGTAACCGCTGCTTTAGAACGATACCAGGCGCTCGATCCGGTGCGCTGTAGCTTTGAGCGTGAGAGCCAAGGCGAGGGACCTCGGGAGGCAGGCTCGACTTCGACCGGCGTCGATCACCTCACGACTAGGCTTTGCAACCGCGGGTAATAACCGCAATTGCGGTTTTTCTTTAACATGGTACTCTATGAGGGAGAGCGAATAACCGCAGTCAATAACCGCGGTTTTTCATGAGATTTGCGGTTTTTTGCAAAGCCTACTCACGACGGGAGGGAACGGGAGACGCTCCGTCTCTATACAGGTAGCACCTCTGCGAGGCGGACCCCGTTCCCCGGCGCTTCCTCTTCTTCAAGATCGCAGAAGGGCTGTTTCAGCACAGTTTCCGGACGCTCCCGATCGAGAGCACGAGCTCGCAAAGAGAGGATATATTCTATCTTCCCATGTGAGGGTTCCTCTCGATGGGGTGGCTAATTACTCATTACTCATCAACAGATCGAGTTCGCGCCGACTGCCCTTGCCGTTCCCTGGCTCTCGAGGAAGGAAGTTGAAGTCCCCGAGTTATTGCGAGTGATCCTGCGTCAGATTCGACGGTTAATTCTCACGGACGGAACGCTTCCAAGATCTTGAGCCGACCTTGGGGCAAGCGACCGCCTTGGCAGGAAATGGGGAAATGGTCTCTCCTTCCCGGACTTACGACGGTCCGACGGAATATTGATACATTCAATGGGCATCTCCTTCTTCTGTTTCGATTGTTCGCGGGCGACCTGAGCGTCTTCTATGTGGAAGGAATACACGCGCAACCCACGTACGTCGAGCATCGCAGTTCACGTGAGACAGTACCCGCGGTAAGACTCCTGGCGCTGAGGGTGAATATCGACTTTCCCGAGATTCCCGCTTCGTATCTCGACTTCATCGCGTTTACCGCGGTTCTGCAGGCCCGGGTGAGCCGATAAGATGACTCACTCACTCTTTTACTACGTATCTAAACTATTCGACACACCCACAGCCCGAGTGGTGCGAACGATTGAGATCTTGTTCGCGGAGTGAAGTCGATCGTTTACCGCCGATTAGCGCCACCTCCGAAAATGAGTCCCGAGGAAATTGACGCTGTGAGGTCCATTATCTCGAAGATCGACTACAATCCCCAGCTCCTTCTGAGAGAGGATTTGGAGGAAATGAACGTGAGCACCCCATCATCTCTTCAGAAGAAGATCCGCGACGATCACTTCGGTGCATACGATCACAAGGCTCTCATATATATTTGCAGAACCTTCTCGTGAGGGTCAAAAAAGTCCTCGAAAAGACGTGCACGAGGACTAGAAAGCGCGGAGAATACGTCGAACCCTGGGACCTTCTCCGTGAAGTTGAATATGACCCGGGACTTGAAATCGGTGAGACCTCGTAGCGATTCGCATGACATTCAATGATGGAGCGGGAGATCCAATCCAAAGCCGGCCCTGACGAGCCTCAGAGTCCCAGACGCAGCGAGCACAAGACCGGAGACGGGATTATGAATTCAGGACCTTTCAATCGGCTCTTCGATTCCCGAAATGATTGAGGGATGGGAGCCCTGTTCCACAGCTCGTCTCCAGAGGAACGCTACCGTATATCCACGAACGCGCTCTTGATCAAGGGAATACTTCGACGGAACCCATCGAGGATGATCTGAGGGAGGCCGAAGTGGTGAACTCCAGATCTCAGACCTGGAAACTTCTCAATAGGATCTGGGAGCGCAGAGACACTTGAATGACAGCGATTTATCCCTCACAGCTGCGGTCTCAAGCTGAGTACGCCCAAGCGTCCAGCGAAGCGCATCTGAAGGAGTCTTTGAATTTATGGACTGAATGCATTAAGTACGATGCGCATACTCCAGACCATCTCATAAAACGAGGCCTGTACGGACTCTACCAGGATCCTCCTGATAATTATAATGAATCAAGATAAATCTTCTGTGTCGTGGATGAGTAGCCGCACAAGTAGCCTAATCAGAATCCTCTAGGTGTCTTCTGAAAATGATGAAGCCGACCAACGCGATCAGGGATTCCAGCAAAGCGATCACTCTGGATTTCATGAGCTCGCTTGCTAGGAAATATCGCGGAAGGTGTCATTCTTTACTCGGTACGTTCACTGGGAGCGAGACAGGAGGAGGACTCAGCTCCTCCTGCAGTTTCTGAACAGAAAATTTCTTCTGGGTAGGCCGCTGGAAGATTGCATTTGAAGATCCGGAATTGGCCGAGCGGATATGTCGAAGCGAAGATGGCACCTAATGTTTCGAAGAAGTCACTCCAAATGTGAGTTCCCAGCTTCATCTAACGAGATGTTCTCGCTCGCCTTTATTCCACTTCGCAACCTCGATTTCGGACTTAAATGGTCAAACTACGATTCCATAAGGCAGCGAAAGCCCAACAGTTCAGAGAAGAGTCAGAACTCCTGGAACGCAAACTGTGGGAGCGAGTCGAGCAGGTTGAGCGAGAGGAGGCGGAGAAGAAGAGACTCTCCACACAACCGACGGACGATTTCAAAAGATTCCGACCCGGCTCGCATCATCAACATTAAGAAGCTGAAGGACCTCGATATCCGAGAAATTTTCATGGAATCAGCACCCGGCGCGGCTTCCGCGGTGTGCACTCGGATCTCTTTTCCGACATCAAGCGCTCGTCCCTCCCCTCCGCCTCCTTCTGACTTCTAAAATACTTCTGATGGGGCAGCGGGGGCTTTCCTTCGCTCCCAACATTCCTCATCGATTTTGCCTCGAAAAAAATCCCCTAATAGAATCCGTCGATCCCCAGGAGTACTCGCGGAACCCAAGCGGCGAGCAGAGTCGACAGACAAAAATACAAGATGTCTTCGCAGGCAGGGGTCCCCGAATCCCTGAATCCTGCAAAAACACTTGGCTCCTATCAAGTCCTACAGGGATCGTCTTACAATAAGTATGAGTTCATTCATGAGTATTCTTCATGTTTCAAAGAGCATTTGATTATGCGCTGAATAAGGTTCAGGACGAAACTTTGCTCGAATCTGCAATGAAACATAGTTTATCGACGCGGAGAGCGGAATTCGGGAACATTTTCTGGCGGTGGCCTTCGTTCAGAGCTCCTTTCTACTCGCTTAAATGGATTCCCTCTCTTACTCAAAATCAGATGCTTTCCCAATGCCTGATGAAGAGGTCCGCGGCTGCTCTCTCGTTGAATCCAAGATCAATCGACCGCGAACTCACCTCCCGCATTTCTGTTCTATGAGCGTTTTGTTCCTGCTGGTGGGGGAATTGTGACTGTCGATCCGCGCGGACTCCAGGTTGAGAGCAAGATGCTCACCCACCAGTGTTTCATCCTTGCCCGGAAGCTGTCACCCTTGTCCGATAGGATGCCGAAATGTCAAATCTCTGACAGCTGGTGTCATCGGTTGGAATCTTGGCCCACCTCGTCGATAAGCCGTTCTCCACACAGATGGATTCCACCAATTTATTTTTCGGCCCAGTCTGACAACCATACTACTATCGATCATGAGGTCGATACCATAGATCATATTCGGAGATCGCGACTGTGACACCACGAGAATGGCCGAAACCTTCCTAGTTAACTGGATACGGCTTCCTCACTTCGAAAGCTGTCCCAGGAGCACGGGCTCCTTCAGGGCCGATCTGCACGCAGGGACTCCGAGGCACGAACGGTCGCCTTCGACACTCGGTGCTCCCCACGAATTGATCACCTTCACTACCGTCGCCATGGGCGCCAGGGGCTCCCCAGCCGTGATTTTGATCGCGCGTCCGTCGGCGTCGTATTCACGATGTAGTGAGACATGATGCCTGTCTGAGAATGAAATTCCCGGATGTCTCCGCAGACTTAAATCTCCTGCTTTTGCTAATCTCCTATCGTTGTCACAGAAGACGGTTCGTCCCACTCGAGCTTCTACGGAGTCCTCATTTCGCTGTCTGGCTTAAAATAACGTCGTCGACGGTACATCCGATTTCATGCGACACTGCTCGATGGTCGGACGTAAAACATCGCGTCTGTCATGAGGAGTTGTGTGTTTATCGTGAAACTGCCCTCCTGCGAGGTGAGCATAAATTCTACTCCTTTTTCTCGATTCCACGTCGATTCCATCGAGCCCCCGATCGCCTCAGAAGCCGGGCCAGAGAGCGTCACGATCCCGACTGATGATGCTTTTTCTCAATGGTCGGGGCATGGAATCATCTTTGCACGAAACAATCTCTCCTCTCCTCCCAATCCTCTGTAGCGCCCGGAGATGGAACCGACGCCGGAAGAGCTAGCCGCGTTGACGAGACTCGTCCGCAGAATTTCGTCGAAACCTGGACTCTTGAACTTACCGTCCTTGAATTTCCTGAAAATGAGCTCTCAATCCTCGGTGGAAGCGGAGAATATCAGTGAGAATCGAACGGGGCTCTCCGATGCGATCTTTCCGCCCCTTCTTGCATTCAGAACTACCTCACATATTGCAAGCGGCAGCTCAAACCGAAGATACCAGAATCAGAAAGAGGCCTGGAAATTGCTGAAGTGGATCTATTGAGAAGAACCGATAAGGAAAGAGAAGCAGGTGAGCCGTTCTCGCGGAGTGTCTTGGGGGATTCGATTCGCAATCGGTCGGTATTCCTCACTCCGTTTCGCAGTCAAGCTTTACGCGCCCGAGAGTCTCTGAGGCCGCAAACCTTTGATGAGAGTCAGCGAGATGGTTCGGGAGTTCAATTCAGCGATAGTGACCCGGATTCCCAAAACATTTCTGAGGACGCTGTCTTTTCTGAGCGCGAACCGGCGACACTGTTCGACCAGAACGAGTTCCTCAACCTCTCACAAGGGGATCCTTCGAGGGTGTTGACCGATGAAGAACGCGAGCTGGCGTCAGAGGTGAGTCCCGGGCTGTTGTTCTGAGATTACTCGAGATCCGAGTGACGCTCTTTGTGATTTGACTGACGCACCCTTACAGTTGGCGACTCGAGCTGATCGAGCCCTCGACTGCTGCGATTACATATAGGTTGAATGGAGCACTCCGCGGGTGCACCGCGGCCATCAGGGCCAATCCTCGCTCGGCGTATCCATTCGCGAAACGAGCTGAGTATGATTTGCGATCCTGACAAGGGTTGCACCCGGGATTTCACATTTGTGAGATGATGCGCTTGCCACTACGCTGGGAGAGGGGATAAATGAACTATGATCTGATCCCTCCGGGTGTTCGATCCGAATGTTCAAGCCCCATCTCGCGATTTAAGGTTGCGAAAGAGTTATCATGCTGGACCCTAACTTGGCTCTAGCTCATGGAGTCCGAGGCAGGGCTCTGGCTCTGGTAGTTGAGTACCACCGGCACATGGGGTCCCTCTTGTGCCGTGGATTGAAAAATACGAAGACATATGACGGAAAGTCACTGGCTCAGCCAGCGATTCTCAGAGGGCTGATTGTTCATGGTAGGCGAGCGGGGGTCTGCATATTTGGATGTCATTACTTCTGAGGTAATGGAATCCAACGATGAGGCTCGCAGATGGCTCGAAGAAATCACTCCGAAGGTGATTTTTCTCCTTTTTCGTACATAAAGCGATGCTCTCTATTACCACCGTCTTCTTCACGCGCCCCGATTCTTTTATTTACTCCTCCTGATCTGCAGAGGAATAGGCTCAACAGTTACGAGCGCTCGCGTATGGCGAAAAAAAGAAGGTCGGACGGAACCTTCCATCGAAACTCGTATCTTGCCGCGATCGAGGATCAGGAACAAAAAAGGCTTGGAGCAGGTCCCAGCGCCAGCGGTAGCTCGTCCCATCAAGGTCCCAGGTTTATTTCATCCTATCCAGGTCCCAGCACCTCTTCAAGCTTCCGCTGATCTTCAGGGGGGTCCGACGATCCTTGAGTCCTAGGAGGATCAGGGACTCGGGCGATTCTGCAGGTACTGGTAACGGCGCGGCGGTCTAATTTGTGATCCTCTTTCAGCTGAGAGGGCTGATGAGTCTCTCAACATTACAGAGGATCTGAACAGTCTTCATGTGACTATCCCCGAGTCCTCAGGAACATTCGGGAATCCCGGACGACGAGCTGCTCGGAAACCTGAAAATCGAGGTTTCTCCACGAAAACTGAGCCTGAAGAGCGGCTCCCATTCTGTCCACTGGCAGTGTGTTGTTCATTATTGTGTATTCAATCTTTCGATATGACCTTAAAATGGCAAATATGGCGTGACTTGAATAAATAGATGAAAATTTCGTTTTCACGGCATTCGGTCCGTGCTTCGCCTGCTGATCCCTGGCTGAGAGACATAACTCATTCGTTCCGCCACGTATGGGTTGCTCTCCCCGGGCTCGGATTCCCCTGCCGGAAATATAAGTATACGAGACCTGTATTATGCACATCTTATTAATAATAATCAGGCGAAACGACTGCTTTCCACTCAATCGCAAAGTTTATTCATCACGGTCTCCCTAGTCCTCTCTCTTGTGTTCACATACTTTGTACAAATCTAAGCATCACGGCTCCTTCTGGAGATCTATCGACGAACTCTCGATCAATTGACCACAATTCTGGGTCCATCTCGTAGTTCCTCTATGACAAGCGTTCTGCAGACCTGGTCATAAACTGCTCGTTTGTGATAGAAAAACAAGGCGGTGGCGCACACTGGGAACAAGAAGGTTACTCCACAGTTCTTCATTGTCGCTCGGAGAAGAGCCCAGAACAGGCCGACACCACCGGAAACGCGCACTCTGAGCACCCCGGGCGCAACCACGTCACATTCGGAGCAGTTGATGACGCGGATATGCATTATATATTTTCCTGCAAACGAGATTCTTCCGTCAGAGACAATCGTGGGAGGGCTCAGCGGCCCCCAAGCAAGAAGATACGGATACGTGAACTTACCAATCGTTTGGCCTCGACCGCCGGATCCCCACACTCCTACAGTTTCATAGATGATCACGACCATTCGATGGATGAACTCCAGTATCAAAATCGGCCACTTATCGAATATGCTCTGCACAGCTACCGAGTAAGTGAAGAGATCCTGCTGAATCATGCGGAGGTCGTAACTGTAAATCAAGCGTAAAGATTGAGACAGGCTCCCACTCTTCCGATATTCACCCGGCAGGAATCGCATCCCATTAGCACGATTCATGGAATCAGTGTGATCCTATCGGATCACGGATAGAGACACAGATACATCCATTCCACCACGTATCTATAAATGATAAGGAAGGGGGAAGCAAGCGAGCTACAGATTAGTCACCCGAACATACTCACAATTGCGAGAACTGAAATCTGAAGAAGATTTAATTTAGATATCAGATGACCGCAAGGGAATTGCTGGTTTGCTCCCTTCGGAAAAGCGTTTTTTGACGACACTCGCAGCGAGCGGGGGTGTGTTAGTTTCCTTTCTCAGCGAAAAGGTAAGCCAGAGCGATCAAGCGAAACCACACCCTACCAGATAGCTCTTGGAACCTTGAGGTCTTACCTTGGTAGTTGGATGAGCTCGAAATATTCGACAGCTATGAAGGTGATGAGGAACTTCGCGACAAGCAATATCACGCAGTCGATGAACTCTGCCGCGATGCGTTTAGGAATGGACGGTATCCGCACCTGGGAGCGCTTCAAGGCGTCATAATCCCACGCAAGCCATTCCTACCCGCGAGCCTCTTGGGTCTCCACAATTATATGGGTAGCATATACACCTCCACAGGAATAGCATTGGTACTCCCAGTTCGGGCGAATAGCCGGGAATTCAACCAACCTGGTATATTAGATCCGGGGGATTGGGAACTACGATGTTCCGGTTGATGTCGACTCCGGCCTGAGATGATGTATGGAGCATCGCTGAGGTCACGGCGATATTCACCTGCGGGTGGAACAACGGTTTGCGATCTCTCCGTCCGCACTGAGCTTGGCTCAGGATCTCCTCCTCAAGGAATTCAGCCGAATGAAGCCTGCGAACCATTCCTATTCATGGGGAACCTCCGAAGCGAGGGAAAGTCTTTCCCGAGACTAACCTGTTGCCAATGGTAGCATTGCCAGAGCCATTGGTTCATTGACTCGACATATTCACGTCGAATTTCCGCTGTTCTCTTTTGGTCCAGACTCTCAGGTTGAGGAGGGTTCGACTGGGCTGTGGGGACTCTCGAGCGGACCGAATCTTCTGTCGCCATTCTTGAATCTGGAAGGGAATCGTATTCATATATTCAGGGAATTTTTTCGAAGCGATAATATTAGATATCCACCGAAACAGTGTTTCAGACCTCCGCATGCGTCGTCTGAGAACGAGGAAGAACAAGATTCGTACTGTGACCTCTCACTGGAGCCCCTCATTTTTTTTATTCTGAATAGGGCTTGCAGCATCACAAATCGGAACTACTGAGCCCGTCGCCATCCGGGACCGACGTCCCTGCTTCGAGGGGAACTATCACGAATAAACTTCGAGAACGGTGTCGAGATCGAAGTCGATTGGGCTTTCGACTTCTACCGTGTCTCCTCTATACGGAATACGCAGTTTTTTCGCATGCAGATACATCCTAGCGTGCTCTTCGGCACCGGTATACGTGTAATCACCGAAAATCGGATGGCCGAGCGTCAAGGCGTGCACGCGGATCTGATGTCGCCTTCCGGTGAACAGTTTAATTTGTACTTTCGTTACCGGAGTGTCCAAGAAGAATCCGTAGCGGACGGGTGTGAACTGCGTCTTCGCGTCACGCACCGTTTGTTCGACACAATTCGGATCTGTATTCGGTACCATTTTGTGCGGCTTCCGTCGATGTTGCCCGATTGGCTTTTCGACCGTGACTTCTTTATCTAAGCGTCCCATCAGTAAGGCTATATACGTTTTATCGATATGACGGGATTCGAAAGACTTCGTGAGATCCGAAGCTGCTTTTTTGTTGAGAGCTATGCACAAGGTCCCCGAGGTGCTGAAATCGAGACGGTGAACGAAGCGGAAATTGTATTTCACCGAGGGATCCGCGCATTCCGGTATGATCCCCTTGAGTATCGAAGCGACTGTGACTGGGTGTTTCTCGTCGTCCCATGCGTTTATCGCAATATCGACAGGCTTGTCCACTACGACGAAGTCTTCGTTACGGTATAATATTTTCAGATCCGTCATTGTTGAGCCCAGCGGTAGGGAACTCGCGCGTCAGCTTCCGATATGGATGCCACGACAATGCTGAGCAAGGGGACCTAGCAAGGAGCGTACCGTATATTACTATCGATGGGAGAAATTATCCAGAACGCGGGAGATGTTCCATCTGTGGTTCTCATTCCCAGATTCCGTGCTCGGGAGTTGACACACGCGGACTAGTACAGCGCTGTAAAGATCCGGGAGGAACCTCACGGGACTAATGGCTGGAGCCCCCTCGGTGGGAAGAATAGGAAATGTCTCCGTACCCAGTTTATGCAACCATCTCGCGATAACAATGAACTTTCCAGAAAATGAAATGATCAGCCCCAGGAATCGCGATTCTACGGCGGTTGTACTCACCGAGGATGAGACCGACGCCTGAATTTTTGTTCACCAAATTCGGTGCAAATCGGGCACTCCAGATTCACGACTCAATTTTGGAGACTGTAGTTTCGACTCTGGCGGTAAGCACACGTCAAACTTACTCAGATGGATCATCTGTGATGCTAAAAGTCGGCTTAAACAGCGGAGCGCGGGAAGCTGGGAATGATGATTATGATTCGTTCTCTTACCAGCGGCGGGCTTTCCGCTCCGACGGGGCGCCGCTGCTTCCAGTGCAACGATCCTAATTCAACGAATCCTGTGAGCCGATGAGTTCTCGACTGTCTAAGGAGAGGACGCATTCTCCATCGAGGTCTTCCCCAAACCCGATCGGGGAGGATTGAGACATTCCTCCTCATCATCGTCCCCGTATCTTGGGGGACCAAAAGTGTTCGCGTAGGCTAAGAGAAACCGAATATTCCTCATAGCTTACAGACGTCCCAAACACTCCGTCCGCATTGAATCATGAATCATGATGCATTCGGGGAGAATCCTGGGCTGCTGAGCAGGCTGCCTCAGGCGGCTCATGCACGTCCGGGGATCGGCTACCAGAATTGTTCCTTGTTCTGCTGTGAGGTGGCATCGAAAAGAAGCTCATCTATCTGATTCGCCGAATCAATACTCCTGATCATGAACCCTTCAATGTAATCCGTGTAATACCGGACTAGCGAGCCGTAATATAGAAATCACCTCAGCAGCAACCGGGAGACGAGACCGCGGTTGAGGGCCGCAGTCTGTTCAGATTGCGATCGGCGGGTCCAGCGTACAGCCGACGTCGGCAGGCCCTCGTTAGGGACCGGTCGTGGGGAGATCGTTTTTTGGACAGTTTTGAAGGAACCTAGGTTCAACGCTGATCGTATGACTGACTTATCTTGGTCTTACCCTCACTCAACAGAGTGAGCGAGGAGAGGGAACCGGGGGAGAGGGCCGAGATCTCGGAGGACTCAGAGCTGCTTCGCAGCGGTCAGGAGAACCTCCGCCGGCTGTTCAGGAGAAGGAAGGATAACGAGCTCGCCGTTCGTTCGTCCCATGGTTGATTCGTTTGTTTGTGTTGTGGTTTTCCTGTTCAGCTCGAATCGGATCTCGACGCTGGAGCAGGATCCCCATGTCATCAAGTGAATCGAGGCAACAATTCTCGACGGGAACGATTCTTCGAGAATTTCAAGGATAGCACAACCAGGTGGACGTCACGCATTCGCGTGAGAATCGCCGGGCTCCAGAAGCGGCTCGATTCTCTGTCCGATCGCTGTGAAGCAGTCAGCTTGGAACGCGTGTCACACTGTTAAGCGGTTCCTCAACGGAACCTACTCCCGAGACGCGACAGGTGAGTCAACTCGATTTTGTTCTGATGGCCAATCACAGTCTGTACGAATTAGGGGACACGGAATGAACTTAGCCGGGCTGGCTTCGATGTTTAGCTCCTGAACCAGAGGTGAATAAAATGTCGAGGAAGTGATTGCCGTGAGCGTAGAGGGTCGATCGGTGACCATGCCGCGATGCACCGCATGATGGTCTTATGGAATACAGAGAGAGACACAACCGATAGGGACACAATGAAAGTATTGCAGTCTGAGAAAGATCAACCTCCAATTTTGGGACTGGAAATTCGGAGGGAGCTAAAACTCAAATTCTGGACATGTTCGAGAGAAATGGGGTCTCCGTCCTGTGATTCAGTACATTTCGGAATCAATGGCAATGAGCGCAAGGCGAGCGCCGCGGTTCCATACCGAGCATGTCATTCCCCCGTTTCACACATATCACAAAGTGCAGCAAACACGAGGATTCGGAAGGCGCGCGCGAGAATACATGGAGCCCCCAGAAGTATCGTGTACAGTCAGGGCGCGGAGTGAGCGTTGCCAGATCACTGGTCAGGTTCCTCAGTCGAGTCCGAAATACTCCAGCCCGGCAGGCCAAACAAACGCCGCCGAATTAGAGCTGAGTCTTTCAATCAATCATTCACACCGAGTTGGATTGGCTGGACAGACGAGCAGGCGGACCACGGCGGGGAGATTGGTCGTCGGAAGGTTGCCTCGATGGCGGAGCGGCGAGGGATCGCGGGCTGGCAGCGGCTTGATGTTCAACTAATAAACTTAGCAGACGCAGCGAGCACAAATTAAAATCCCACTCGTCTCTTTCCCGTCAGATCGGCTGAGCGAGCAATAACAGCTCGGGGTTGGTTCAGGAATCAGGGCTGGGAATGAGCAGGACGGCGGCTTGGCTTGAGAGACGAGGATTCATTCGATATTAAAAGAGAGGAGCAGCAACCGTTCTCCCCATCTCCTCCGTCGTCGTCCTGATTCTCCCCCTCGAGAAGTGGGAGTGGGGGGAGAGGGGAATTTTGAGGGGACAATCATGAGAGATCACGGGTACGGGTAGATCGAGAGGGACGAGCTGGGGGAGTCTCTAGTTTTTCAAAGGCTAGGCTTTAATAACCGGGCGGGTTTAATAAATCGTTCGTTCTCTTGCTAGAGGGCAAGCTTGGCAGTCAGACAGGCAGGAAGGCAGGCAGGCGGACGGGCGGGCAGACACAAGGCACCGCAGTTTTGGACGAGATTGACATCGTAATGACGCTTACTAAAAAGTAATTTTGTCGAGAAACGTCCGCCTTGCTGATTTCTTCTCGTTCTGCTGGTGGAGCCGCTCCTTCCTTCTCCGATCTCTACCCGTGCTCCATCTCTCGCGTTTCGTCTGACCTTGACGACAGATGTTATGATTGGCTATCACAGGAATGACGATAGACATTATTGATGTCAGAGTTATTAGAATTTCCCAATCTCCCGCTCAAATTAGTTTGAGAGGCTTTCCCAACGAAACTTCTCACGCTGATTTGACGGCCGGTTGCGCCATGTCGAAGGAGAGAGAGAGAGGGAAACTTTTGAATTGGGAAGAAAATAATATTAGGATTGGAATTCATTAAACTTGAGCTGAGAAGTCCCACTCGAGACGCTGGAGAGTTTGTTCGTTCCAATGGAATATTTCATCACCCCGTCGCCGTACTCGCTGCCTCAGAGCGCGAGTCATCTCGGATGTGTTGAAAGCGGGGAAAATGGCTTCGAGAAATACTCGGGGTGGCGCGTGAAGTTTCTCGCGGATCGGCGATTGACACTCCTCAGCCTTCGCTTTACGAAAATTGCTTTCTTTCCCCCATTTTCGAGAAAGCTCCAAGATCGATTGTTCCGGCTTCTATGCGGATCCTTCAAGGAGGTTATTTTTCGCCTCCTCGCTGCAGATAGAATGCTCGTCGCACGGAAATTCTGTCCGGGCTCAGCTGAAATCACGGACGACTAGTTTCCATTAGGCTCCAATATCTCTCGGCGGCGGCGGATCAGTTGTGTCAAAGAAAAAATGTCTTCTCTTGCCTTGAGAAAACAACGGAGAACCAAATAGAGGGGATTCACATTTTTCGGGTATTGGGAATTTGATCGACAGATCGAGCCGTTGGAGATCCAATAACAATGAGAGCTCCAAAGGTTCGATTGTCCTCCAGATATTCCCATTCGACACTTCGGAATATATGAGATCTTTGTTGACTCGGAAACGATTCCGACGGAATCCGAGAAAGGATCCATGTTTCATATGCATCGAAGTCCCGAGGGAGAGAACTGATATCGAAAGACAATTCAGGAGGAATTCAATTATCAAGATTTCCTCTCCTTCGTCGGGCTTGAAACAATCGTGATCGTGAATCGAGATTCCTCGGCGGATCAGGTTTAGTGATTTCGGGCGCTGGCGATGGATCCCGAGCCCGAGTTATCCCAGCAGGAAGCCCAATTCCTCGTGTTCTCCTTGTCGTCACAGGCAATTATTGAACAGGGGGCTCAACCCTCAATCTCCCCGGACTCGGTCGTCGCTGTCGTTCTCGTTGTCGTCTTCCTCATCTCCTCGGCCGGGAGCCAATTGCGCTAATGTCGCTGTTTATATGAAGACGACGACGACGACGACGACGACATCAACAACAACCATGATCCGAAAGAGATAGCGAGCTAGCCGGCCCCAAAAAGTCTGCGCAACGTTTCTCTGTCCCGCTGCGGGGGGTGGGGATGGGACGCAGGAAGAGATTCTACGATACCGTGGAGTCTATGCCGTCGAGTTCCAAGGGCAACCGACTGGAGGAACGCGCCGAGAACCACTCTCGATGATGGGCTGGTTCGTTCGTTGCATCGCTCGCAGGCTCGCTTGATCAGCCGCTGGCGGCTCTATTTCCGAAGTCTGCGCGCGGGCTGGACCGGCGGACAGACATGCCGGCCGGCCGGTCGGCCGGCCACGCAAGCAAACAGCCGGACCCCGGCTTCGTGATGATACAAAATGCACTGGCCTGGATATGGAATTGGCGCTTGCTTCCTCCTTGCCGCAGGCAGCCAGCAGAGAGACAAGCACACAAGCAGAAAGGCAGCCGTCACGTTTCGTACGTAACACTCGCCGGATATCGCCTATCGTACGACGCACCGCTTTCGAAAAGCCCGTAGCGAACTCGAACGGCTCACCGTGCGGCTGCATATCGAATGCGCCGACTCTCTACATGATGAGTAATTAACTGAGTAGCTCACCATCAGACGATGGATGGGTTTTCTGTGTTTTCCCGCCAATTTCCCCCGAGGCAACAGCAGAGCAATCACCGCTCGACTGTGGAAAAGCTTTTCCTCTGAGGTGCGAAAGAGTTTCCCGGAAAGAAACATTCGTGTTTTCTGCTAAAGGAATGTAGAGACAAACGGAAAATTCGTGGAGATCTGCATCCGCTGCGTTCGGTATGTAGCATGCGTGGCTTGTACCGCAACTACTAGTTGGAAAATCTTGATCGCGCCCGCCCTGTTTCCGTCTCCGGGCATCGTGAGAACTGGAAGGAAGAAAACATGAGACCACCCGTTGGAGTTGACGGACACTTCCTATTTTCTCCAGCGGAATAACGCGTGGACTCGATCCGGAGAGGGTATCCCGGGGAAAATCCAAGCTCACACGCTCTCATCGAAACAATGACTCGCCTGTCGTAGGTGTCGCGTCCTGCGCTAGAATGAAAGAAGACCTCGACAATGATGCTTAAATTCCTCAGCGATGAGAATTCGGAGCCGCTTGTTCCCGAGCGGGACTTGGAGAAGAGCAGGAATTTCCGGCGAGAGAACGGTCTCGCGGCCATCATTACTATATGTGTACAACCCATAAGATCGCTGCAGGGAAAACCGAGAGCGTTCATTAGGAACTTGAATTTCCTCTGCGCTTTCGTTACTTGTTAGTCGCTTGATGAGTGTATTGAAGCATTTTCGGGGAGCTACGGCTTTTCCCGTTCGGTCATGAGTCTCGGCGAGGAAATTCCTAATACCGATGCCTGGAACTCCGACTTGCTCGTCGTTTGTGGAGCCAGAACAAGGCAATTAGTAACAAAAGGAAGAACTGACAGGTGTTCGTTTCGCGTGTCTGTGAGCGAGCGGGCGAGCACGCCTTCACGAATTTTTGCCGAGTCATCATTATCATAGTGGTCTATCTCTCGCTGTCTCTTAACAAGGTTCTCTCCGCTCGCTCTTTCGTCCCCTATCTCTTTCAGAGGAACTTTCTCACACAGAGAGACGCACTCGCACACACTGCCGAGCGGGTAGAGTCCCTTTCCCAGGTGTGAGAAGACTCACAACTAATTACAGCTGTGCTTAATTACGGCTAATGAAGCCCCGTCCCCGTTTCAGTCGTCGTTGTTCCCCATCTCTCTCCCGGAGACCCTCTCCGCACCTCTCTTTTACGACCCCTCTCTTTGCACCTCCTTATTTTTGTTCAATGGTTCTACGTCTCCTCAAGAACTGCATATCCTCGATCTCGTAGCTCCTCTTGCCTCTCATATGTCGGCGCGACTCCTCTAAACTCTAAAGCTCCATTCTTCCCGATCTCAACGCAGCCATCTACCGAATTACTGTTACCATCGGAAGTCCTGGCTCGGAAATGAGGAACGCGGAAGCGTATAGATGCAAGCAGCTTCATGATTCTGCAGTCATCAGCGAGTCCCTCGTGGCTCCTCCGATGGGTCGGGGCCAGAAGCGACTCGGGCCATCGATGGATGCGTTTCCCTCAGCTTCTGCTATCTGTGCATCGGCATCGTGAAATATGGTGCCGGGCGAGACCTCCGTCGTTCTCCAAGGCGTGTAGGTCCTGGAACTGCGACTGCCGGAATTCCGTAGACCGGCTCGCCTGACATGAGGAATTGATTCGAATTCGCGCGATCGATTTTTTTATCCAGCGCCGAAGCATGCTGGTTTATAAATCCCGTTTATCTACCCGTTTCGGTCTCTCCGATCCAATCAAGTTTTCATGGATCCTACGGTCTCCGACGCATAGCTAGAGCGGTCCAACCACACCAGGAGGGCTTAGGGCTGCGTTTCCGGACGAAGTGTGCCAATGAATTAGATGAGCGCACACTCATTCGGTCACGCACCTCGCCGCAAGTCACAGTCTCGGTAGGTGGGACGCACGGTTCGACGTTCGGTCGAGCACGCAAACAAACAAGCTCGCGGACGCGCAGGCAGCCAGAGCGGCCCAGTAGCGGGCACCGATTCGAGCATAAGCCAGCAAGAAGAAAAAGCTTCGAGAACAGAGGGAGCCGGCCGGTCAGCCATCGCGCCAGCCAACGAGGAAGAGAATGATGACGCGATTCGTTTCGTGATTCGTTTTCCCTAAGCCTAATTGGTTCGTCCGATAATTGCCTCACTCACCCGCCTGGCGGCCGGGCTGCTTGCCGACCGGTCTGCTCAGTCGCAGCTCACCAGCTAGCAGGCAAGTTCGTCCATTCGTTCGTTCGTTCGTTGGTTCGTTCAGCGGTTCGTCCGCTCAGTCGCACACTTAATTACGAAGCGAGGGATAGAGAACGGAATCATTCTTCCGCGCTCTCGTGCAATCGCTCTCTCCCTCCCTCTTCCTCTGTTTCTCTCGCGCACTCTCATCCTTGAGGCTGAGCGAAGGACGGAGCCCGGTCGACCGATGCTCTGACGACGACGAGCTGGCTTGCAGCTAGCTATTCTCTTTCTTTCGGTGGCTCCAGGAGAATAAGTCCTGCTGTTGCTAATGATCAGCTAATTGGGCCGGCTAGCTTGCTCCTTGCCTAGCTAACCGACTGACCGCCCGACCGGTCTGCGAGCGGCTCGCTCCTCAGTTCGGAATCATCCAGGCAAACAGGCAGTTGACCAGTTAAGGCCACGGAGGGGGGGGGAGACGCTGTCGGACGCTTGCGCGAGGGGCAGATGAGCCAGCGAACTTTTCCGACTGACCGCAAAGCTACATGATACGCAGCGCCGCTCAAGTGGAACTCTGTCCCCCAGGGCAGCGCGGGGGACACGTCCAAACGTTGATACGGAAGCAAACTGTCATGACTCCTTTGATTGTGAATCGCCCCCGTACTCACCTTCCACGGAAGCTTGGTTGACCCGGCCGGTCGACTAAGGAGACTCGAGTCACAGCGTAGGAGTTTGGACGGGAATATTATAAGCGGGAAGAACTCGCGGAAATAGAAACTCGATCCCGAATGTTGTTCGCAGAAGTGAGGCCAATGCTCCTCTGAGCCGAGGCTGCATTTGACGAATATTATAGGTTCAGACATAGGTGCGCATCCTTCGGGAAATGGCGGAACACCGGTGCTCCCATTCCCAGGGGGTGAAAACGTTCCATGTACGGGCGTCGACTCCCGGCTGACACCAAGAAAACCCGAGTCGAGCTCGTTGGAGGTCCCCGACCTTCAAACATCATCGGCTCGTCACATTTACTCTGCTTCCGGCTCGATCTTCGGCTCCAAGGATGTTCGAGATAAAATGAAAGTCTCCGAAAGTGGCCAAGAGACCCGAGAGCCACAGAACGAAGAAATAATTCTAGAGCTTTCTCAGGAACATGGCTCTCGGGGCGCACGCTCTAAACTTTAGACACACGTGACGTCATCTCGCGCCACGAGAAGGACGACGACGCCGGCGCCGCTGACGACGACGACATGATCAGCAGCAACGTCGCGATGGCGGCAAAGACGACTAGGAATGGAAGAGGAGCTTTTGGATCAGTCAAGTCTGGGGCATGACGGGGCGAACGGAGATTTCCGAGTGGAGACTGAGGGGGCGTTTGAACTAACAACGAAAATGCATTTAAAGCAGTCACAAGCAGGAAGACAGGCGGCGGCGGCGACGACAACTTTACACTGCAAAGCACTTTATTCGCACAACTGGATGTACTACAACATCCGCGTACAGTCAAGCTCGTAGACTGGCACGCTGGCCGTCCGTCCGTCCGCAGGCAGACACACTAGCAAGTCAAGCCACCCCTCGCATAGACAGACACACACATGAAAGGTGCATTAAAATCCGACAGTCGCTCGGTCGGTTCGTCCGCCCGTCCGCCAGCCAAGCGTTCCAAGTAGCTCGCCCGTGAATATTGGCTAGTTGGACACAAGACAGAGAGAGAGAGAGAGTGCTTTTTCAAAGGCCAATTCCCTTCTGACGACAACGACGACGACGACCGTACCACTGCTTGCCGCCATGACCACTAAGAGCTAATGCGAAAACGGTGTCTCTAGGCCGGAACGGCATCTGCTTGCCGCGACCGGCTCCGACGTTGTGCTGCGGTGTGCACATGATTTGCCTGGCTTTTCCACCGCCTACGCACCTGGAGCTGTTCGTGCCATGCCCGAATACGTTTCTTGCGACGCGACGCAGTCTCGATTCTCTCTTACGCCCGCGTCACACGACGACTCGGTAATCCAGACATAGTACGGTCCGGAGCTCACCCTTTCCTTGAGCCTAATGTCCAGGGGTTCAAGAATGTTCCTGAATGTGCCCCAGTCCTCCGATCGCGGACCATGAGAGTCGATCCACTGTTGTTTCTATCGATATCGGATCAGCCCCGAAGTACCCGTCAGTGCAGGATAGGCTGTTGATGGAGATGTCGAATTGCTCCAATGAGCAGCGCGTCATGTCGTACGGCGCGCTTCTTCTGGCGAACTCCGTGTCCCTCAAGGGTGAATTCTCGTCTGGGAGGAGCGATGAGGACTACTTCATGAGATGAAGCGTCTCGCCTAGGGCCAGGCCCCCACCTGCTCCTTCGTTATCGCGCTCCTCTCCTGGTTTTCTTTGCCTTCTCTTAATGGATTTTTCCTTTTTTAGCTAAGAGCTCAAATCTACCTCGGCCGGTGTACTGATCTAACCAATGATTCGTTTAACGGGAGCTCCCCCATCACGCTCCGCCACCTGCGAGCTCTCTGCCGCGAGACCAGGTCTGGGACGATATCTCAGCAGTTATTGTCGTCGTCGGAAGACTTCGCAATCATCAGAAACGTCCATCTCGGAAGCTTGCGCTAATTAGCGACGCTAATTAGAGAAAAATCACAGAGTCTCGTTTTGCGGATCTTTCCGCTGTCACTTGGAATATTCTTCTACGTGGTCCTGTCCGGTCCTGCTCCGGATATGTATGGTATATGAATGGTTCCCTAGACGAGAATCAGAGGTCCCTACTCTCGGAGAACTCCTTCGATGCTGCTTAACGCAGGGGATTCCGTACATGTCCGATCCGAAGTTGTCGGTGACCGTCAGTGGCCATGTACTCAGTTGGCTGTTTCGTTCGCTATATCGATCGATGCCATACCGATACTCACTGAGGAAATTGCCCGATTAGGGAAAATTTCAGGAAATTCTTATTAGGGAACGAGGGCTCGCCCAGTGGACGGTCGGAAGCGGTGGACGGGAGCAGCGTGAGAAGCAGCCTCGAGGCTCGCAAGGGGGAGGACACGAAGGGGTGTGCACATGGTCCCGGGTCGAGTTGCGAGGCTGGCTCAGTGCGGTGTCGAGCGATGGCATAACAGGCAGGAGCGACAGCGACGGCGCGGCGGCATCAACAACAATAGTAACAACAAACAATTAATCAATATTGCGTCGATATTGCTGTTGCCGCCGCTCTCATAATGGAATCCAGCTGCAGCGGCAGCAAAAGCAGCTTGACTGGATAGTCGATGCCGCTTGTATTGCAGTATCGCCAGCCCGCAGCAGCGGCTGCCAGAGGAGGGGGCCGGCCGGCGAGCGCACTAATATCCAGCCAGCAACATAGAATAGACATCCTGCCTTATTATATCTACTAGTGTAGAGTATGAATGGCGTTCAATAGATGGATGCGTGAAGGCTTATTGCTGCCGCCGCTACCACCACCACTGTTCGCAGGCCTCACAGCCGCCACCGCCGCCGTTGCCGCAGTCCAATATGACGACGAAGAAAGCCAATCGTTTTCCACCGAGCCAACGACTGACCAAGGAGCCAAGCGGTGGACCCAGCGAGCTGCCTTCAAACGACCCGAGCGTGTGCGACTCAGATCTACATAGCCCACATAGAACTTTCTGTACGAGAGCGATTGAGACCGCCCGGCGACCTGAGCGATTTGTACGCGAGTATCAAGACGGTGTATGCACGTTTGCTTCCGCCGCACCATGCTCCTCGTCGGAGGCATCGCATCGCTCCCGGCGGGAAAGTACCCGAATTCTACGGACGGCTCAGTGATGAAGAATTTTTTTTCTCAATTATAACTGATAGCTAGGCTTGCGTTGAGGTGATGCTTGGATGGATTCGATGTGAAGCACTCGGAAGTCTCCCCAATCGACAAGAGACTTCGTTTGGCTTGATTCGAATTGAATTCGGAGCAAAACGAATAACGCCAAAAGGCAATCTTCTTTATTGGCTCCGCTATAGCCGCATCCACAATCCCCCAACAACAGCCACGATAAGAACACCTAGCCTCTCCTTTCGTATTCGAGTCGTCGTGACTGGGAAATGGTCTTTCTTGCTTCTTTTCCGTCTTCATTTTTCCCCTGGCCTCGTTCAGACTTCGAGGATCATGACGCTGCTCCTTCGTCATTTCTCTTGTCCTGACGGGCAGGTGGCTCCTCTTGAATGTATGTGGAATAGACGTAGGAGCCTAGTTGTGTGCGATACGACTTCGGGACCTCGATGGATTGCTTCATGAACCCACCGATACGGAAATGCTCTCACAGCTGGCTCTCCGATTTCTCGGTTTCTACGACGCCGAATGCTGGTCTAATCACGGGAATCGTCGGATCGGCTGTCGGAAGGAGCCGAGAAGAGAGAGTCACTTTCCTCAGCGAAACATTCCTCCGACGACAAGAGCAAACTCCGCTAAGAACGACCACAACGATATCATCTTAGTAGTCTTGCGGGCGGCTCGTTCTTGTCAACTATGCAGTGATGGTGTTGTTTCGTATTCTTTATTTGGTCTCACTCAGTCTAGCGCTCACTCCATTTCGTTCTCACGTTCTTCCCCCCTCGCTTTATTCCGTAGTCGCTCACTTATTCGAGGGTAGAGCTGAGCGAATATTCTCTCATTTGTGTTCAAGTTTCTTTTCGCTCGTTTCGTGTTCGTTCATATTTTTAAGGCTTCGTTCGTCTCTCACGCTGTTCCCTCGCGAGATTCTCTCCCCGTATCATTCTCGACTGTGAACATCGCTCTTTCCTCCCACCCCCGCGCTTGTAATGACTATTCCACCGACGCGACGCCACGACGATCCCGCGAAGTCTGCCGACAGCAGGTGACTTTCGGGCCGCTGCAGAAGCTCCTCGAACCGCCCCCGAAAAAAACTGTGTGTTTGTCTCAAATGGAACGACGCGGGGAAGGAAAAAATGTCTTCAGATTTTCCTCTGGTGGGAGAGCAGGGAGCTAATGGATGTTACACGAAGTGAGATTTCGAAGGTAGGGGGCAGGACTCCTCTGTGTTCCTTCGAAAACGAATTCTTGATGATTTTCTCTCGCC
This sequence comes from Galendromus occidentalis, assembly GCF_000255335.2. Taxonomy (NCBI): domain Eukaryota; kingdom Metazoa; phylum Arthropoda; class Arachnida; order Mesostigmata; family Phytoseiidae; genus Galendromus; species Galendromus occidentalis. The sequence continues at coordinate 983,848 of NW_003804308.1, forward strand.
GTTTCCTGTCGAGGAGCTGAAACCACAACGTCATTAGATCGACGACATCAGAAGAGGTCCAGCGGCAGAATGTCTCGCTCGAGATTGCGCTGGGAGCGACTCAAAATGAATTGACTTAGCTCTCAGCGTTGCGTAATGATTGCATGCTCAGCTCTGCTCCCGTTCGTGGATTTTCCAAGCGCAGCGATAGAACAAGAGGAATCCATCATTGGCCGTGGAGAACCTCGAATTCCGCGGCAACTAAGGAACTTTTCGTTCAGCTCACACGATGATCTTCTCTGAGTGTCGATCCGTCTCGATCTCGATAAACATCTTCCGGATCCGACGGAATGATTTCACGAAGCCGGGCCTCATGGGTTCCGTCGTAGAAAGCTCAGTTTCGTCCCAAATGATAACAAGACCAGCGATGGCGTCTCCCTCCCCCGATTTCCCCCGTAAAGCGATCCGAATCGAATTCCGATTGACTTCAGCGTCGGAGCTGATGCTCTATGCATCATAGACACAGAGCCCACCATGCTCCCCTCCTGAACGAGGCTTACTGAGTGAGCATCGTTCTTGTTCCGTGCTTTGCTCCGTGTGGGAATACCAAACCAATGCTAGCACGAAGTGACAGCATCTGCGAGTGAGTGTGTTTGGATTGCAGCAGCTACGACGGCTATGGGACTCGGGCTGGTGGCCATTCAGCCAATTCAGGCGATCCTGCCAGCCAGGTAGATCGGTCGCTCGCTCACGCGCACGGCTCACAGGAGTACAGAGAGCGGCTCGTAGAATGGGCGATAGGCGGGTGGACTCACAGCTTTGCTTTCCCGAAGCAGGCCTGAGAAAGGGCCGAGCATTGTCGAACCCACGAGATCAAACCGAGCACGGCAGCTAAGCAGCTAAGAAAGACCCAATATACACAAACTGACACACTCACACCATCCATGCACGCCGCCACACATTGTGTCACAATGACGAAATTATGGCACACCGCACAAATGGCTGCAATCGGAGATATGGAATCAGAATTGCACGAATGCTGCGCTCCACCGCTCGATAAGGTCATCTCACTTCGCCCTTATCGTCCTCGCTAGCCGGAATCGTCAATAATGACCGAAGCCTGGATTTGAGCCCCGGTCAACGTCGACGCGTATACGTATACCGCAATGAGGCACGAGAGATCCAGAGCTCGGGATCAACCTAATTCCTCCTGAGATCTGTCATGGAGCGCGGAGCTTCTATCACCTAACTCTCCCTGATTCGCCTTTTCTCGCAAGCCTATAAATGGATGTCGCGTGGCTTAAATAAACAAAGTGAATTTCGCGAATTGGAGCGTCCTGTCGACCAGAGACCCGTCCGCGGAGGAACCAAGGGAAGATATATTCGTCGCGATCGATTCCGAACGCGGGATGCAGGAGACTCCGAAGCCGATTATGGTTTCACTGCCTGCGCAGCGTTCTCGACTCTGGAACCTGTCCGGGGAGAAATTGCCAGCAACTTGGAGCCCGCTCGCAGGCGGAAATTGAAATGCTCGTAACATGAAAGAAAATGACATGACAGAAACGCAGCCGGAGCTTCGAGAAAGGAGACCATGTTTGAGGAACGTCGGCGACGCACACCGCATTGAAGTTTCACTCTCCCTTTCCTTTTTCCACTTCTTCTCTAGAGACTCGAGATGAGTTACAGAGACTCTGAGTGCTTGGGATTGCGGGAGAAAAACAGCGAACGGAGGGACGTACGGTCGGACGGGCGGGCAGGCAACCAACGGAGTGCTCGCGAGAGAGAGAGAAACAGCGAAGGATGGCCCAATTTACTTAAGTGGCTTCCTCGTCTGTCTGTCTGTCCGTCTGTCGATCGGGCCGCCGGTTGGTCTCCCGCTCGGTCTGTCTGCTTGCTTCGTCTGATGGTTTGTCGGTCTGTCTGTGTATCGGTCGATTCGTCTAGCCTGGATCGCAGCGCCGCCTCTGCTCAGCATTCACTATTTGCAGATAGTGTTGAGTTTGAGGCACCACGGAAGGCGACTCCGCCAATAGCAAGAGCAACACCAGCGAGGGGCACAGAGGGAGCAACGATTCCGAAATTGCTCCCATGCATCTTCAGGACCTGCGATCCAGAGTAGAGAGATAAGCGAATCCACTACGGATGTGGCCGGAAGCGAGTCGCGGTCTCGAATACCCGACGTTGCTCTGTCAGGTGTATCGTTAGAAGGAATAGAGCAGAATGTCCGGATTCAAACCCCAGCGAGTTCAACCCCCGGCGGGGGCGCGAATCGAGACCGGACAAATGTGGCATTCAAATCTGGAGCTCGCTGGTGCGAAATTTCCGTCTGTGGGGAGCAGCGAGGCGGGTGCCCTCGCGGGATCGGAGAAAAAGAATCCCTTACGATTATAATCTACACTGGTAGCTACCTCCATCCGATTGACACTGCATAAAAATCTAAGGCGGTGATAGAATGAGGGAAAAGAGCGGAATGAATAGGGGGACGGCCGGACTGCCACTGTTGACAGAAAGTAGAAGTTGCTAGAGGAACTGCGAGAGAACCAATCGACGGGCGACCGCTACCATTGCCGCAGCAGCAGCTGCTACAAACAACTACGCTAACGAGCAGAACAAAAAGTGCTGCTCTTTTGCTATCATCCTCTTCCTCTCCTCTCCCGCCAGCTTGGATCCGAACCCAATGGTGCCCTCGACTTATTTCCCTAGTTGTCCTTCTCCTCCTCCTCACCCCTCGTTGCTAGCCCTCGTTCTCCTCCAACTGCGGCCCGATAACGAGCAACGAGTAGAAAAATAACAAGAGAGGACGACGACGATACAATGACTCGACTGACTGACTGACTGCCCGCTTGCCGGCTGTTGCTGCCCTACCCCCGCTACAGAGTTCATGACAAATTCAACTCAAATAGAGGCGGGAATTGCGGGAGATTCAGCAAACAATCCAGCAGATTTCACAGCCCGCGTAGCTAATGATCCATTCCGGCGATGCTGATTGATGCCGAGCTGGAGACCGTAGAGTATTCCCGTCCGCGGACAGCCTTCGAGTACAGCACTTGCGTTTCAGCAAAAATTCGTCACGGCAAGCAGGAGAAACGGGAGTATCGCGAATTTTCGAGGAGACGTTTATTCTGCGCATGAAACCATGCAATTAAAAGAGCTCGAGGAATTCGAGGGACTATGAGAAAACCGACGGAAACTTGATGAAAGAAAAAAACGAATGTGGGGCTCTTTGAAGAGAATGACGAAGCGGCGAGCGGAGGGGAAAAAACGAAGAGGCTTTCGTTCTTGAAGCTTCGCAATTAATATGTTCATAATCAAACTTCTAATTAACGAAGAGAGAGAGAGAAAAAACGGGAGAGCGAGAAAAAGGAGAGGGGCAGCAAGAGAAAGAGGACCGAGTGAGACGATAAGCGGGTGAGAGAGAACGGCAGCGGCGTCGATGGCGGCACAACCAAAGATAAATAACAACCAAGTGAGTAGAAAGTTTGCAAATGAGTAAAAATCAACTTTCAAAGCTCGAACTTCCAGCGTTGCCTTGATAACGACCGGACGAGCTGTTCCGGGAGCCGAGATCTCCATCGAGCCCCAGTTGGGAACTTCCTCGAGTTTATCTCCGAAGTTATTTTTCCTTCGTGATCGAAGACCAGAGTGGGAAAAGTGCAATCCTCCGTTGGGAAAGATTCACCGGAGGAGCATTGCCGCGCGCAAGTTGGAGCGCTCTGGCGATCGAGTGCATTGTACAAATGAAATGACTGGAGGGACAAATGGCGACAATAGGAATGGAAGGAGGGTCGGATGGAACGCGCGGGAAAGCCAGACACAGCCGTCAACCATACACAAACACTACCGCCTAATGAGCTCCCAATAGCGACGCAAGGTTTTTCCCGTCGGCGTTCAGTCGCATTTAGGCCTAATTGGCCGGCGTCTGTTCGTCGGAAGCAAATTGGACCCGTTCCGCTCCCAATCCCCGTAGAAGTTCTCTTTGGCGAGCAGGGACTCTCCCGCCCCATCGCTCTTTCCCCAACCCCCTCTGAGGAGCACACCAGAGTCCCGATGAATCCCCCTTCCCCATGAGAAGCCTCCTCCATGGCGCGGCAAGCACCTACGTATCTTCTCGTCCAGGTCTTACCCACCAGCCGCAGGAGTCAGTCGGCGAGGCACTCGGATGGTTGCAGCTTGCTTCTTAATGAAGTCTCCTCTCTCCGAGCCGGCTGCCAATGACATCGAGTGATTGCGGTTCACTTCGGAAAGCTCGGCTCCGCAAGTCTCTCGCCAGCCTCGCCGTATTCGGCTCCCGAGAAATTCGATGAGATCTTCATCATCGGGGACGCGTGCGCTGAACTAATTTATGATCCGCATTGCCCGCCGCTCAATATGGTCCTCGAAAGTGCGTCGTGCCGAAGGGAGCTCTAAGCATGCGGATGTCTGGATTGCCGGGGGAACGTTCCGAAATCGAAAGACATCGTCCCCTCCGCAATCTCGACTGAGAGAGCTTTTACGATATCTCCGTGCGGGAACTGATTCACGTCACAGAGCCCCATGAGCTGATTCGAATAGCCCGAACTCATCGGGGAGAATCACCTGTACCGCTCGACCACGCGAACGGGAGGAGAGTTTCATCGGAAGTTATTAGAGTTATTAGGGTTTTATTCTCGTTCCGTGGGGGAAAATTATCAGGAGAAAAACTCGCTGGACTCAGGCCCTTGACATTGGCATCGGGATCGGCCGACGCGTAAATGGTGCCCGAGAGCTGTTTTGCGGTATTTTTTTCCCTGTCCGTTGCGCCTAGTATAACGCTGTCGGCAGTAGCGGCGGCTGCATTTGCAATATATCAGCCGGCCGGCCGGCCGACCAGCCAGTTAGCCGTCGGTCGGTCTGACGAACGGACGGACGTACAAACGAACGCACGGACCTTTGGGCGGACGTACGGACGCCGCCGGACGAGGAGAAGCAATTCGTTCAATACGAACTCTTATTGCTTTGTCTGTTCGTCTGTCCGCTCGTCTGTCCGTCTATCGGATCAGCCGAGAGAGGGACCTAGGAGGCAACGGGGTTCGCGAGCGGGCGGGCGAGCGAACGTACGTACGTACAGACCGATCCAATCGGATCGTCGTGCGAGCCCGGCTCTCTTGTTCTTCTCTCGTCCGTTCTCTTGCCGGGCAACGATAGTGGAAGCCGCGGAAGACGACGATGGCGAAAAAGAAAACGACGAGGAATCGACATCGATATGAAGGAGAAGGACACGAGGAGCGAGAAAAATAAACAGCGCTCCCTGGTGTGGATTTCAACAACGTTGAGTGATCTGCCGATCACTAATGGTCCCGACCCACTTAGATATCTTCCCGGAAACCTGTTCATAATTCGTTTGCTATCCCAGACCATAACTCGGGGTCCTCTCCCCTGAGTGCGCGGGAGCCTCGTATAGCGTTGCTTCCGGGAGTGCTCTGTGGCGAATCCCCAGCATGAGAATCGAATATTTTGAGTGACTGGAGAAGACCGTGCAGAGAGAGGAAATTGCTGAACGAGTATGCGGGACAGAAGTATCGCTGATGCCCGGAGGTAGTGCCGATCGGGGCGCACATGTCTGATCCCGAGACTCATTTGTGTTCTCGGCTCAAACGGACTACCTGATCAGATGTCAAGGGATCGTGTATAGGCATGATCGATTGCAGATCCATGTTCCCCTATTTTTGAGGAACTGAGGATCTCACCATTTCCGAGGACAAAGCCTCGGACTAGCGAGACAACTCGGCAACCCTCGAAACTTATCAGGAGCTCGATGATTGGAGTCCGATCATTGGGGGATCCAAACTTCCTTCCGGGGGAAAGAAAACGAGGTGGCCGTTTCGCGATGGATATCATTTAGTTTCACCCGAGGATCGATTCGAGTGTGATGGAGCGGTTCCAAGAGCCGCGGAGCCTGTCTGATCTAGCAGAGATTTTGAAACCTTTCCTCATCCTGAGATTGGGACTCTTGGTGCATTCGACGTCATTAAGACGCGACGAGCCCACCCGGGCGGGCCAGGCGACTCGGTACGCAAATTATTCACAAGAGAACATACACCAGCGCCACGCAACCACTCAGTCCGCCGGGCTCCAGACTAACCTTGATCAAATCGTTCAGAGAATCGCCGAGCTCCTCTGAATATTCGGATTGGCGCTTGGCAAAGACGATCCCGGCTCATTGCTCCCCAGATGAGGGGCGTTTCTCTGTCGTTAACTACTACCTCCGGCCGAAGGAATTCTAAGACGAGGTCATCGAATCTATTCCGACTCAAAGCAGAAACTTTTTTTCGTCTTCAGATTTATGTATCGAATCATTCCGAACGAGCCTTGCCGACGAATGCCTGCATAGCATTTCTCTCTTGAAGCCGTGGCTGCTTACTCAGATTTCAATCAAACCTTTCTCCTATCCCCAGGCGAGAAGAGTCAGGCATCTTCCCGCCCGGTGACTCGGGTCGAAACTTCTCGGGAGAGCGGAATATTTAATTGGGTAGATCCTGAGGAATTGAAACGAAGCTTCGAAAACGCATCTCACAATCCTTTCGAGTCTATGGAAGCCCGCGTGGAGCCGCGGAGTTTCCACGCGCTCACTGTCAGTCGCTGGACCAACTCCACGATGAGCAACGGAGTCGTCGGAGCTTCGCAAGGTAGGTTAGACCGGGAATCGCCGTCTTCATCGTACCACCCGAATTCAAATGGAGAAATGGAGATGGTTGAAATGATGCTCGCCCTCAATATTGCAGGCGACGAGTTGCATTGTACTGGCTGTCAGAAACCCATTCGGGAGAGGTGAGTGCCTTCAAAACTATATCTCTTGCCTAGATAGCAGGTAGAGATCCCGGAAACTTATGATGGAGTCCTTCTTCTCGCGGAGCTCGAGACCCCTCTTAATCGATTCCCATTCCGTTTCAGATATCTACTCAAAGCACTAGAACAGTTCTGGCACGAAGACTGTTTGAAGTGCGCATGCTGTGAATGCCGTTTAGGAGAAGTTGGAAGTACCTTATTCACGAAGAGCAATCTCATTCTCTGCAAGAGAGACTATCTTCGGTACGGCTCTTGCTCGCTCTTGGGGAACCCGAACGTTGAATTACATATACGAACCTATGGAATCCCAATTCAGAGTTTCCCGGGTCGATCCGAGGAACAAATTATTCTGGGAGTTGACGCAGAAAATTTCCCCCCGGCCGGGACGATTCTTGCCCGCTGGAGTCCTGAAATCTCCGAATCCCATTTTACAGGTTGTTCGGCACGACGGGACTATGTTGCGCCTGCGAGAAAGGAATTCCTGCGTTCGAGATGGTTATGCGTGCAAAGGGGAACGTCTATCATTTAGATTGTTTCGCCTGTCAGCAGTGCAATTTGAGGTCTGTAAACTCCGTGGTGATTTCCGGATAATTTGAAATCGAAATCGCGGAGCGGTGACAGGAACTGTCGGATCAGAGGGCGTGATTAGAGCGATGGGGTGATTGGCCCTGGTGACGTTCGACTATTTTGAACAGTGTCTCTGGCGCTTCCGAATTCAAAATATCAATAATCTGTCGGGAGCTGGCTACCGATGGGTCGGTCGCTTAGCTTCACGACATGGTCTTCGGTGGCCAAGCTCTCGCCACTATAATTATCTGCGACATTATTAATTACGAGGAGCACTCATTAGAGCCTTGTTAAGTTCGGGAATTCCGCTCGAACAGGGCAGTCTCTGCAGGCCTCCCAGAGAAAGCCTTCTCTTTATAAAGCTCGCCTCTGAGATTCGTCCGTGTGTCAGCCAGACCCTGAATCATCTGTCCACTCGTCTGTTAGTCCGCGGGCTCGTCGAGTGACTTCACAATACGCTGCAGAAATTGTCATTCTCATTAGGGCTGCAGCGGGTTGTTAAGAAACAGAGCTTGTGTTTCATTGTGGCAGAAACACATAGCAGGGACAAACGCGAGCCTCGCAGAGTCGCCGACGCATGACTCCGACTCTCGATCAGGGTCTGAACTAAAACTCTACCCTCGGACTCTCGCAACGTGGGTTCCGACGGGTCCCTCGAGTTTTCGCGGCAGAAACATACATATATTAGCAGTCATAGAAACAGACTTCCTCCTTTCCGAGCAGATTTTGCGTCGGGGATCGATTCTTTCTCCACGAAAACCGGATACTTTGCGAAACCGACTACGAAGCTGTGAGACGGAACTCAACCTCAAACTCACCAAGGTAATTCTCGACTATTTCTGAACTCATCTATCTCTGTCGAGCCATCCTTTGGATGGAGCTGGGCGCTGTACCACTCTCGATCGCACGGAATCAGTTGAAACTCTCCCTCAGATTGACTCGTCTAATCGATGCTTCTTTTGCAGACTGCCCCTAGCCACTCTGCAGCAACACACGAAAGGTATCGATGCGCCGTGCGATAGCGTTTTTGATTCACGATGAGGAGGAAAGTCATCCGCATCGGTGAGTGGTCTCGAGTCGGGAGCGAATCCGCGCTTCTGCTCTTCTCGGACACGGGATATCATTCCGTCTAGAGATGTCACAGATCGATGTCACGGATAATTTTTCTAGCAATAATTTCAATTTTAGATTGCATCAGTTTTCGATTCGAGGAGAAGCCTCTGAAAACCCACATAACGAATCCATCGTCTCAACCCTGAGAAGCCCCGAGCGCGCCTGCGCCGACAAATGATGTATACTACCAGGGCTGGATTTTCACCAGCGAAAAAAATTATCTCAGGAAAATGCTGGATTCCCAACCATAGCTGGCGCGAGTAAACCGCCTAGATGTGAAGAGTTCGAATACAGATGCGGGCCGCACTGCTTTGGGCAGACCCGGATCTCACGGGTCGGAAAGCCTTGCATCGCTCAGGCTGGCGGCGTCATCCCACTTGCGGCTCCTTCGAGAGTCCGAGGTTTTCGTCTTCTAAAGGCGGGAGCCAGAGCCGAGGAAACTTGCAATCTGTACATAATGAAATTGTAACACACCTGAGAAGTGAAATGCTTAACATTGATGTAAATAAAAGCAGACGTGAAAAACTAACTTCGACCATGATTTTCTCAACCTCTATCGCGGCCTCTATCCATCCAAGCCTTCTCCGAGAATGAGCGGGAGCACGACCCTACAGAGTCGGTGAGTTGAAAGAAACTAATGGGGGTTCGCCTTTTTGGCGCGGCGAGCTCGAACCGTGAGGGCCTGTCTGATGCCTCCTGCCCGTTGCTAGGATACGAGAGATCGCGAAAGACACAAAACAGAACTTATCGAATGTTGAGCAAGAGCATCGCGAGCCAAACTTGGAATAATGACTGTACTAAATTGGAGTTTGCTTCGAGCCGTGAGGCCAGAGTTGAATGTCGAGCAGGCCGACGAATCAGAACTGCAGCAGATCGAAGATGCAGCCGAAGAACTCGCCAAAGTTGACCGTGTCGAAGAGATTGGAGAAGTGCGCGATCTCCAGACAGCTTTCGGTGTGGCTCAGAAAATTATTAGGTTGAAATCCATGCAGGCGGAGGCCGCGATTGAGGAGCTCGAAACAACCATGAAGAACTCGACGTTAGCGCAAGAGAATGAGCGACTGCGGAGAGACTTGGCTCGCGCTCGACGCGGCGATCTGGAGGGTGAGGATCAAGTGAAGAAACTGCGTGACGAGATCGAGGATTTGCAGATAAGCTTGCGGCGAGAAAAACAGAGCTTGACGCGACTTGAGAGTCTCTATGCCGACGCTGACCGAGACCGGAAGTCACTCCAGGTTGAGGTGCTCGCGCTTCAGAGTGAACTCGACGAAAAAATTAAAGACGTGCAGAAAAACGAAATCCACGCCGCCAGCCAAGTGACAGAGCGGCAATATATTGCCAAACTCAAGGAGAAGAACGACCAGATTACGAAATTGATGCTCGCCCTACAAGAGGAAGAAAATGTGAACGAAGACCTACGAAGCACTATCGAACAGCTCGGAGCGAAACTCCGGGATGCTACGGTAGAAATCGATCAGTCAGCCGATCTCATAGAAGAGCTTCAGCGGGTTCGACAAACGCTCACGTCGCAAGGTGAGCAAAACAGACGAGAAATCGCGACTCTCGAAGGACTGGTCGATGAGTACATGGACAAAATTAATGAACTCGAAGCTCTACAGCCGCCCGACATGATCAGGAACAACTCGAGTGCAGATTCGAAAAATACTTCCAGTGACCGTCTCGAAACATGGCGGGAAATCCTCGAGTCCAAAAACTGCCAAATCCATCAACTAGAGTCCAAATGTGTGCAGCTCGAACGAGAGCTGGAGACCGTATTGTCTTCCTCGAACACGTTGACCCTGAATATTCTGAAGAGAGCAATAACGGAAAAAGACGAGCAGATAAAGAGCTTGGCTGGGAGTTTGACTCAAGCCACTCAAGATATTGAAGACAATGCGAGGTTTATCGAAGATTTGAAACGTGAATTGTCTGACAAAGGCGATCATCGTGTCGACGAGAAAGCCTTCAGAGCTTCTCTAAGGAAACTCGAAGAAGACAACTCTCAACTGGAGAAGCAACTCTTGGACAGGGAGGAGCAGCTAGCTGAAGCCTTGCTGATAGCAAAAAAATACGAAATGGGTGAGCAATTGATGCAGATCTGAGTTGCTGATGGTGAAAGGAACTATATCAAGCCAACGATGAATAATAACCATCATGTTATACCCAAAATACCGAATTCATGATAGGTATCTCGAGCGAATTCATCCCCTGCAAATTGGATGTGTTGATACGTGATGTCGAACTTAATGGCCTTAATTTCCTATTCAAGGTGTTTATGGTCTCTCAGACGCCGTGACCGAGGTCCGAGTTTGCAAACGGAAAATCGCAGCTCGCGATAAGAACATCCTAAGGCTCCAAGAGCAGATGGCTGAAAGTTATGTTGAAATCGAAAGATTGAAGACAGAGAATGAGAATCTCTGCCAAGGGATCCCACCGAGTCGGGCTAAGCCATCGTCGAGCAGACGGAATAGTATCGAAGCGGAGAAAACGATACTCGCACTCGAGGAGGAAATTCTCGAGCTCAAGCAAAGTCTGCGAAACTTACAGAAGAACTTAGTCGATAAAGTGCATGAGGTGTCAGCAGGTTGGGATAATAGCTCGGATATGCAGACCAGATCCAACGAGCAAGACATTAGCAGAAGTTTCGACGAAGATAACTTCGACCGATGTCAGATATCGCGCACACCGTCGGAGAAGAGACGAGAAGTCGCGGACGGAAAATCGGCGGACGAGACAGCGCACAATACTGAAATGATTTCCGAGAATCAGCAGCTGAAAGAATTCCTCATCTACGTACTCGAGTCACTGCAGACGATCAATCAGCACAGATCCGACAAGCTGAAAGAAGACCATCCGGAAACTCGAGCTAAGGATCCGACATCACCGTCCAAGCGCCGGAGAGCGTCTGCGAATGCGGAAAACATGAGTGAAAACCCATCCGGAAGCCCCCCTAAGGTGGAGCTGAGACCTCGTTCGAAGCTTGCGAAAAAACCGCGAGTCTCTTCTGCGAAAGTGAGGAGAGCTCGCAAAGAGAACATCGATTGGCTCTCGGAGCTTCCCATCGACTTTAGGATGTTGAAAGAGTTCGTCAGGGACATCTTGGAGGAGAATCACTCCTTGGTGCGCGATATTGGGTCGTTGAGGGAGTCGCTCACGCGCGATAGTTCGGATCAACTGCTCTCCAAGATGTTTGTTTCGGCGCAACAACAGCTGTTGAAACAGAACGCGATCATCTCGACGTACTCGGGGGTAGTAGCAGAGCAAATGGAATACATAGATTGTATTCAGGAAATGTATAGTCGACAAGTCAAAGCCCTGAAAAGTGACGCACGACTCGCGCAGCCCGAACTCTCTTACACGATCAGCTTCGATTACGTCGCCGAGCTCAAGCATCAGATCAAATTATTAAACGAGGACATCGTTCACATGAAGAACAACATACTCAACGAGAACCCAGACGCGTTCGATGCCAAATCGATCGCACATGAAGATCAAACAGAGAACATGTTTCTCATCGAAAAACTTGGGATGCAGGTTGAGTCGCTTAGTCAGCAGTACCTGAAATCACAGAGGCTCGCTACGGAACGTCAAAATGAATTACTGCGACTGTACGAGCAAACTCATCAGAATGTTCCAGTGGCCAGAGAGTTACCAGCCTCCGACCAGAACAAAGGGAGGGAACAGAACAGGAGCAACGATTCCGACATCGATAGCAGTATGGAGGAGGAATCTCAAACTGAATCAGAGCGGAGTATGTGTCAAAGTTTCTATAAAAGGATGGATTCGCTGAGAGACTACAACCGAAAGCTCTGCACTGAGCTCGCCGATGCCAAGTACATTCTGAGACGGACCCAAGACGCGCTCAGACTCAAAGAAACAATGCTCAGGGAGGTGAATAAGCAGCATATCACCCATGGTAACCTCGAGCAGAAGTTAAAGGTGATGGAGATATCCTTGGATACTACGAAGAAACTCCTTGGTCACAAGGAGCAGACCCTCGAAAGGTACCGCCAACTCGTCACGGACCTCAAACAGGATCTGATATCAACTAAGGTGAAACGTAATTCGGACGTCCAGGAGCTAGAGAGGAAGCATATGAAAGATATGTACCTGGCGAAGAAGCAGATTGCCGAAATCACGATGAGAGCTTTCCAACAACAGAAGAAACTAGCACTGAATGACGACGCCGTCACCGATCAGACTACATTCGAAAAAATCCTGGCCGAGAAGCAGGTGGCAATTCTGCAGCTGCAGAACAAGCTCAAAGCCTCCCAGAGTAATGAGATCTTCCTCCAGAACCAATTCGATCAAATCAGAGGCACGAACGCTTCTCTGAATGAGAACATCCACGAGTTGAGGGAGAAACTGCGTGCTGCTGAGAGATCTACTCAGGTGACCGTCTCGATGCCGGAAATCGTCACGACACCTGAAGTTGTTTCGCGCGAAGATCCACAGCCGAGCGAAGAGTCGGACGAGGAGGAAACCGAGAGCAAGAAACTCGTCGAAGACCTCCGGGGAAAACTCGAGGTGGCAGAGGATCGAGCAGCGAAGCTCAAACGAGCCAATGAAGCGGCCAAAGAGAGAATATGCGCTCTCGAATCTGAGATCGAACAGCAGAACACTAAAATTGAGCAGCTGAGGAAGATACAGAAGCTTAAACGCGCCGACCCGAAACGAATGAAGATCCTCGAAGATGAAGTCGATAGTCTTCGGAGACAACTCTCGGACTTGAAACAACAGCAGTCGGAGAAGCCGTCCGAAGACGCGGTAAAACACATCAAGCAGAGCATCGAGGTCGCTCGGTGGGAAGAATCGAAAAAATGGCAAACTTTAGTCGAAACCTTCAGAGAGCAATTGAAAACGAAATCCACCGCAATAGAGCAGCTCGAGTCCGCTCGAAACGCTCTCAAGAATCAGGTGAGGCACGGTCGGAATTAATCTCGTTTCTTCGGATGAAGCCTATAAGAACGTCACTTGTCGCGGAATTGGTTCAAGGGAAAACTTCTGGACGAGCTCCCGTGGACGGGGGCGCACGCGGGGGAGGAGGGGGGGAGAACCGGCACGTTATTCTGCTTCCGCACTCGCAGTAATTGCGAATCACTCGCGGATCTTGCTTGGGATTCAAAAAGCCTTGGCTCACATACTAAGAAACTAAGACATTGAATCGAGATCTGCTCTATGGTAATGCCAGCGAGATTCTCGAGCTCTGAAGTTGCACTACATTCGCCGACAGACTGGCTCAAACGCGAGTTACGTCAATATGCCGATATTCCTGAGTCAAACAAATCGCAGACATTCGACAATCATCGAGGGAATGATTGGACGCAATCGAAACCCATGAAACTATGAGCTGCGATGTCTAAGATGACGCTTTCGTGACAACCTGGACGGAAGCGGGATATACGGTCGGACCCGCTTATAAGAGACACCTCGGGGAACCGTAAAAAGTCTCTTATATGCGAGATTCTCTTATGCGCGGAAGCGCCCAATCGCGTAGAAATGGTTGGAAATGATGAATTTTTCTTCACGGGCCCGCATACGTTGGCCTAAGGCGCGTCTAGAAGGCCTAACAAGTAGTCGGAATCGGGGAAAAATCGTTTCATAGTGAAAGTTCCCCGACCTGTCTCTTGAAAGCGAATCCTTCAACATGGAATCCTATGAGGAGGGGAATCGTGACGAGTCTCTTATGAGCGAGTTGCTGGTATGAGCGAGTTTTCAAGTCTCCTATATGCGATTTTTTTATCACGGGAGTCGATGGGCTCGGAAACCGGGGAATAGAAGCTGTCTCTTATAAAAGCATCTCTTATAAGCGGGTCCGACTGTATGAGCATAGACTATGGAGATCACCTGCAGAGACGGAATCTCGAGAAATATAACATCATGGCTGTGATTCTTCCCACAGATTCTGCGCCTCGAGAAGGAGAAATACGCCCTGACCGATCGATTGAAAGCTGGCCTTAACGTCGGACCCGAGAACACTCAGGCCATCGAGGCTCTAATGAGGAAAGTGACAAGTCAAGAAAGGCTAATCTTGAGCTTGCAAGAGAGAGCCCAGCACAAGACTCGGCGGAAACCGAAAGAGAATCAGATCGTTCCGATTTTGGTCAGTCCAAAAACTCCCAGACGCCATAAAGGTGCAAGGTCGGTTAGTTTCGATGCTTCTGTGGTCGACAATGAAGCAATGACTGGCGACGAAGCTTAAGAAAGTCGCCTTGACAATGAACCAATGCCGAGTGCCATTCGAAAAATGTAAATGACTGAGTGAGTCAGTCTGATTCGAGGAATCAGCTCCCTTGGCCTTTCACAACCGAACAATTGTATTTTCTCTGACCAGAATGTATTTACAGAACTGTCAAAAAAATCAGATAATGTTCATATATGTATAGATTATATATAATATATAGGATGACGATCTATGCTTGTCTTCTATGACGTTTTCGTATGAAAAAGATCCGCTGTGTGTCTCTCCTGAATGATTACTACGCTGACTGTTTCCCGACATCCCGAATGACGAATAAGATGAGAACTGCGATCCAAGGAGCATTTCCTCTCGAAATGAGCGCCAGATTCGACGAAGTCTTCCGTTGGATCAGCTGAAGATCGGTCAACGAATGCGGTGATTAAGGGGAAGACTTTTTCGACACATCGTCCGCTTCCGAGCTCCCCTCGTTTTCGGGATTGGGTCGAGATCCAGTGCAGGTGATGACCATCATGAACTCCCGGAAGAATTCGACAAGTATGTGTTGCTGAAAAGTACGTATGTTTATCCGCCTTAGGGAGATCCGGAGTCGGGGGGCCCGAACCGAATGCGGTGGCCGACACCTCCTTCGAAAGATGAGCCCGAAAGGTACCATTTGCGGAAAGATTGGAGATTGATTTAACTCACTCGTTCGCCGTATGGTGCCTGCGATTTGTCCCACCAAAACTCGAAAATGCCGACCAGCAGACCGAAGAGAACCCCGACCACGAGAGTCAAGAAGACGCCTCCGAGAGAGTCCATGGTCATTTCAGCCGAGTCGTCTTTGCTCCTCACGCAAGGATTCTCCGGAGCTTTCCACCATAGCTGC
The DNA here is from genome assembly GCF_000255335.2 of Galendromus occidentalis. Lineage (NCBI taxonomy): Eukaryota > Metazoa > Arthropoda > Arachnida > Mesostigmata > Phytoseiidae > Galendromus > Galendromus occidentalis. The sequence continues at coordinate 999,378 of NW_003804308.1, forward strand.
TTGAGCTCTTGGAGAACACCGAATTCTTGCATGATGATCAGATGATGCTCCAAGATATTTCGAACCGGAGACCCTGGAATGATCCATCTCGTTGGGGAAATACGATTCTGACGGGAAAAAATCTCCGAAATGACCGTGCAGACAAATCCGCTCGGGGAATGTTCCCCGTCCGGTAATTCACCTTGGGGGGTTGCGATGCCATAACCCTTATTGTCGAGCAAACCGCCAACCTGGGTCAAATTACAGTTGCGCTCCACAAGATACTCAATCGAAGTGGCCTCCATCAAGTACGCATACTTTCCCTTGAGAACTCTCTGAATGCCTTCATCGTTGTCCTTGGGGAAAACCGAGGGTTTCGTCGACTCCATATAGGCCCACATCCGCTTGTACACACTGTTGTTGCTGTTCTGCGGCCAAAGATGGTCGATTGGGTCAGAACGTCTCGTCTCATCCCAGTCCTCTGCATCTCAAATGATTGAGGACGTGACGGAATTTATCCAGAAGAGAGTAGTACCTGGAAAAATCTTTGGGTCGAACCGCCATCCTTCGCTCCATATGCGATGTCCGTCTGTTTCGCCAAATCGTTCGCACTCTCAATTGGATTTGACATTCTCGCCGCTGTGAGGAAAGCGGCCAAGTTGGCGGTGTAGGAAGAGATCAAGATCAGGCAGAAGAAGTACCACAGCGAAGCGAGGGTTCTGGTGGAGACAGCTCTAAAATCGTAATGGGAAACTCTGAGTGGACAAGTGCCGTATTGATTCGGAGCGAGCATCATTTCCGAAGATCGTCGATTTCGTGTTCGAGCTAGCGAGAGTGCTGGCTGGCCTCACCGAGGCACAAGGTCGGACCCTTGCTGCATAATGCTTCCCATGGTGAACCAGAAACAGTTGTTGAGCGTGCTGAACTGGTTTTCGGGCTCAGAATCCGGATCGCACGGATGCGATGGGACCCATTCGTACGGGGTGAAGCGACCCAACATGTAGGTCCCGAGAGTGATGAGGATATAGGTTGTCAGAGTGTAGAACCAAACCACGATCGAAAATGGATGCATGAAAGAGAAGAGCGACGGTGGCTGCATTTCGGGGATTCGGAACAAGATGCTGATCCCGGTGCTCATGAATGGAGTTGTGAAATCCACGACGCTTTCACGTTCGGCAGTCGTCGTCAGATCCACGATTGCGATGTCGGCGGTCTGTCGATACAAATCAAGTAGAGATATTTTCGGTCCTGATGCGAAGTATTCAATTCTCCAAATGGAATCGATTGAACGGTAACTCGAGAGCACGAGCTAACATGTTTCATGAGGTCTCCGATGAGTCCGTTCCAAACACCGTTGCCTTGGTGGGAACCGTAGGCGCCATCGGCGACGATGTAGAACTCCGGTGTGAAATTCGCTCGTTCGGCTAACATTTTTATCAGGTCGATCGCGTAGCCGCTAAACCTGTCCTGCCCCGTTTTGGTTTCGTCAATGATTGTGTACGGCTCATTCTGGAATAGAGAGATTCTTCCCGTGGAATAGCGCCTTTTCGACAAGGCTCGCATGCTCCTCATGGGAGATTGACGCCGACTTCGGTGTTCGACAGACTCACCGGCGCTGTAACGACGCGCAGAACCATTCCATCGACGGAGAATTCCTTGTCCACCTCAACCTCTTCCCCTTTGCGCTTGATCAAACCTGAACGCGGTTCCCAGACAACAGATTTCCTGTAAGCCCAAACTTCGGACGTTCTGTTGATCTCAAGAATGTCGAAGGAGAACGCGTCCCGCTTCCCGCTCCTATCGAGGCGCACATCACCCGTCAGTCCCCGAACAGTCACCTGGGTGAATTTGTATGGTAAATTCTCGTGAATGGCTGTCGGGAACGCGGATCGCCGATTTCTTCCCAGAAGCCAAATTACCTCCTTCAAGTTGTCCAGCAACGCTTGACCGTAATCCCAGCGACTGCCGGTTTTATTGCAGTTCACTTTTTGGAAACTGATCGCGTTCATGCGGAGCAGGCTCAGTACGCTGTGGGCTATCAAGGTCACTGCGTCGTAGATCAGGGCCTCCTCTGTCTGTGGAGAAGAGGTAAAATGGATTCGCGTCGGGATGGCTTATGCTTACGAAAAGCATGGACCTGCCCTGCTCTCTGTAATACTCACGCTGAAATGTGAAATTTCGAGCTCGTCAAAAGGATTCGGTGTCGGCTTCCAGAGAGACAAGTGCAAACCTGGGGCGTTTGCGTACGGCGCCGCTGTCTTTTGACTTTGCTGAGCTTTGACGTCTTCTCTATGTGGATCGGCCAGGCGAATCAAGGTGACGTTAGCGAAATAATTCTCCATCCGTGCTCCGCTCATGCTTACGGCGTGGAAGTCCTTGAGGAATGAACTCAATCTGAATTATGCTCGCAGTGACAAGCGCGAGGTACATGGTGATTAAAGAATCCGGAGTCCTCTCTCGGATCGGATCGATCGAACTCACCAAGTCTAAGATGAGGTACGCGTTGTAGAAGCTGCTGTGGAGCCCCTGACTCGCCAAGAGCAACTGCTTAGCTCTTTCGGGCTGCAAACCTACAATGAGGTTATAGTGCTGCTGTGATCCAATGTCCTTCAGCATTTTTTCGAAACTCAATTCCTCGTCGAATGGATAGAGGAGAACGTCAGCCAGGCTCTGATTGAAACCGTATGTGAGCACGTCTTTGAGGATGATGAGCACTGCGAATTTCGGGATAGATCACGGGATTAGCAGAAGTTTCGTAGCGCACCCATTAGATTCGACCATAAGCCATATCGACCATAAGGTGGGGTCCAGAGTGTTCGGATCCTTCACCTTATTCGGCATTCCAATATTTTTTCGGTGAGGAACTCATGAATTACCGTCGTCTGAATCGTAGATTACCGCGATTTTCCGCCATTTTTTGTCTTCGACGATGTCTCGCAAGAGTCTACTCAAGGATTGCAGGTCCGGATGGAGCGATAGCGTGTAAGGCGCTCTACGCTCGAGAATCTCGAAGTCCGTACTGAAGTGAGGAATGTTGAAAGTTGCTGCCACGGACTTCAAGTATTCTTTGACGCTGTCGGAAGTGGGTCCAACGAATGCGACCACTTTCTCCCGGAGCATGTCGCACACTGTGGAGGCAGCACGGATTTCATCATCAAAAAAGGCGAACAAGGGGTATACCATCTTTTCCTCCGGTCAAACGATATATTGGTGCTCATGTATAGGTTTCCACGATGGGCTCAAGTAATTACCGTGTCTCGAAGCAGCCAAATTGTCTTTGGGAAGAACTCTTGCGATTTTTGCGCGGAACGTCGCCGACTCTAGATCCCCCATATCCCGGTTCACTCTATCCACAGCCAAGGAGAAGGCTTTTGCCAGACGATCATCCTCTTGATCGAAAATGCCACCTGAAGGCATCGGAAAGCTAGAGTTTCAAGACCGTGCGCGTAAACAAAAACCAGAAACCGCATTATTAACATCTATTTTCATTGCCGGTCAAAACATAAATGATGTAGGTTTCATAGGAGCAATCTGATTGAGTGCTCGTAGAGCGATCACTGGTCTCCGCGCGAAAGAAGGATTCAGTTCTCACCTATCTTGACGACTTCGGCTGCCGTCGCGATTCTTGAGCACAAAAGCAGCGTCAAGGCTAGCTGCAGCGGTTGACGACCGGAATTCATAGCGATCGCCGTCGCGAAAGTCGACCTCAAATGAAGCTCAATACTGAAGCATTCCCCCGACTCGAACGGCCTCTACTTCCTCCGCGACGATCTGAAGGCTCCAAGATACGGCAGAACGTCTCCAGGGTCACTTGCGATAACTAGGATGTTTCAATTCGTCTTCACTTGTTTCGAAGAAACATAGAAGCTGGCAACGGCTCTACACACGACACAAAGTGCGAGCACGCAATACCACAGCATGGTGAGTGTATATCTCACGAGGTTTTGCCCAGACGGAATGATTGGCTGGTCTTCGCTGAGGAACGTATCGCCTCGACACCAGCGGACGAAGAACACCAGGGAGATCTCGCTCAGCGAGGGAGCGGTCGAGATCTCAACTACCTCAGCCGAGAGGAGAAGTACGTGAATATCTTCGCTCTGTTCCCTGCTTGATGTAGTCAACAAAAGAGGAGAGAAGGGACGAGTCGGTGACGGCCTGGGCCTGAGTGACCCGCTTACACAACCGAGTCAGGCGGCTGGAAAGAGAGACCGATGAAGTCTGTCTACCAGACTGCTGTAAGAGAGACTTAACCCGCGCTGACCCAGACAACGCCTCAGCTGTTCGGCTACGGCCAGCACTCTTCACTTACCACAGCGACTCGTCGTTGTCGAGCTAAATTAGCAACGAGCTCTGATATCTACTTGAGAGAGCTTTGATGGCGTTCACCTTCACCCTCATCATGAGACTATGTATTGATCCTGAGAGCTGAGAGTCGCTTTCCCATCCGCAGGGGCCGATACGCGATTCTAGAACACCGATTCCTGGCCTCGGCCAATATCTCATTTTCCAGTAGCAAGGGATTAGCGTCCAACAATCTACGCAGCCCACCCGATTGGCACACGCGCCTTCATCGGTCCTTGAGGGAATTATCGCGCTCCAAGACTCTTCGGGAATCCCTTTGCTGGCGCGGAATGATCCAACAGACAAGTGAAAAAATGGTTGCGGCTCCTGTGGATGTAGCCTTCGGGAAGAATAAAACTGTTTCACCCATCCTCATCATCAAATCATTCCTGCATCCTTTCGACCACTTGCGCGGAATCAAAATCTTTGTCTGAGCGAAGGGATACCACAGTAGCACCCTCTGGGTGCTCATCGGGGTGAAGGCTGTGTCTCCGAATATCGATTAGAGCTGCGACCTGACGGGGGCAATCGCGAACCCTCAAAAGACTCCGACGTACCTCCTGGGAACTTTTAAGCACTTCCAAGTTTTGTGCTGCCCAACACATCGGAATTTCCTCCGTTCTCACATCAACAGTTCGGACGTCCATGTTAGGCGCGTTCAATCAGACAATTCGAGGATAAATGATTGGAGGTGCTGAAACCCGAATACTTGGACGATTCAGGTCGCGGATCCAAATCTCGTCATTCTCGGAACGGCACGACAAAAAAATCTGGTGATTCTGATGCTAGAGCAACAAGATCTCGATGAGTCCCTCAGCCACCAGGTATCGGAAGTGATGCATCGATATTTTCATTAATTTTTTTATTAAATACCTCGTATATCGCCTCGTATACGCTATGTATGAGTCCATCGCGAAATGCTCCATGGTTGTGTCCGGAGAAGAAATGTGCACATCTCTAATTATCGTGGGGGAGGAAACAATTCGAAATCTTTTACAACCTAAACCTACTCGTCTGGAAATAAGCCCGCATAATCGAACGACGTTCAACATCGACAACGATAAAGAGGGAAGAAACACTTTACGTACGGTGGAAGCTCCAAAAAACGACAACACGTGCGGTACCTGAAATTTCCATTGCGTGGGCTCTCTGCGGAGCATTTGGAGCAGTCACAGGCGCCGGTGGCCGAATCAGACAGCTCTTTCTGACCTCCCGAATATCGGTAAGCGGCTCAATCATTTCTCGATTCAGGGAGAAGGCACCGACGGAAAAGTCTGTCCATCGGAGTTCCGCCGAGTGAAGAACGCATACGCCATGTAATACCCTTGCTTCGATCCGCGTGAGCTCCACGAGAGAAAGTCAGATGTTTGGGATTTGAACCCTCCGTAAGCCGCCTCCGCTCGCTTGTCAGAGATCACATTGTTTAGAGGCCTACGTAGGCGGCGAAGAGCTTGCTCACAACGGATTTCGAATTTCCTCTTGGCCTGGTCCCGGATGGTGGCAGAAGCCTCTTACAGACAGGATTTGTGTCGTATCCTTGACACATGATGTCGATGAGGTTCGATGACGCCATTCGCAGCAGAATATGACCATATTGGACGGCTCTCTCTCCGCAGCGTTTCTCGACGGCGTCCGTGAGACAGTTCTGATATCTCATGTATGTGCAGCAAGCCGTGGAGATCCTATCCTGGAACTTGGCCTCCTCGATTCTCTCGAAGCCGGTCCGAGCGTCCTGGAGGCATTTCTTACCTTCGGGCATAGCGCGAGCGATACAGGGCGCGTGCTTGAGGTAGTCGCTTCGGAGCCTATCGCCTCGCTTACAGAACTTGGCGCTGAGTTCCTTCGCTCCCTCGATACCGAAGTTGAGAAGTTCCCGATGCAGCGGAGTCATGCACTTCCTGGTGTAGTTGAAGAAGCACTCCTTGGCGTCATCGAAGAGATTACAGTAGCGGTCGATCTCATTCTCGGTTGTAGCTACTTTGTTGAAAGCCACCGATGACACGGCGCAGATGTCGAGCTCCCTCAGATGGCACGTTTGAGAATTTACAGCCACAACGAGACTCGATGACAAGACGATGAAAAAACGCAACAACGACGGCGACGAGTATTGCATGTTTAGCGACGGGTTCAAGAATCCATGTGCCACTGCATATCGCTAGCTTATATAGAAGCCTCGAGAGGCGAGGGCGGCAACTTATTGCCTCATGGCCGCCCCTGTAGGTCTCGCCGCGGCAAAATTCATGCAAACACCCGATGAATCAAGAAAGCCGGCCGGGGCGACCGTCGGGGCATTGCGGCGTGAATAAGGCTTTGTCTCCCAGTGGGAAGACTGGTCAAGACTGGTCAGGAGACAAGAGAGGCTCTTCTCTTTTTCTTTGATGTAACAACCCGTCACCAGCGCAGTTTTCTCGACAATCTGTCTGTACGTCGGTCGGTCGCTGTCGAGCCGACCATCTTCGCCTCGCTCGTCTTCGCTTCGGTCTGTTCGTCCTCATGTCAGCCGTTTGTGTATTGTCCGCGCGGGAGGGCATGCGGCTTATCTGGTCGAAGGGAAGAGAAGTGATGAACTTGATTATTTATAGTGATGAAGCCCCCTCACGGAATGACAGACGACAGTGACAGAGGCTGGTCAGTCGTCTTCATTCCGTGAAACAATGGCAATGGTAGTGGCGACGGCAGCGCAGCAACTCCTTCGAAGCTGTCGACGGAGAAAGTGTGACCGTTACCTACCATCGGTCCACCCGCAGCTCCGAGCGGCGGCGCCTCAAGGAGGGAGCGAGCAGCGGAGCGGACGTCATTGAAACGCATTGAACAATTAATTTCGTTCGGAGACAGTTGCCGTCAGAAATTAGGGAGAGCGAAATTCTTTTCTGTGGAGTATCTTTCTCAACCCCTGATGGAAGGTTAATTGCACCGAGCTTGTGATCTTAGGACAAATGCGTTCGGCCTTTCAATATCTCAAGATCCATCGGTTCAGCTGGCGCAAGTCACTGCGTGAAGCCTACGTCCAGAGAAGGATTCCGACATTGACTTTCAGGGGGAAGACGGAGCGGAATTTTCGCAGTGCGTCTTCTACAATTCCGGGATAGAGGGTCAAGGAGATAAAAAGATCATTTGATCATGGATTCGCCATGCACTCCAATCCGCCGTTTGTGCTCATCGGAGAGGGGGAAGGGGGAACGTCTGACGCCTTTTCATCATTGACGAAAGCGAAAGGGGTTATCCGATTTTAGATCAGAATGCTATTCCGAGCTTTCCTCCAGTCTGGGATATATTTCGTTTCGATCCGATTCGGCTGAGGGCTGAGAGTTCCCAAACGCCATCTCCTGTAACAGGAGCCGTCAGATTGGTAGAGAGGGGATCACGTGTGAGGGCAGCACTCCTGAAGCTATTTCGGTCCAGGACTGCTGAACATTTTATAGATCACAGAACTCCGACGCACCGACAAGATTGTCGTCCCCTTGCCTCAACTGCAAACTGAGGTAGCACTCGCCTTGGCGAAGCGGGGAGCGGCGGGATGTTTCTCGGCTAAAAAGTTTCATTCTAATCCTTCTATAATAATTCAGTAAAACCTGTCTATTGGGACCACCGTCTAATGGGACCACCTAAGGTAAACCTGAGTAATCGGACAACACATTGGCGGGACCGACTCGATTCATGTCAGACGACCCGCTAAATGGGACCACCTTACTTATCGGACCGCTCTTCTGGTGCACCGTGGCTGGTCCCATTTCCTATTAGACAGGTTTCACTTCAATCCATTTTTCCACACAAGCTGCTTCGCTGATACTTCGTCCCCAGCGCGGGAGTCGTCAAGGGTGAATGCGGGTCTCCGACCTTCGGACAAGGAGGGATCCGGTTCATTGGTTATCAGGCCCATGAATCCTCCCTACGTGCAATGTATCATCAGTTCTTCTGTCTGATGGACGAAGCGATAATGGTGAACAGGGCTTTGTGGCAGGCAACCGAAGGGCGTCGCTCCTGATCTGGCTTCGTCGGATCTATCTTTTCCCGTAGGGAAGCGCACGGGCACAGGGAGCTCAGCTGTTTCAGGCGGCGATTCATCGAGCTCGTCTCGAAGTTCTCGACTCCTCAAATATGTTTCGTCCTTCGAAGCGCAGTCCGGCAGAGCGAATGCGAAAGCGTTCCGATCCCGTCTTCCTGTGGAGTAATCGCATTTCGGATGCCAGTGGAAACTTCGGTAGCATCCTACTTTACTTGAAACAAGCCGCGAAGATTCGCGAACTAAATAAATTATAACGCCTTTTTCTTTGAAGCGCGGGAAGCCGGCTTGTCAGTAATGTATTCATCCTTTGAATCACGAGTGCCATGTCTGATTGAGGTGAATCCACAACAACAGCCGCCCGGCAGCGTCGGATACGAGAGCTACGCGATTACGCCACAGTTTCCAAGAAAGTGTTTTTCGAATCTATTCAGCGCCACGACGTACGACTTGAAAGTCGGCTCAAGCAACCATAGAATATGGACCGAACACAAGCAGCTAGGTACCTGATAGACCACAACGCGATAAGTGTCCCGCAGAGGATTTTGTATCCCCCACTGTTTGTTTGTTTTCACTTTTTGTCTTGTTGACAATGAGGTTGTTTCATAATCATCATTGTCGGCACCGACGTCATTGAGAGATAGCTTAGGTGAGAAGAGGTAAATCCATTCAAGATCTTCTAAGCCTGACACGAGCTATCACCTTCAGATCAGGAAACCAATTTAGATTCTGCTATGTCGTATTTGTTCTATTCAAAGAGCCGAAAGATTCGAGGAGAGAGCCTTTCCAGCCCCGAGGTGCGATATCAATTAGAGTTCGATGAATCTCTCTGTTCATTCCATTGAGGAATGGCGTAGACTGCGGAACTAAGAAAGACGCGATGATGATGGGATTCCTCATTTTCGAAGGACAATCGCACCACGGCTCAAGTTGAACTCGGCCTTGCGTATAATATCCGTTACGACATTGGCTTAGCATAGAGCTATACTAAAACATAGCAAGCGTCAAGATCCTCGAACGCCGAGGGGAAAATCCAATCCTCTCGTCCCGGATTCTCCCCGACGAAGGTCTCCTCGGATTTCTGAGGGGAGTTGGGACACCATAGGGAGATCTCCTCTCGGGGGCTTCCCTCCGGGACAACCGGATTCGGGAAGTCGGAAGCAGTATTTCTGGGAAATTGAATATGAGAGCTTCTTGCTCGACTCGTCTCATTCGAGGATGTGACATGTGACCGAGTTTTCATACTCGACTCTTTCCTAGCCTCCAAAGCGGTAGCCACGATGTCGCGATCCTTTGAACGAGTTCTCTCAGAACAGAGCCTCGAGACCGAATTGCAATGCGGTCCTCCGAGCCTCTCTGTAGTCGTGGAACCGAAACTTCCGCCAAGCCGAAGCTTATCATCGATCAGGATCCCTAAAAAATCCATAAAACTGGATGCATGTCTGATCTGAACCTAATGTATCGACAATGATGTTTAAATGATTCTTGACTTGGGTTCTCGAATTATCGTGTTGTATTTCATTGCCGAGCCATGCTCATACCCTCCAGTAGGAAATAGAGGCCCGGCTCTTTTACGAGGGAAGATGAGGAAGCGATCATATCGTACGGCCGATTGCCCGGACTCTCCGAATTATCGGCAGTCACACTCTATGGCAGTGTGAGAATATGCTCATATCCGGCATCCTCGCAGGAGTTCATGCATCCGCCCGTGCTGTTTCTTCGCCTCGCGCTCACTGATCGCCTTGAAATTTCCGCGAGTCTGTCATCGGAAAACGGTCACTGTCAACTCCTTTGTCGCCGCCCCCTCTGTCCCCGAGCACTACGGAGAGAGGACACAAACAGAGAAATGCGCCCAGCAATGGAAGAACCAAGAGACAGGTGAAGGAACGAATGTATGTATAGATAGATAGATCGAAATGGGAACAAGAAACGAAACCGATGATGATCCGATCCGCCATCGCTCTCTCTCTGCCGCCCGCCCCCACCAAAGGGTCTGTACGTACTCTTTTGCAGAAAGCGGCGGCAAAGTGTCAATAGCATGGCAGCCGCTCCTGAAGCCGCTGGTTGCTGCTGCTGCTGCCGCCAATGAAAGGCGGAGCCTCGACGTTGGAGGACGAACAAGGGTTCTGAGCGAGTGAGCGGGCGAGCGAGCGAGCGAGTGAACAGCCGACCGAAAGACCAGGCATCCAGCCAAGTACACAGGCAGTCAACCAGCTACCCGAGCAGCCACTCGGCATGGAAACCTGCGAGAACTTGCGCGACAAAACGGCGAACAAAGTGAGTGAGCAGACCTGGGAGGAAAGGGAGGAGGGTATGGAGCTCCTTCGGCGGAGTATTCGAGGCTCTGGCGCTCGACGGATGCGCAGCCGAAACGAGGTAGACCCAGCATCCTCGGGCTTTCGATTGAAAAATCTCTCTTCAACTCGGTCGTATTCACAAGGACTTCGGAAGCGAATTCCCGAATGGCGCACTCTCTCCGGCCGGATATCGTCGGGAAGCGATCGAAACATTCATTGCGTGGATTTATATTCCGTTGGTATTCGTCTGCGTACGCTACGGATCTCTCGGCCGCACTAAGCCGCCGCTGTGTAGGCTCTCCATGATTCGGTCATCAATCGATGTTTCTGCTATTTGTTGTTGAGACTTCTGAGAGGAGATAGTCAGGGAGAGAGAACGAGGGAGGAAGTGAACGCAACGCCGCCTACTAACAACTCAGGAGGAAAAGTGAAGAGCCAGTCGGCCAACCAGCCAGGCAGGAGGGCGGACAGGCGGGCGGGCGTGCGGATGGACGGACAGGCGGCAGCCTCAGGCAAGCAAGCAGTCGGCTAAGGAGAATGAGGAGAGCGAACAACAGCGGGAAGGCGGACGGTAAGGGGTCAGTGCGTCTCTTCCCACGATCATTACCCCCGTTCTCTCCGCTCCCTTCGCCGCCCTCCCTCGCCGCCGACGCGGCCGACGACGACTAACTCCCGGTTTTGCTCGGCGCATCTTCTTCTTCTTGCCTGAACGCTAACAGAATGATGCCATCAGAGGGTGCAGAGGGGGAGCTTAGCTGCTCCCTGCATGGATGCTTTGCTGACTGACGAACTTACAGAGAGATCTGGCGAACTCACTGCTATCCGGCGAACGTTTCAACCGAATCCAATCCGGGCGCCAACTCTCGCGGGAACGAGCTCGATCACAAAATCGAATTAGGTATTGCCAGTCGCGGTTTGAGCGCAGTCGGCCGTCACACCGATCACATCCGTGTCTCCGCTCCAATCGTTTAGTCAGCGAAGAGCAGTGCCTAATTCGAGATGATATTCCGTTTACTGATGATCCCCAGATTCCCGTTTTGACGGTTCCGTTTCGGAGCTCATTCAATCGAAGACCCTCCGCATCCGCTGTTCGACGGACGACGCTTGTGTACCTCCAAGTCGGAGATCCCTCCCGGTAGTTTTCGTCGTACACTTCGGCATCAAACAAAACATCTCTATCACTCATATCAAAGCTGTGATCAGCCAGAGCCTTCGATAACGTGCGTGTCACTATCTGTCACTGAGGAAATCCACCCTGACGTAATCGATGGTCTTTGGTGCACCTCATGGCTGACCACATTCTCGCCGGGCAGCATCTGGCTGAATTCTCAGGCCGGGTTCTCCACCCCATTTCGGCTCAAATTTCAGTAGCCCTGGCCTTAGCCTGAGTCGCCGCCCCTGTATCCCCGTTTCCTCGTACAAAAATCTGCCCGAACTTTCCCCACAGACTCAGGAACCCCACTGAACCCGGTCTTGGACGGTCCTCAGAGACGCTCGTTGACCGACTCTCACGGACCGGAAGCCACTTGCGTTCACTGAGTGAGTATGTGCGAACGTCGCGGTCTGTCGGTTTCCCCGTCAGCCCGGTGGTCGAAGAAGTCGATGATAGCTCAAATTCATTCAGTTCGAATTCAAATCACTATCACCGGAAATCGCTATCACCTGTCTTCCCGGAAATTTCCGGAAGCGTCGGCCGCGCTCAGCGCAAAAACTCTCGAAGGAAATCGCCACGCCTGACGTTGAAAAATCCATCGGCCTTAATCAGATTAGAATGAGAATCTCCACTGCTATTAACTGTTTGAAGTCTGAATGTCAGAGTTAGGAAGCGTTCGCATCCGAGTGGCAGCGCGGTTGCCATCTGCTATCTTCCCGAATCCCAGGATCTGGCTCGGGTGATGAGGATGAGTTCTCAGCCCTGAGCTCCTCCGTTGGGAAACTCGCTCAAGCTTGACCTCATCTCTAGTCAGCGATAGGTGATCAGTGATCATTCTACATATGTATACGCTTTCGATTTCGAGCCCATCCATGTTCTACGCGGGTGAACTCAAACTCGGCTTTTGAGTTTGTATGAACGAGTCAAACATTGAATTACCCCTCTCTAGTCGAGCGCTGCTGTAGAGATCAGTTTTGAAGAAATTCCAAATTCGGAGCTCACCCTTGTCTTCGATCCGCTTCCCCTGGCTTCTGAGTCCTGGACAAGCCGCTTCAATCGATGCTGAAATCAAAATCAGTCTCCGAATTCACTTCGCCCGACAAATGTACCTGTCGCTAAACAGGGAGACTGTCTTTCGGGGACATTTGGATTCATATGGACATTGTCGATCGGTGCGCACGTTTCGTGCTCGTGACAGCGAGGCTCCGAGAGTTTTCGAAAGAACTCACAACTGCCTCGCGACATGAAGGAAGATGCTAGCAGGATACCCTCTATTCGATCCGTCTTACGATGGCTCATATGGTTCGGATGTGCACTCGGCTTTCTTTATCAAGGAGGCGAAATGGTTCGTTGAGACTTCGCAGCTAATTCTCGAGCGTCTGCCGCGATTAATTCAGTGCGCTTCGATTCCGAGCCGACTGCATCGTCTGACGCATTCGACACTCAAGGAAATGCTATCCGCTCTTTTGTTAGTTAACATCGTATTTTATATTGTGTCAGGTGGCGGTGTACTTCGATTACCCTTTCTCGGTGACGATGATCGAGGAGGTCCGGAAGAACATACTATTTCCCGCTGTCACAATCTGTTTGAGTCATTGGTGAGTCGACACGATATGACATTTCGACAAACTATTGTTCCCCCCGCTTTTTCCGACGAAAGGGTTTCGGCACGAACCGCCCCATGTGTCCCGATTTGCAAACGCTCGTCCGAGACCTCACCTTGACTCGCTCTCCCACACAGGGTTAACAGTACTCGACTGTGTTCACTCCGGGGCTTATGTGATGCGAACAACCGTTTGAGCGACGGGAACGGCGGGAACGTGCTCCAGTACGATGTCAAAGGTCGGATCAATAGCGCTCACAAGCCTCACGAGCTGTTAAGCTGCTTCATGAGGTGTGAATATGTCCAAATATTTCAATATATTTCACCTAAAATTCCGTGAAGCCTCATGTCGACCGGAGTTTACTCCTCGCGAAGAGCCCGTTCGATGGCGAAATCGGAGGCCGACGATGCCTCCTTGAAATCGCTGGATATTATGCATGCTTCGACCCCCTTCGATCCTAGCGAGACAAAAACACGAAGAATGAGATGAGAGAGGGGGCACGCGCCAAGTTTCTGGTTCCTCGGCTCTGGAGTCGTGATTTCATCGTGCTCAATGGAGAAGCAAAACATTGGCGTCGACGGATGAAAAAGGCTCCGAGTAGCCGCGACCGGCGAAGCGACCGGCTCAGGCGCCAGCTGGTGCTCGCTGGGAGAGGCGAATGAGGAGCAGCGCTCGGACGCCTTGAGATGCTCAACAGAAACCGTTAATTGTTTAATCTATCATTAACACCGGCCGGGCAATGGCCCGACGAAAGTAGAAAGCCGATGGCCGACCTACAAACCCTACAGATGTTGGCTGCTTTAAATAACGACGAGGAAGAAGCATGCCAACAACTGTTATACCTTTGCTTACATGGACTCATGCGAGCTTGGAGCGAGATTTATCCTGAACCGCTGTTCCCGAACCAGTTTTCTGTTTTTCTCCTCCAGAGCACCCGATTCGATACCCGCAGGAGATCAGCTGCGGCAATAACCCGCGGAATACCCCGAACTCCGAGGTTTTGATGACTCGTTCTCATTTTCGATGATAATTCAGGTCCTCAGTCTCATCCTGTGAGTCGTACGAATGCGCGGACTTCATGGAAATGACCTACTTCCGGCAACCCGCTGAAATGTGCTACACGATCGACATGTACCAGAAGGCCAAGCCCAAAGATCACCCCTTGAATTTATGTTCGACCCTTTGGAACTACGGTATGCTCCTCTCCAGCGGGTTCTTTTTCGTTTGTTGGCCTTCGATAGACAATGATCATGAATTGACTTCCGACGTTGTAAATTTCGAGCGACACGAATATTTTTCCGAAAGATTTGACGATTTTCGGCCGTTGGGAACCAAATCTCACCCTGAGCATTGGGAACGCCGAAACATTCCCGCTCATCATCCACAAACCGCTCACGGTCCCTCCAGAGAGGCTGTCTTCCATCATGATTGAGCCCGGTACGTTCGCCGCGGCGCGGCGCCGTATGATTATCGCGTGCTCTGTCTTTCCTCTAACTCGTTATTGAAACTTGGTTTTCTACGGTTTCAAAAACTGCAGGCATGGATTACACGATCAGCGTGACGCAGAACAAAATCAGACGGCTACCGAAACCATACGCGTCCAGATGCACCGACTATCTTCGGATGGGCTGGAAAAAAACATTCTACGGATATCTCGACCAGAATGTGAGTGTCGGGATGCCAATCGATTGATCGCGAGTCATCGCTCACTCAGATTCTCCAAAACGAGATTCAGCAGGGCCATTCGCAGACGTGAAAGACGGGAATTCCCGCGAGGAATCGACCGATTTTTATTCGAAATGAGGCGTCCGATTAGGTTCATTCCGGCCGATCTTCCCTGTGAGAGAATCTTCGAAGCGTAGCCATTGGAGCGCATCTGGAGATACCCTCCAAGAAGAAGAAGGGGTGAGACTGGCCAAGGATGAGCTCTTGGAATTATTAGTGAAGTGGGAGAACGCTAGAGAGATGGATTAATGATATGAATGAAGTCTTAGATGGAGCGGCGTTTGAGCCCAGAGATGGATGGGGAAGTGGCGAGCCGTCTTCCTCTCAGCCGGTCAAAGGTCTTCCCGGAGTGAAGCAGGCCCTTTTCTCGTATGGAGGGGCTCAAACACGAGTGCTCTAACTGCGGGGTGGAGCGAGTGCTTTTTCGCTTCTCCGGTCGAGTCGTTCCGAACGATGGAACGAGCGGGCCGTAGTGGGCATCATAACCATGAAAAGCGTCATTTTGGCAAATCTTTATTGTTATTAGCATAACAGCAACAACAACATCAGCGAGCACGAATCTGCTCGCTCGGAGGAGATTCTCCCCACTCGCTCTCGGTGGAGCATTTTCTGGTGCAGATCCCGCCACGTCATCAAGATACCCAGCCTCGGTCTCAGCCTCTCGGCCCACTCATCCACGGAAACTGAAATCCAAAGAGCGAATTTTCCGGAATCGCTCCGATAAGCATTACTATCTCCGAATAATCGTTGCCAGCTGATTTTCTCTGGGGCAATTCGATACAGTGAAAGAGGATAGAACGGGAGCCAATGACAGCGACTGATATTCCTTCCACAGCTATGCGTCCAAGAATGTCGTATGGAAATCGAAGCTCAGCTCTGTGGTTGCATAAGGAACGTGCACGAGTTTTCTCATCGAGTGGAAGGCAGCGAAGCTTGCAACAGGACTCAAGAAGGTGAACTACGTTCCTTACCGGGAGTTGGATTTTTTACCGAGGAATATGATAAAAAATTACCTCCATCTCAGAGACATGCGACCGCAAGCTGGAGGGGAATCCCGAAGTCCCGCGGTGCGACCGGAAATGTGGCGCGCCCTGCGAGTGAGTTGCTGAGTTCCTCGAATTTCGGTGAAGTTTCCAGAGAATTCCAGTCCCGGAAGTTCGGTATGAAATTTCCTCTCCAGAGAAGTCGTATACGACGTTCGGCTAACTTCGCTGGCAGAGGAGAAAACCGAAGACTCAAAACATTCGTTCCGTTTCACGGTCAAGTTTGCATCGTATTCTCAGAGAGTGAGTTGCGGAAGATGGGATTAATTTTCCCGTATAGATGAATGGAATCGCGGACGGAGAGATGCTGTCGATCCTCTTTCCGCGGAGGCTACTGGAGGGTTTGCCGGTGTCCCCTTCCAGATTTTGGAGTATCAGCCGGTTCTCTCGATCGTGGAAATGTTCGGCTATATGGGCGGGTACATTGGGATTTGGCTCGGTTTTTCCTTGCTGTCCGTGCTCCTCGGATTCAATAAGTTCCTCTGGAAGATTCACGAGAGACGTCAGACGAGACTACGAATGTGAGTGGATTCCGCTTTTCCGCATCGCCTCAGACATCGCAGGATCCTTGTATATTGATGAGACATTTCACTTCAGCGTCGAGGAGAAGATTCAAGCTCCGTCCTGTCCATCGTCCATCGACGGCGGGCCCGCGAGAGTTATGGATTTGAGATCCCGTGCGGGTTTCCAAGCAGGCATACCCTACAGCAGAGCCGGAGCTTGGTAGAAGAAATATGGAAGTTTCGAAGTTTATCCCTGTTCTCACGAGTCGACCATGCGAAGTGCGATTTGTCGGGTAGCCCAAAGATTTCCTCATTCGGACTGCTATCGAAAGCATGAGGATCACCGAACACCGAGTACCACCTTGTCACGCGTGCCTGATTCAGCAGACTGGCTCACGTCGGAATGGGATCGAAAACTTGACGACGATAAGAATTTCGAGGGCTATTATTGGTTGAATGATATTAAAGGCTCCAGAGCTTAGTCGCCCGGAGGTCTCACAAAAATTATGTATTATACCTCGGCAGAAATGTCTTATCATAGATTCAGGAAAATATGCTCAGGAGAAAAGTAGTAAACATATGGAGTTCGGACGGAACACAAAATTTCCCGGTACTGGGAGAGCAAATCACGCCCTCCGGAAAATAGGGGATCTCGGAGGTGATCCGAAGCCGGTCGCGTGGAAATTAGAATCATCAGTTGCAGAGGGTCGGTTGGTTCGTGTTTCCATTCACGGGCTGGAGTCTCGCCAAAACTGTGTTTTTATGAGAGGTAGTCAGACGAGCGGTCTATCTTCAGGAGGAGTGCGATGTTGGACTCGTAATATATTCATTCATTGTCTGTCTTTGCTTCCCACTTTCTACTGACGAGCTGAATGCCGAACTTTGCACTCCGAGCCTGACGAGCGAGCTTGGCGAAAAGACGACCGACGGATCGACCGACCGACCGACCGCCAGTCAGCTTGGGTAGGTTGCTTGCTGGCTGCTTGGCGGCGGGTAGGAGGCTGTCAGATCTCTTCGAGCAGAGTGTGGGTAAGGCATCACCGACATAAATGCCGTTTTATGAATATGTGGGAAGAGCACCACGTGTTTCCCTCTCGCCACAGCTACCACCGTCGTCGCGGCCGTCTCGCGGCCGCCGCCGTTGAATGGCGACCTGGGATCGAGCAGACAGCTCGCGAACCCACGGACCGACGGACGGACGAGCAGGCAGGAGGGGCGTTCGGGTTGCTGAGCGGAAAGTTCGAGCGCGGAACCTACAGGTATTCAGTCAGTCAAGCAGCCAACCCACTATGCTGGAGGAGTGGCACCGCAACACCGACCGAGCAGGGAGCTCGCAATTTCCAAAGCACGCCGTCCCGTAGGAAGCCGTAGCGGTGGAGTTTCGGCCCGATACGGGATCTTCGACGTAGAGCCAGAGCTCCGAGCACAACGCGATCGGCTCCGTCTTCGGGAGGAGCGAGCCTCGCAACATTTTGCCCGTCTATGGATTCATTTAGTCAGAATCGACTCGATGTCGAGAAAGATGAATGGGGAACAGCATGGAGCTGTATGGGGAAGGATCGCTCCTCTCAGCACACCGAATGTGGAGCAGAAAGAAACCTTGAATGATGGACAACGTCTGAATGAATCGCCCATGAGCTCTCGAGCCTCTTGCCCTCGGAATTTCGATGAGTCCCTCCATATCTGACCATGGGTATCTCCGGGCGGAAATGCATGATTGCGTCTGAAAATCATTAGGTATATAAATTAAAATACAGAGCAATCATTCCGGGGGAGGGCATTTGGAATTCGTTGTATGGAAACGTTTATATTCGACGGGTCACTTGGGGATGGAGACCGATTGAGAGCATACCATCGGTTCACGACCTGGATCACGGATCTGCGAGATTCGGACCGCGCATGGAGCTCGATCCCGCGGAAATGGGTTTTCCATGGGACGTCATACCAACCAGACAAGCCTTTGATGTCTTAAGCGTGTGTTCCTCGCCCACTAGATCGCTAAGTCGCTCCAGGCGAAACAAATGTTTTTCTTGCGGGATAGAGACCATCACCTGAGAAAAACCGACGAAAGGATGGATGGATGAGAAGAGCGGCGGGGCTACGACCTGAAAAAGGTGTCTCTCCACCGAGCTGGCTCGTCTGACTATGTAAACGAACCGTCTCAAGATGGGGACCCAATCTATTGAGTTTGGCCCGCGCGTGCATAAGTGTCCATACGACGAACATGGGGGCAGTCGGGCGGGCGCTGACCGCCCGGCTCACGGACACTCTATTCGATGTATTCTGTCGTTGTGTAAGACCGAGCTTTGTCGGATCGTTTACACAAGTCCATCAAGAGATCGCATCGGGCTATCCCTTCATGCCTTCATTCACCCGAGCATGACACTCGACCACCCACCCGTGCACCCTCCCGATCGTGTCGTATGAGGAACGAACAGATCTCAAGGGTTTGATGACGCAAGTGCAGGCATTGCCCGACGTAAAAAGAGCTCGAGCGGCGAGCTGCAAACAAGCGATAAGGTCGATCAACAACGGCATGGCTTGCCCGATCCGTCAAATGAATAGTTTGTCAAGCCACGAGACATACCCGCTCTCAGTACGAAATCAACATGTCGAAAGGTCTCACTTCGGCACATTGAATAGAAAATGGTAGGAAACCCGATCCGGAGAACTCGAACATGCCGTTCCGTGATCGAGAAGGAAGAGGGAAAATCTCGGGAGATTCTTCCGAGAGGCTCCGTGCGATTGAATCACCGACCTGAGATCGGAGGTATTGCGACAGCCAGCGCAATGTATTCAAGAGGCTGACCCGAGCCGAGCTCCTCCTGATCCAATCGAGTTGACAGAGCCGTCGACCCGAGCACTTGTCCTGCCCATCCAATTCGTGTTCAGCGAAGCTAATCCGGCTTATAACAGTGTATCCGAGAATCGTGTGACGGCGGATTCATCGTTGTAATCTTAGCTTACCTTTTTCAATGCTTGGCTGCGTCGTGGCGCTGTCGGTCTCGGCCGGGAGATCACTGCTCCCACCTTCCTCTAAGAATCAATCGGGGTTTGTCCCTGAGGGCGCCGGCCTGTGCCTCCTCCTCGAAGCAACATCTCGATTTCCTGCTCGTACCTCAGAGGGTGACGACGAGTAAACGGTCGGAGCTGTGATCATCGAGTCGACCGCTCTGTCCCGACTCCGAGTCCCAATGAAGTGCTGATGACCGTGGTGATGATTCGGGTATACAAGTGCAGAGTCGAAGGCCATGGAATGACTCGGCGCGTGAGCAACGCGGATTAGTTCCGCAGCTTTGAAGAGGAGGCACGTGTTGAATGACATCTCAATCAAGTGCACAGGCGTTTCATTACTCGATACAAATTCGCTCTTTTGTGGAACAGGGGTTTCCTTGGCATTCCTCGCCCTTGTGAGCCCGATTTTGAACCGCGAAATCCGAGCCGTATCCTCCTGATTGCTCGGGTGTCCGAAGCGAATGCGGCGCGGCACGGGTCGTGCTCTGGATATTCCCCCGAAATTCGCGGGTTCATGTGATTGCCTGAGTCGAGATTCCAGGGACGGGGGTTGCTCCAGGGACGGCGGACGACCGCCGGAAATATTGAATTGGTAATTTCCCTTCGAATCCGAGGTATTCCTATTCTGCGAGACCCGCAAAGTCTGGAAGAGACCGTGATTACAGAACACGACAGGTTTGCCACGTTTGCGCGATGTCTGGCACGTCTTCGGCCAAAACAAGACTGGGTCTCCGATCATTTCCGCGGCGAGCTCAACGTTCTAAAATTCGCAAGGTTTACAGGTTGGTGCGAAACGCCGAAAATATAGCTGGGCAACTTCCGTGGTTCCCGTGGATGCATGACAATGCCGTTTCAGGTGAACGAATCGAATCGGAAATGCAGCTTTCGCGGATTCTCGTCGCGGTTCTTGTGTGCGCACAGGTCCTACTGACACAAGCGATTCCGTTCTCGGTCGGAGTTGTGGGCCTAGGCTTAGCAGGTCTCGCAGGTTTGAAACTCTTATATGGAACGAAGGTTAGTCCTTCGAGGAAAATTGACTTTTTTGAGAAAAATCGCTGGATTTTGCTCGTGAGAACGGTTGTTATCCATAAACGGAATGACTCTCCCGCAACCATTATTTTTTTAGCTGTTCCATCGAGATGTGCCCCCGGCGAGAGATTCCCCCACGATTATCATGATCGACCCAGTTTCGGGCACAGGACATCGCCTAGAGCTGTCGCCACGAGGAGCCTCCGTCGCGAAGGAGAGGGATGCGCGATCGGCCGACGTCGAGCGTTCGGCGGTGGTCGCTGTTGACGATGCCGGAGGCGATCTCGTCCACGAAAGAGTTACGTTAGAGAAGTTATTCTGCGCGCTCGGGAATCGAGGAAACAGTTAATAGCCTCGTCGGCGGGTCTCGTCCGCGATTAGAGGTATTAAGCGAAGACGTTCTCTGAAAGTGGTGGGTATTATTTTCCAGACTCGTAGAGACGCAAGCGGAGGAATCACGTTGAATAGGGGCTTCCTACGCTGGCTGAAGTCGATAGATGACGAGAAGTGCATCCGCAGGTTCTTCTGCGAACTCGGTGCTGATCAAAGCAATTTCGGAAAGTAAGTATAGCCTTTGAACTGAACATATCCCGTCAATCGAGTCAAGGTAGTCGAGTCCTCCTATTTCATCAAGCTTGGGGTGAGGAATTCGGTATCCATCCCGCGGCAGCTCACAATATGATTTTGCGAGGCTTCTACGGACATCTACATAGAATCCCAACTTGGACAATCCCAAGGCTCTGGAGATTCAGATGCCAGTCATGGGATGATTCAAGAGATTCCCATCGTTTAATTCATTCCGGAGAGACCAGTTATAGGTCGCCCCCTGTTTTCGCACTATGGGGGCACACTGAGACTATGATTGAAGGGACACTGTTTGAAAAGCCAAACGTCATAATTCATAACTTCGAGCTATGTACCTACATGAATGATAATCCGAGACATTGCTTAATGATTGATGCAAAACTTCAGTGTCGGACAAGTGACGAATATGCTCATCATGATGGGCGGTCTCCCGAGGAAGAGCTGGGCCCTGGACATGTATGATGCGGGTCAAAACGGAAAGCAGTGCCCCAAGACCTGCAATCGACATGAGCTCATGAAGACCATCGGATACCTGGAGAGACAATTCTTCGTGCCTTCTGTCCCTGGATCGAATTCTGAAGTCAATGAAAACGAAATACTAGAGTGATATTCTTGCGGGCGAGCCCGATGGTGGAGGGCCTCGACGAAACGATTTGCCTCCGTGATCGTAGAGGAAAGCGTATCCGCTCGATTTTCTTCTTGCTATCGCTGTAGATCGAAACTCAACGCTGTAACCGATGACTGTGTGAATCTCTTGGAAGATGCAAGCGATTCCCACGTCTATTAGCTATTCTCTGGACGAGCCAGTTCATAAGCGTGCACCGATTGGTCCTGTGCATACATCCATCGATAAATGACGAGTTGATATCCCGACAAATCTGTTTCGACGAATTCCTCACGTCCGCGAAATCGCTGCGGGTGAGCATGCGAACGCTTTTTATCACGTCGAGAAGAGTCCCGAGTTTCCGAAGGAGTTAGGCGGCGGAAATAAGTTCCCTCTCACGCAGCCAGGCTCGTCGCTGCGATTGATGCTAAAGTACAGTGCGGAGTGTGGTGATGCGACTTCGGTTTCGCGTGACAGAACTATCTTGGCGGCGTCGCTGTTGTTCCTGATGATGAGGCTGATGGTGGTGCGGTGGCAGCGACGACGACTAGAGAAGGAACACCTCAACACAATAATGAATCGTTTATTCTGCTCATCAGCTGATAGTCGTTAGAGGAAAGCTGAGAAGCGCTCATGGGAAACTTGGCAGCTTTTAAACTCACGCGTTGTCGCAAGCGAGCAAACAAGCAAGCGAGCAGGCAACTAAGACAGGCAAGCAAACAAGACGGCCGGCCCGCCGGCCGCATGGCTCGTTGGCTGGCGAGAAGGAAGCAGAGACCGAGGCAAACGTGCGGGCGTGACGGGAGTAAGAAAGGCGCAGGCAACTTAGCGCTGGCGATAGGACTCGGCGGCTGAAAGTACAACGCCTAACAAAACACCAGTCGACAAGGGACCCGAGGAGATAATTATCTTTGTTCTCAAGGTGTTGTCTGCTCCGTGAGGATCTTAGTGTTTTTTCAAGCCTCTCATTCACTGTTCGATGACGTTCTCGATGGTAATTCCCATTCCACAATAATTGTGAAAAAAAAAATTCCATCTGGAAGGGCTCCCGAAATGATTGTACATTAGTATTTCCCGATGAGTGCTGATCTCCGATGATTCTCTTCCGGTTTGGTCTCATGATCTGATTGCGTCGATCGCAGGGGCGAGCTCCACTCGCGAGTCATGGCTTAGTTCGATCCTCTCCGACGAGGTGAGTCGGCATAATTTCCGCGCGATCCCTATTACCGAAGCTCCTCAAGACTATGGGAAGCCTTCGCAGGCACGAGAGTTTCTTTTCCATTCTTGTTGCAGACGTAGGTATCTAGCGCGAGCAACAAGCGACGCGAAGATATATGAACCGTTATGTATAAGTGAGCGGAGTTGAATGTTAGAAGGGCGCGAACCTTCCGACCCGTACATCGTCAGTCAGACAGACGGATGAAGGAGCTGTGCAGGGGAGAAATATAAAGCGAGCGCGCGAATCTACCCGACCCGCCGGCGAATGGCTCAATGCCATTCTTCATTCTCACATCCATAGAGTCCCGCACTCTTTTCTCCCCTGTCTGCCGTCGCGTGTCTTTCGAATTTGTTTCTCGGGCAATTTTCGTTCTGCTTTCAGCCAGACCTGAAGCGAGAAGTAAAATAGAAAGGATTCGGAATTTCCGCTCGTGTCTTGCTCCGGAGTGCATAGTGTGAAAATCTTGAATTCTCTTCCGGGATCCGTCCGGTAAGTCGACCTGCCGTGGCCAAGCAACCCGACCTTCAGTTTGCCGGAGCTCTCGGACGTACTCGGGCGAGGCAAGCGGAGCTCGTGTCTCGGTCGGAGACGCCCAAGACACCACCTCGACGATCGCCCAAAAGATATTCGACCGGCAATAATATGAAGCCACCTTGAGCAGTGGTACTCCGGCAGCACAAGTGCAGCCCCGGAACCGACGGGTGACTCGGCGCGTGTGCGACGAGTAGTTGTTACATTGCTCCGGGAAGCGGTCACGTGCCGAGGTTGCTTGGAGTCAGGAGGACACGCTCCTTCTTCGAGGTCGAACAGAGTCGTCTAGGTTCGATCCAGGATGTACAGCTCATCGTTTCTGGACCTTTCTCGAAGCACCGAGACAGTCAGACGATCACTTTGCTGCTGAAAAGCGGGAAGTACCGCGCAGCCATAAGCTACGCGAGGCGGATGTCTCGAAGGACGGAATGGTTTCGGACCGCCCGCCCGAAGACCGCGTGTTACGCCGCGCCGTCGCGCCTTGCTCGCGCTGGAATCTCGCCGAGAACCCGGCCCGGTGCTGGGACTCGGTCAATCGGGGCCTTCCGCGCACATGGGAGCTGGATCTCTCCTAGGCAATGGTGCCGAGAGCCGGGGAAAGTCCCCCCGTGGAGGCTGAAAGCCGAAAAGCGCTTGTGGGGATTTCATTGAGTTTCCCAAACTCGTCCGTTGCCGCTAGCGGGGAAAAACCCATTGGGGAGTAGGGGAAACTAAAAAAACCTAAACCAGAAAAATGAGCTCGGGCTCCGAGCAGCTGTAGGTGAGCAGAAGCGGAAGTCTGCGCGTTCGAACGCCGGCGCCGCGAGATATGCCCCGATCCGGAGATTCTAGGATCACTGGGCGCATAGCTCAACCAGGTTGGACCAGACCGCCGGCGCCGTGAGCAAAACTGCGCCTAGAGCCACAATCGGCGCGAACATTGGCGATCGAGTGGAGGCATAAAATAATGCACCCGATCGTAGACGATTACTCCCGACTCCCTCACATTCCTCGACAGAGGTATTGGCGGGAAGTGACAGCCTTTGAATGCTTATTTTGCTCTCCCTACAGACAAGTCCATGCCCCGTTCCGACAACTTGACGTGGCGTGACCGCATCTCCTCTTCTTTCCGTGCCGCTGCCGCAGTAGTTGTTGTTGCTGTTGTAGGAGGTACCGACGAGATGCCGACCGAACAGCAGATCGCTCGGGGAGCCTTGGCCGCCCCGCCGCGAAGGCGGGAGAAGGGTGAACCGTGAATCTGTTTCCTTGACGTGCGAAACGAAACAGACGAGAAGACCCGTTGAGGGGTCCGCCCGTGAAACTCGCGCACTCGTCCGAATGTTGGCCCCTCACTTCGGTAGTCGATACCTGACCCGCTTAGATCAGGGCATAGGTGAATCGAAGAAGGGTCCAGACTCCGACTGAAACTGATGGATGCTCTGGCAGGAACAACGGTTCCCGATATTCTTTTAGCACTTGGTTTGGATGTCATCCCTCGCACCTCAAACAGCATCATGCGGACGCGACCCGTTAGTTCCCGCCGTTGGTCCGCGTATCGTTCCGAGAATGTTTCGTTTTGCGGCAGAGCGTAACCCATCGACGATTGCTATGCGTAAACTTCAACATTACAACTCCGCACGTGTGCTCCTGACTTCCCCGGGCAGCGCGCATCCATCCGAGTGGCGCTAGCGAGGTCGTCGGTGGTTTGCTGCTCTGGTTGCTGCTTCGAGCTACGACTGAGTGGGCAGCCACGGTAGCAGCAAACCAATTGAACCTCGATCGAGGCTCCCTTACCCACCGACCCGCCAGGTCACCCCAGGCCCTGTTTTCCCCACCCCGAACATGGCGTGCTCGAAGCCTAACTTCAAGCTCAGAGGTCATCATCAAACTTCTCGATCCACGGTTCCGCCGAGTGGGTTTGATCCAAGTTGATCGAGACAAAAACTCGATTATCTGCTCCCATTGCCCGTTCGCTCCCTAGAAGGGAACGGGGAGGAAACAAGCCGTCGAATCCTCCCGGTGCTAAGCGACTGGAAATCGAATTCTTCCGCGGCCTCTTCGACAAAATTCCTCCGGAAAGATCCAAGCGAATCCCATTCGGTCATATCGTCGTCGATATCCTGAGGTGTGGGAGAATTATGGAGCGCTCCGGACTTTTAAGCGACGCTGCCGAACTCGAGGAATCACCGGAGGTCCAGGACTTGTGTGTGTTTTGCGCCGCTGCGTACCCTGCGGAAGAATTCAAATCGGGTTGTTCATTGTTTGCTAGGAATATCGTTTCTCGTACTCAGTCGCTGTCGAGGGGGCTCGCAAACGAGCGAGCAGGCGGGCGGGCGGACTGGCTGGCAAGAGCCCTTTATCCAGCCAGTCCTCTCGCATTTGGCCCCGGTTCGTCATCGCCCGCATCTTCATGTTGAGCGAGCTCTTTGGTTTCATGATCAAAAAACATCATCTTTCCCTCGTGGGTGCTTTTTCAACGGAGGAAAAAATACTGTAACAGCGTCGCGAGCAACAACAACGACCGGCAGTGGAACAAGCCTTCTGCTGTGTCTCGTTCAAGTCGCGCCACTCATTTCAATTCTTTTTGAGTTCTGGGGGGAACGAGAAAGAAAAAAAATGAATCCTTGAGAACGAGCTCAGCGGATACGCGGCTGCGAGATCGCGTCGCAGTGCAGCCTGTTCCCAACAACTTCGTCTTCGATTCTTCGAGACCCCGCGATGCTTCCCTAGTTCCCGCGAATCCCGTTCAGAAAACTCGGAGGGACTCGTGTGCTCGGGGAAGGACTGAGTGATATTTGATTCCATTAGGATTCCGGAAAGTTCTCCTCCGAAACTCTTCGTTCAAGCCGACGGAAATAATCAAATCGCAGTAAGTATCGGTCGTCGGGAAGAAAGAAGTTTGCCGGGAACCCGCCCACAGACCGTCGAGAAAAGCTTCTCTCGACAAGTTAGGCCGACCTTCCCGCAGGTGTTTCATTCGGTCACGGAGCTCGTCTTGGCATGAATAGAGCCCTGATGATTTCTGTTTCACCTCTGAGAGCACCTTCGCCGCTCGCAGAGGAGCGGCGATTGGACCCGCTACAACTTGCTCCACTTGACCCATTCCGACAAAGCGGAGGACCAGGCTGGACCTACCGAGATGGAGTTGTTGCGCAGGAGTTGCCACAATCAGAGAATGACATCTTTCCGTGGTCTCTGATTGTGCTTATCTGGGGCGGGAATGTTTGACACGAACTAGGCGTCCACCGATCAGTAATCGGGGAGCGGTCCGACCGACCGACGACGGAGGAGGAGGATAAGCTTTCGGATATGGCGAAAAGCCGAGCAAAACGCTCCCGAGCACGTTTGGCCTCTTGCGCTCCTATCTCACGGTCTCGAATCAAGAGAGCCCCGACATAGGAGGTCCCTTGGAACGCGGCGGACGCGCCAACTCATTCGCGTAGCAATGAGGATACGAGATTATTCCATCCTTTTTTGTTAGCAGCTCGTCGTGAGGGTCGATTAACTAGATTGTCACAGTCATGCATTCGTCGATCCTCGACGGATCGGTCCTAGAGTGGAGCGGAGAGATCCGGCACTCGACAAGTTCATGAAAATATTCAAGCGAGGAAGGATATCAGTCTACTGCGGTTCAAAGTTCGATCAAAATTCGCTCATTCCTCCAGTGAGCTTTCGTGTGCTGTTAGCATTAACCTTTGCAAATTACAGAGCGCCGGCTGAGTGAAGCAAGGGAGATTATACGCTGGCTGTTTCAGGAGCAATATCCTCCCACTCTCCCCCCGGACTCGCTCCGACTTGCCGTTCTTTAAGGATCTCTGCACAAACACACTCACTCCTCGAATCCATCCATCCGCCCATTCATCGGGGTGAACACGTGCAATCGTTATTTAATAGCCACTTGAGTTGCTCTGTTGAGGTTCAGGTGTGTCTCTCGATGAGGACACGGGTTAGCTCATGGCGGCTTCGGTCGTTCGAGAACAGCGAGTCGGTGGAAGGGGCTCCTGGGGATCGAAGAGATCACGATTTGCTTTGGGGGACGGTCGGGCCGGCCGGCCGCCCGGCCAGCCAGCCAGCGGTCGGAAGCTCGTCGGCTCGTTTGTTCGAATGGGAGTGTTGATACAAGTGTGCTCCGAGCGAGCACTGCTGTTTTGATTGCAAGTAACGTCACCCTCGAATGCCTAGCTGGCAGCCATTTTTCGTGCCGGGCACCGAGCCGATCGACCCCCGGGAGATTTGTGGAGCGAGGATGAACATCCCGTTCCACACACACATGTTTGATGACATCTAAATCGCATCATTTCGTCACCACAGGCATCAGTCACCACACTTGATGCAATCGCGATAAATCCAATCGGGGAGAATAAACAGAACTCCGAACCACGTGTGTCGAAGGAGAAACCTCGGCATCAGCAAAAACAATAGGCTCGTCTGTGTCTAGGGGGGGAGGGGGTGGTTGGGAAGTATTCTCAAATAGACGGGGTCTGAGAACTTCCTCCTGGAGAAGAGAAACCTTGAGGAGCAGAGACTATCGCCGAGATTCTCCACTCGATGGCTCTCGGCACGATTCTGCGGTCAGGAGGGTTCTTCATCGAGTCGGCCGTCGATCGGTGCTCGTCGGTGCGCGGTCGCCGGATAGTCCCGAAATTCAGAAAATTAAGCAATCATCGACACGGAGGCCGCGCTTCGCATCGATCATGCTCATCGTACGTGAGCGCTGATCAAATACAAATTCAACAGCCACCGTAACCGTCAATCGTCACTTCAGAAATCTGTTGCTCTTCACCCTGTCTCGTTCGTCTGGCGGCGAAGTGCTCATCATTTTCCGATCGATCAGATCTTGGATAAACAGCTTACTTGAACTTGAAATTATTAGACTCCAAGTTTTCGTGAAGAATAAAACCAACCGACAGAAAGCCGTCTGCTGTGGCACGAAAGCGGAGCTTCCGCCGCCGAAAAAAATTCGATGAAAGACTAACCGCTGATAAGGCATGGGATTTGGATCTGGCATCCGTCGACAAGTCAGCGGTCGACTCTTGACGCCAGCAAGATTAGCGGACCCAGATGCGACTTCAGGAGATCCGAGGACGATATAGAATCAGTTCCGTAGATTTAGTCTTCGATTCAGATCGAGTCCCCTAATTGAGAACTCGCCATCAGAGCAGAATCTCGTCGTCGACGCTTGAGTTGGAATATGTGAGTGCTAGCGGAATTCCCACTTTCAGGATCAAATGTCGACCGGAGAAGGGAAGGCACGGCGAGCAAGTGAACGAGCGGCACACTTTTAAGCCTTGCTCCACTTCTCGGATCGGAGGCAAACATATTGGGTTACATTATATCCCCTCAACAGAGTGGAGAACGACGCGAGCGAGGGAGTTGAGCATACGAAGGGGAGAACGGGGAAGGGAGCTTTGCTACTCGTAGCGCCGCCGCCACCAACGACAACGACGACGACTTCTCTCGCGCTTACTCATTCACTCATTCTCACACCCATCGTACAAAGATCGCGTTCTAAGCTCCGTCGAAAGCAGCGCTCGAGAAACTTTTCGAGAGTTCACTCCCATCCCTCACAAGCCGACGTCCCCAACGCTCACGATGCTTCTGATGCTATACACTGAAAGATGCTGTCCACCGGTAGACAGCAGAGATCCGAGCGCGACTCCATCAGCTTCCGAGGTCGAGAAATTTCCGCTCAGTATCCGTGTAGAAATGTAATCTTCATATGGGGCATGGCGATCGCTACCCCCTCAACGCGGCGCTGCTCCGATGAACCGATATTTTTCCCGCGAATATGGGTAGAGTTAGAGAGTACGGTAGAGACGGTGGAGAGTTCTGATTCCCTAGAGAGCGTTTTTTTCATGGAAAACTTGGGTCTGAGATCCACATCAGATCGAATGCACGTTGAGCTTGATTTGCGAGGTTCTCTATTCCGCGGGAGAGCTCTCTTCTTCAAACACTCCTTGAAAAATTCGCCGCTCATGTAATCTGTGGGAAACTGCTACTCTTCGACTCGTCTCATCAAGCTGTGGCCAAATTGTTGCGTACGACACTTGAATGAGAACTTTTCACAACTTCGCACGGAGAGCAACGATCCTGTCCGGTTACTAAGAGAGTCGGAGCGGAACTTGAGGTGTTCCTGAGGAGCTTGGCTAAGCAGAATTTTATGCAAATATCCACACAGACTCCGACCTGCTGGTTGGTTGGCCGCCTGCCTGCCCTGGCGAATCGTCTCTGGCTGCTGCATTCGTGAGCCATAATTGAATATTCCATCAGATTTCCATCGTTGCATACGCGGACAGCTCATCCTCCTACCGGTGCCCAGGCAGCGAACCTCGTCACGGGCAAGTGTGGATTGTTTTTTTATGGGACGTCCGATCCAGGGAATTCAACCATCGGTCTGAACTTGGCGAAATTATCTTGCTGGCCTGGGACAGACAGGTCAACGCGATCAAGCCGGAAGAAATTCTCATAACGCCGTCGCATCCAGGATTCGAAAGAAGATTCGAATGCACGCTGGGGGCAAGAATGTCGGGATGGTCAACATTTCGGCTCAAGTGCCAAAACGAACCCAGCAAAATCTATTGGATTGCCGCTGCGGATACCCTTCTATCTCCTGGGAAGGCTCGGTGTCGCTGCCATTGACTCCGATTGATCCGGCCCCGGTACTGCTTCGCCGTTTGCCCGCTCGTCGGTCATTTGCTCTCTTCTCAGGTGCACCCCGTCCTACGTCAAAGGCGGTCGAGCGCGAATGTGGCTTCCTCTTCGGAAGCTCACGCTCCAGCCACCCGCTGTGACTCGCTCAGGCAACGCGAGTCCGCACTGGACGGGGCGGCGCCGGCGCTCGCTGGATCTCCAATGGACGCCACACTTCTGCGTCATTTTTCCATCTTCGGCAGAAGTCCCGAATATCCTGGTCCCAACTATGCGGTTGATCGCAGAGAATTGCATGAGTTCACAGCGAAGCGTCCGCGCCCCCGGGAACTCGTACACATTGGAATCGAATCAATACCGGGAAGATCGGCCTTACCCTCTGCAGGCCACAACACGCAAACGGAACCTCTGCGTCAGGCCGAACGTCACGCATCTCGTATCCGAGACCAAACGGCAAGAAAATAGACGATTCTCTCGACGAAGTTCCATCCGTCCACCAAATGGTTCTCGTTGGCGTCGCTGCGGTCTCGGTCCGTTCAGACTGAAACTAACGGGAGCTGGTCCTTCTTTCTCCGAGAGCAGTTTGTCGCTGCTAATTAATCGAAGACGTACAGAAAAGTAAACGAAACCGAGTGCGCTCGTGCGTCGACAGTCAGATGAATTTCGTATAGCGGACTCTACTGCTTCGTCCGTCACGCTCTCTTCCGGAATGAAAGCGTAGCGGGACAAGTACAACGAAAAGGAGAGCGACGAGGAGCAGGAGATGGAGAAACCGCCGCAGGGACAGTGAACGAGCACGACACGAGCAACGATTATGTTAATATTTCATTTTAATGAACAGTCGGCCCTCTTTGCCATTGTGCCCCACACCAGCTCAGCTCGAGGGCAAGATGAATGGACGCATAATACTAGTGGCCGCCAGTTGTCGGTCCATGCTGCGCTGCGGTCGTCGTAGTCGTTATTTGCCGGTTGGTTCCAGTGCCTTCTGTCTCGTCTCGATTCAATTCCGTCACCGCGAATGCTTCAGGCTTTGCCCTTCGAATCTGCTTATCGATGGCAACGGAAGGTACGGAAGGTGCGACTGAAGACCTCTTGAAGACCTATATATATAGCCGATATTGCAGATGAGAATGAATTATTGACCTCGCGATCCTCGTTCCGGAACATTGTCGAGGGAGCAGACCGAGGCGATAATCGAGCGCTCAATCAGTTTTCCGGGGCTTCGTTCGATCCGTATCCGCCTTGAATTCCCCAAATTCCTGTTTGTCCGTGTCAAGTTTCCCTTCCATAGTGAGTCCACATTCCGAAAACCATAGATCGAATCTTGAAACTTCTATCCGTGGATTGGGCTCAATCTGCGTTGAGAACCGCCACGACAACCCAACTTGAGCTCATGGAAATTCACACTCCACGGCACGGTCACAAGAACCATCCGAGGTAGATTCACGATGAGTCTGCCCGGATATAGAAGTGGGACTCGGATTATAGGAAGTTACAGACCGCTCCCCGAGCAAGTAGGGATCGGTGCCTTTCCCCTGGATAACATCGGGACCTGTTGTCAGCTATCAGAGGACCGTTATTCAGAGAAAGCTGTCTCGAGGAAAATCTACCACCGTAGGAATCGCGCTCTATGAAAAAATCAGTGAAAATTTCAGCTCTCTCGGACGATGCCGTGAAAATATGCAGAGCGGGAGAGCGGCGGATATCCGAATCGGCTGTCACTCATTTGATATCGCCGGTGTTTCGGAGAGGAAAATTTGCAACAGAAAAGACTTGTCAAGGCCTGGTAATTTAGTTGTTGCAAGTTGGTCGCCGATGACGATGACACGTGCGGCACCAACTTCTAGGTCATCTCGAAACAGATGCGCGATATTTAGGGTCATTCCTCGTAGACCATAAGTCACTCCCGGTTCCTCCATAACAGCTTTAGAGTCAGTGCCTGCAGATCACGTCTGGGCTCGAGGACGGTAAGTTTCACATGAACTCTGATTGTAGAGGTCGCCAGGAATTTTCCGACCATCCCATCGAGGTGTCATAGAAAGTGGGGAAAACATTCACGTTGCCGCAGTCTTCACGAGACAAGAACGGCTTGGAGACATAGTGACAGCTCCCGGACGAAGTGATCTGTGTCGATGGTCTGCAGCAGCACTGGGTAAGGATAGAGGGAAATATTCTGGCTGTTCCTGCCCGCTCTATCGGAGGCGGTTCTGACTTCTCCTCGTGAAAAAGCCATTTGGGAGCTACAGGTGTGCTGATTCTTGCTCTCCGAGAGTCATTATCGACATGAGCGAGAAACTGAGCCATCTTTGTTCCACTCAGGACTCACTGAGCTTCGCTCGAGCTTCTGGAGTGCTGATTGAGGCCTGAGTTGGATTTTGCATTCCATCACACGCCCTGTCCTCATGTACCTTGCGAGCCTGAAGATCCCTCCCGATGGATAAAGCGCCGTTTTTTCCGCCAATCTAGGGACCCGTTCGCATAGAACTCTTATCGGTCACCGATCGAGGGACAGTTGTTCGATTTGAGAGTCTCTCTTAGACCCGATTGCCTGGTATCAACTGAATTTTGACTTCGCCCGCAAACCACCCGTCTCGCTTTCGACGGGCAACACGGCAGTCGAGAATCAGAACTTGAATGCTCTAAAAACCCGAGCCCCTGTAGTCCGAGCTCTGTACTCTCAAAGACTGCGACTCAAGGATTCCTATCCGAACATTCTTGATAGAGCAAGTCTGCGTAGATGTCGGAAGATCACAGAACTCATTGTCTCTCCGCGCCTGCTCAGGCTACAATGCGATCTCCGAGATCGAATGACGAGCTCAGGAACGGGAAGAGTTCTTGTGGAAAGTGGCGCTGCGCATCTCGCAGTCCCATGAAGACGACTGCGATAGGAAGAGAATAAGTGTCCTTCGAGACGGAGAGATCCTCCTCGGGTACTCGGATGCTTACGCAACTTTATGTTGGAGGCTACGGACCTCCGAAAACCCAGTCCGCTGTTGGCAGCATACGACGGCGGTCGTTGTTGTCGACGTCGTCATCATCATCATCATCATCGTGACAGAGCCGAAAGGAGTCGAGTCTCGACTCTTTCCCAGAGTCAGCTCAGGAGTAAGGAGTCGTTGTCGTCATCGTCGTCGTCGTGGTCGAGCATGGGAGGCGGCGACTGCGGATAGGCGGGGCTGTGACCACGTGACTCGGCTCGAAGCGAGTGAATTCACCAGCCGAGTGAGGAGCGCAACCAAACGAAGGAGGAGGACGAGGATCAGCCAAAAAATCAGCCTAGATAGGTCCTGACGACCGCCGAGAGAGGCTCTCCGAGCCGCGAAGAGATACTCACTCTTCGGAAACATATCTCTGTCTGACTGCATTCTCCGACCCGTGTTCTCTGTAGAGGAAAAACCGCTAGCTCCGTTCGCCTGCTTGCTCGACCATCAACGTCGCCCTTGTGACGTTTTGCCATGACCTCAACCCCTCAAGACTGACTCTGAACTCTGACCCGACCGATGATATGATCACTGACTTCACTTGACTTCATCACTCCGATCCGGCTCACCTGGACTTTCTCCGATTATCTCCTCGACTACCATGGCGGCGCCATCGTTTGCGACGTAGACCGATATTAAGGAACCGATTGTTGCTCTTGTGAATTTCTCCGGTAAAAACCCTTCAACCGATTCATCTCCCGGTACGTCTCAGCTCAGCAGGGAGTGACTCTATCACCAATATCATGGATGTTGCGACACCCAAGGTGCCAACTCCTAACGAGGTGAGTACGGATTCAGGAATCTATCTAGGAGCGATTGGGTTCCCGCCTCGACAGTCCCGGACATTTTTGTTTCTTCCTGACAGAGCCAGATCCAATTATTGTATGTTCTCCGCTCGTAACGTTGAACCTCAGCTGATTCACGAAAATGAGCCATGAAAGCAGCTGATTTTAGAGTCACTCTCAGTGCCCGCAAGCTACTTGATCGACAATGCGCGCGAAGTGCCTTGATTTCCTAGTAGTGCGGTATTCTGCAAGGTTTTGTTCTTCGAGATGGATTCAGGAGTCCAAGTGTATATCATACCACTCGTTCGAGCTCTCGAAGCGGGTGCGAGCTCTCCAGAAAAGTGAAACCGGTCTCCGGCCACATCATATCTTCTCCCCCAACTGAAGGAGCTGATGAAGCCTCTTATCGATATTCGTGTGACATTTATGGGTTTTCTGGACGGACGTTCTATCCCGATGACGAACAGATCATCCCTCGATTGATGCCTAACTTCTTGACCGCTGGAGCGCGCCGAAAGAATTTGAGCAAGGTGAAATTTCGACTTCGCCTTCCCCGGGGCGACCCGACCCCCTAATTAGATGGTCTGTGATTTCTCTCTAGGTGAGAGAAATATTCCCTCAAACTGCCGCCGAAACCTAAGGTTCCGACGCTAAGGAACTTCGATCACCCCATTCCTGAAGTCAATGTTCTCGGAATTATTGACTCCGACTTCGATCCGAGACCGCGATTCAGGCTCACGGCCTAAACGACGTTGAGTTATTGATCGCTCATGGCCAGAGTTGTTTACTGACGTCCCGCTTTAATTTCAGTCTTTTCGATGGCCTTGGGCCAAGAGCGCCGGACAGACTTTGCTAGCGAAGTGCGACTCGACGATGGAAAAGCGTGAGTTGCCCAAGTGAAAGCCCAGTTATGTCCGCCGGTGTTATTTAAAACTATAGCTTCCTAACTTTGAAAGACATTCGAATGCTCTCTGGCTGCAATTCTTGTAGGTACGTTTGTGTAGGGTTTTGTCATCTGGTTCTGAGGTCGATTGATGGAAATCCTATCACAGTCGTCACGCAGGGCTCCGGATGCCGTTCTCCGGCTCTCATCCTTGTGGAAAATCTCTCGAAGACTATGCGAGATACCGAGAGAGCGCATTAGATATTTCACATTTCTCTAGCTCGACAAACAACTGAAATATCCGCCGAATACCACGGGACTGATAAGGACGTAGGAGTCGACAAAAAGAGTTCACTCGAGGGCATTACTGGGAGAGAGAGAGCAGAAACCGACCGAGAGACCGTCAGTGAGCTTGTCCGTGTATGTCTGCGTGCGGTGGTTTCTATACGCTGCGAGCTTGAGCGCCACGGATTGGCTCGGCCCTCACTCCTGGGACGGGCCTAAGTGGGCTGACTTCGTAGCTTCTCTCTATTTTAGTCTCATTATGAATGAACGAGGGAGCGAATGAGAGCGATCCACTGAGAGTGAGCTCGCGAACCACTGCCGCCAGGACTCTCGTTTCGACACTTGGTGTCGTTGACGCGGACGGCGGTTGATCTCGAGAGGAAACGCAGCGCCAGTGTAGAATACTCCGCCTGCACGAACCGTCACAGATCGCGCGTGAGAACTGTCATACTCCATTGCGAAAGCTTCAGTATTCAGTTCGATCCGTTCCGCGACGTCCAATGCAGAGTAAATGATCCCATCGCTCTGAAAAGAGTGTGCCAAGACTGTGCATCCGATTAAGTTCCCGTATTTTCCGGTGCTCGGACTCCGACGTTGACTTGACTCCATTCCCGAGCAATCCCCCCGTGACCTCATCGATCCTTCCAACGATCTCCCTCCCCCCTCGTTCCGCTTATGAGTCTAGTGTCAGGGAGCGAAATACATAGGAAACAGTGCGCTCGAGGGGTGTCAGTGCCTGCAAACTATGATCTTCTACAAGAGTAGGATTGCTCTTTCGTCGCTGCCTCTGAACCTGGACGACTTCTGTGAGTACTTTGTTCGTAGTCACTTTTCTCCAGATGAGACGTTCTCGCGATCACCTTCCAGCTGTGAATGTATAAGCCTAACCAACTCGCCCACGAGGACTCGTATTTTAATGATTAAAAAAAGTGTTGCGCCTTGTGAATATCTACCATTTGGGCTAAGATTCGGAGTCAATCCGCAGGAATACGAGAATCCGATTGAAGCTATGATCAAAAATTTAAGCGTAGAGGCTCTGCTGAATGGCGGCTGCTGCGCCCAGATTCGATTAACATTTGACCCCGCGGAACGAATGCTGTCGTCGACTCCCGTAAGCTCGGTGTTTAGCCGCGCGGTCGATCGGTAGGTTGGACGGCGAATTAGAAGGGAGATCGATCCCATGATGGTAGACGAGGCGTGCAAGAGAAACCAGTGCGTAAGTCGCTTGATAGGCAATAGAAGACCTTCGATTGAACACATGTTGAAGCGATCGGGATTCGTGAACGGAAGTACTCGTTAGCGACGTCATGAGCACTCGTTTTCGTTTTTTCTCTCACTCAGCTCCTCGTTTTTAGTTTTTCTTCAAGTCCTCCTCGAACAGCTGTGAGTTTATTGAAAGTGAAGCCACACGTTTTCTCTTGCATCCAAACTCAGCTCAGATTAGCCCTTCATCGAGGACAAGTGTTGTCGATTTTCGTATCCTGTCCATCTCCGTCGTTGATCGACCGTGGACGACGAGTCTAGAACCCATGTTCTGCGGAAATTCCATGATCAATGAGTCTACGGCTCCGGCGTCGGGTGTCGGATCCGACGGTCGCAAGAGCGATTTGAAAACGAACACAAACCACCTGGAACCTTATGGCCTTGAGTAGGAGGACAGTCCTGTGAACTCTCCGTTACTAATAGAAGTCAAGTCGGAAGTTCGAAAAAGCTGTTTTTCGCGAAATTGCTGTGCGTAATCCGTCGGTCCCAGAACTTCCTACCGTGACCGTGTCTGAATCGGCGTAGTAGTTTTCGGCATTGAGTTTTCGAGGCAATTCGCAAGTGGTTGGGCTCAACAAGTCACGACTTTGTGACTCCACTCGATGGTCGTGGACGTTTCGTCATTTGAGGCCGCCGCGTTCGAGAGCAATGAAGCTCTTCGCCAGCTCCGAGCTGCTTCGTGGGCGATTAAAGTGGGTTCTCCCATACAGGAGTGCATACCCGTCGAGAGCTGTATGTTGATTCCAGTGTGCGACGTCGTACATCTGGGGAGCAGCGGAGCATAGAAGAAACACATCCGAACCTTGATTTAACAGCATATGGCAGACGAACGCGCGGCTCGTGGTGAGAACCGCGAAGACTCCTCTCGCTAACGGAATCATTCTCATGGTAGCAGATTTGTCCAGAGTGGGAGCCATTGCCTTCCGAGCATACGAATGAATTCTCATTAGACAGAAGAGAGAATTTAGCGATTCTCTGACTTCTGAACCAGGCATCTAGACTCGAGGAGAGTTTTTGGCGCGTCTTTCTTCAAATCCAATGATTCGAGCGCCGTAAGTGATCGCCATCCGGACGGTGTTCATCGGATTAAGGAGTTGCGGTTAAATAGGATCGGTCGGTGTTTGTCTAGAACTCGGGCAAACCGCCCTCGACGGATTTGTAAATTCGATCCGGGGGGCTTGTTGGTCAACCTCGCCACCGGGGCATCAATCCCAACTCTCAAAGTCGCTCCGACGTCTGCGAGAGGGGATGTCTCGGTTGCCAACTACGAGGATTCCATCAGGACTAGTCCGGCATTCCTCGCTTCAGCTCGGTTGCTCTCATAAGAGACATGACTGACCGAGCGGACGGGAAGCCAGATGAGTACCGGAGAGAAAAAGTCTCATTTTTCGGATGAGATAGCCACCATTGATAATAATACATCCACGACAGCCGAAGTATCGCGAGACATGAGCGTATGGAGGAAGACAAGAAAGCGAAAAACTCCGTAAGTTAAGGCGTTCTTTGGTGGTCGTCTCTGGAGAATTGTGTATTGCCTCAACTCGCTCAGCAAGACCTCATCTCGGATTACTTCGAGATACAGAACGGTAGGAACTCCAGCAGTGTCGAAACAGTCGACTCGAGTGGTGTCAAATGCGCAACCGGGGCGGAGCCCTCGAAGCCTCTTTTGTCGTATATTGTGAAGTTAGATGCGTGTTTTGGCCAAACAGTTTGTTGACAATGTGCTAATGTAAAATACATATACGAGGAGCAACAAAATGCACAACAAAATATCGAATTTCTCACGCGCTGCGGGAACACGCGGCTCTCCGGTGTCCCGTTACGAGCCGGCTGGCTCTGTGGCTGATGACTGTTACAATTGCGAAGTTTCAAACGTCTGAGTAGACGACTCATTGTGTATGTGTGTGTGTGAACGGTGCTCCGCAGCCGGCTACCGCCTTCGGAGATCCGCCTTGAAGAGCATCATGTCGAATATCTCACTCGCTAAGCTCATGCACTCATCTCAGCGACATAAAAGGTGTTATCCAATGGCTCATGCCCAAGCTTCATTTTCTTCACCTTCCGTACGAGCCGATCTTCGGATGAACGTCGGGGGATCACTGTACTTGATAAATGTCTAGAAGATATCATCCGTCGTTTTGATCGAGGAGCTCGATTCCATGGGAGCGATCCCAAAATCGCGAACTTCTCGGGCCCGAGCGGCTCGAACTCGAACTTTCTCCATCGAAAACTTCAAACCGCGAACGATGGCAAACTCCGTTGCCGCTTCGAGGGGAGCGCTCCGGCATCGAAGTTCTTGGGTCAAAATTTTCGCCCAAGAGGTATGGCTCGACTTTGAATATCTAATCAATATGTAATGGACGATTGGCTGGGAAAACCACCATATGGACAGACCGTTGCCCGCTCGCTTCGGGGGGACTCGGTCCTGCCACTCGATGATAGCGTTCTCGACACTCCGAGAGATGTATGAGCTCACATCGGAATCCAGCGGTGGCAGAGGCGGCGACCGATTCGCGAGATGTCGTCGTCGACGATAACTTGCCGAAAGGAACGGAGACTTCGTGATATGGGCGATTCGCGGGAACAAAAACATACTGAGGGATCTCTCACGGGTTTCCCTATCTTTTCCTGCCGCTATCTTCCCGCGGAAAGTTGTTTCCCGATTGTCGAGCGTGATTTACCCTCAGTGCCGATTCGGTTTCTCCGTGGGTTCCTTAGAAAATCGGAGGTGAAATACCGTGAAGCAGCAAGTCCCGCGAAAACAGCTCTTCCTCGACGGGGAGCAGGAAGAAGAATTTGCTCTATGTGCCCGGGGGATTCACAATATGATTATTTCGTTTCAGCTCGTCCATTGGGCGGTGATCGTCTACTAGATATACCTTGCGGAGTTTGCGGTGATCGAAGCAGTGGAAAGCACTACGGAATCTACAGCTGTGACGGTAGGTTTCTGTGAGCTACGTCCTCTGTTCGCTTAATCTCCGACGTTTTCGGAGCTTCCCCGTCCGAGCTGTCTGAACTGGTTATGGGCACAAAGCCGTTCAGGTCTCCGGGCGAGGCGCACGATGGCGTCCCAGCTTTCATTGTGGACTCTGGGTGTGAATCGAATCTCTGAAACCCTATACCTACTACTATATCTCGTGATCTCTGATCATCAAGCTCGATGCACAATCCACAATCATGAGCCAAATGTTTTGTTGGTGATGCCCCGAGACCGGATAGGGTCCGAGAGAAGGACTCGGATTGCTCAGGGATACAGCGAGCATCGGCTGCATCCATTCCCCGTGTTTCTCGCACTTCGCGGCGGCTAATGAAGAATGGTGGAGTTTTTGTCGGAGACTTTTTCCGTTCGCGATCCTCACGCGGAAGGGTTAAGGCCATTGCCCACGAGTGCCTCATGTGCTGTCCAACTATAACGATAGGGTTCGTTTCCCTCCGCAGGCTGCTCAGGCTTTTTCAAGCGAAGCATTCATCGCAACCGGGTGTACACGTGTAAGGCCCAGGGCGACTTCAAGGGCAAGTGTCCTATTGACAAAACGCACCGCAATCAGTGTCGCGCGTGCCGACTCAAAAAGTGCTTCGAAGCAAGCATGAACAAAGACGGTAAGCATGAGCTATCGGATCGTCATAACGCACAACAAAATGAATCATACGAAAAGCGAATGGTCGTATTTATCGCCGCGAGTTATGTTGACGGAGATGAATGGCCTTTGGCCGTTTCAGTGGCCAGATCGACGTCCTACACGGACTGTGGATTTTCACCCTATGCTCCGGTGTTTTCAGCCGTTCAACATGAGCGAGGACCTCGAAAACCGAAATTCAAAGACGTGTCGGACATGGGTGGTCCCAAAATTCCGAAAAGCCCGTTTTTCACGCAAAATCGGCATCGGTGAGTTTTCTTTTCTTCCTCTCCTTCCAAGATGGATTCCCCGTATTACTTGTTTTCTCTATACCGTGCCGCTTGCATCGTCGGTATGTCACAGAAATAGATGGTGTGTCACGCAGCGGATTTCGTACAACAAGAGACGATCCATCTTTTGACGTGGGCACCGAAAGGCCGCTAAGCCTCTGGGACCGTGTCGAACTGGCTGGCTGGCTGTTTCCTTCGATGTCCTGCAGGCTTATAATGGACAGAGTGAGAACCGGGAATAAAAGGAGGAGGCCTGCCCTCCTCGTTCCGTTGTCTTTTATATGTTCCCCGGACCGTCATCCTCCAGCCGCTCGATCGTTTGGTCGGTCGGTCGGTCGCTCGGCTGGTCCTCCGAGGGAGCAGGCAGGCAGCGAGCGAGCTCGTTTCTTATTCGTCGATGACGTCTCGATTGAGCTCTTGTATGTGTTGATCCTTTGCAGGGACAACGGACCCCTGTGTGGTGGAGCCCCTCCGACGAGCTCTCCATTCTTACCGCCGGGTCCCCCGCTAGCGTTTTCCCCTTCGCCTCCATATCCCTCAGCTTCGGCGGTCCCGCCTTCGTTTCTTTCCTCATCCTCTCCACTATCGTTGCCGCCCGCCCTGATGCTCAACTCCTCTGCTGGACTCCTTCAAATGCTCCTGAACCCAACGAGTGCAGCAGCCTCCGCTCTGCGCGGTCCTCCACCTCCTCTGCCGCCGGCGCCTCAGACTGCCTCCGATTGGACCACCAGAACCCCGACAACCTCTCCGCATTCATTAATGGGTAAGCCGAGCACTTTTCTTCGACGCATGCCGAACAGCCGAAACGCCTCGTATCACACCCCGATCTTCTGTCGACGCTCTATGAATATCACGTCCGCTACGGACCCGATCGGGAAGCTCTTCCGCGGACTGCCAAGTTTCGCGTCGTGTCCCCTCTCGGGATCTGGAGTCGCGGCTCATCTATCGGAGCTCAGACTCACAATACCATTCAACTCTGAGATTCTCCTCCCTCATTTTAAGACCTCCCCAAACCCTGCCTTCTGTCTTTCCAGGTCTGACAGGATTCGCTCGACCGCGTTCACCGTCGACGGAAGATACGTCCGAACGTCCACCGTCGAATTGCACTTCACCGTTACTCACGGTGTCTTCGTCGGCATCTGAAAGCGGTTCGACTTCGACAGAAGTCCGTCCTAGCGGACCTATAATGGCTCCCCCTATAGCTGTCGCACCGTTGGTGGGAGCAACGACTCAGGAAATCACAGCACGACTCCTGTTCATGGTAATCCGTTGGGTGAAATGTCTTCCAACGTTCCAAACTCTTTCTCGCGGAGATCAAGTGTGTCTGTTGGAGGAACCATGGAAGGATCTCTTTCTGCTATACATGTCGCATTGGTCACCGGGCGTTGATCTCATATCTTCGCTGCCCGCTAAATCATCGAGACCTTCCTCGCCCAAATCACCGACGGGTTCGCCTGAACGGGACGCGGTTAGTCCCGCCGCCGTACATCACGACGAACTCAATCCAATCGAAATCCATTACGTTCAGGACGTTATGCGTCGCTTGCGTCAGCTCTCGCCTGACGACACTGAATGCAGTTGCTTAAAGGCCATTGTTCTTTTCAGACCTGGTAAGAGCGACTTCCGTCGAGGTGCCGATGGCCCCCGGGAATTTTCGTCAAGCGAATAGTTGTCCCGAAACTTTTTCCGAGCCCTGAGTCGGAATTCAAGCCTCCTTTCCGTATTTGCAGAGACAATGGGCTTGTGCGATACCCACCCGGTTGAAATGCTTCAAGATCAAGCTCAATGCGTGCTTGGCGACTATGTCAGGGAACGATATCCGAGGCAACCAACACGCTTTGGACGTCTTCTGCTGTTACTTCCGATTCTACGATCGATCTCGAACGTCTTCATCGAGAAACTTTTTTTTCAAAGGCACCATCGGCAACATTCGGGTAGAGAAGATTCTCGGAGAAATGTACACAATGCAGGTCGACACCTGATTAATCAATTGACGGGGCTGCACCTGATCTAGATCTCATAGCAGCGAGAGCGATGATTATTATCGTACTAATTTCCAGATACACACTTATATGAATATATACCACTGCGCAGATCAGCTGCCAGTGGGATCGTCGCCGTCAACGCGCAGAAAAATTGTATAGTGGTAGGGTCTGTTCTGTTGAGAGTAGTCGACGAAGACGAATGTAGCGTTAGTCGTAGGAATGAAGCAGGAATGGATTCAACGAATTTCTTGAGAACACTTTTTGCGACAGCCACTCCGTCACAGCCATTACGATCTCTGATGAGTAGGTATGCGGCGACATCTTCGATGTTTAGTCTATTTTTCTTCATGGAGGGATTTATAGCGGAAGTTGAATGGTCGATTTCGCGCGTTATGAGTCGTGTCCTATCAGAAACCTTTCGAGCTTCTAGGTACTCTCACTCAGTGATTCACGGCTTTCGAAGAGTTGCCAAAGTTTTTCGCTGTGATGACCTCAATGCTTTCCCTTGTATAGAGCCATTCACTACGAAAGGACGTCATAAAAAGAAACGCGATTGCAAATAAAATTGACTTAGACGTGTTGGTTGGAAATGTTTCATCTGAGCGGAGCTATCCGAGCACGCTCGTGCTGACCGTGTGGTTTCGGAAACATTGCCTTCCTATCCATTTTAATTCACTCAATTCAGAATTCCTCGTTGGAGATCTCCCTCCTTCTGGTTCGATCAGGGGAACCAAACACTTGTGTGCGACGACCGTTCGATTTCCCATTGCCAGGCCAAATCATCAATCCGTACGTCTCGCCCCCATAGCTCAGGATTCTACCAGGAATGGAGGCTGTTGGACCGTCGCGACGTGGGTAGGGGGACTCCGTCTCGAGTCAGATCGTGCGGGAACGGACGAAGCTAGATGGTTGGCGGATATTGAGTCGACCCTGACAGCAGAATATCGTCGGGAATTCTCTTTGGTGTCTCAACGTGCTTCGATATGTCGAAGATACCCTCCCTGAGTTTCGCGCAGACGTTGTCCCCGGTCACCGAAATTTGTTTCGGCGATGCTTGCCGTGGGATCTCGTTCCTCAAATGCGTACGTTGCAAGCGGAATCTATGCGCAAAGTGCTTTTCCGTGGAAGTGGAAATCACTTCGTGAAATGCCGCGGGATGCTTCAAGTGAGGGGAGGTGGCGTGAGCTCGATCCTGCTGCCCGTTGAAAATTCCTGAGGAAAACGCAGGCAGCCAGTCCGGTCCAAGACAACTCGATGCCGCCAAACCCGATGCCGACGATTCGATGCCGACTATTAGATGCCGAGACGGTTCGATGCTGCACATTTCGATGTTGAAACAGTCAGATGCTGGTCATCTCGACGCCAAGATAGTTCGTTGCCGGTTATTCCGATGCCAAGATAGCCCGATGTCCAACACTCCGACGCCGAGGTCGACCGGGTATCCGGGATTCAAGTGAGACTCCGGCACACACACGCTTAAATTTCCAGAGCTCCGCCAATTT
Organism: Galendromus occidentalis; assembly: GCF_000255335.2. NCBI lineage: Eukaryota > Metazoa > Arthropoda > Arachnida > Mesostigmata > Phytoseiidae > Galendromus > Galendromus occidentalis. The sequence continues at coordinate 1,043,227 of NW_003804308.1, forward strand.
ATCAAGACTTCACCTTCGTTTGTGCTATACAGGAATAGAGGACGATTCATTCAAGTGCAGAAGCTCTTCCGATTTATCTCCCTCGTCATTTACCCTACTATGAGCCATCCCTCCAATTTATTTACGAACCGGGCTACCCGATAAACTTTTCGGTAGTATTGAGGCGACTCGAGCGCCGCCTTGAAAGTATAAAACGCTAGCCTCCGCAGGGATAAAGTAACATTCATTGCCAACCTTCGTTATCTCGCCTATCACACGTTACATTTTGTAGCAGCAGGAAACGGAACCCAAGCCATGGAAGGAGACGGACCGCAGAATGTTCAACAACCTTCGACTGTAGGAGCCCTCTCAGCTCTGCTCGAAGGCCTTGCACCACTCCCCGACCTACCTGCCTTCGATCAAGAAAAAACAGGAAAATGGATAAAGAGACTAGAGAGGGATCTACTCGAGCGTTGAGATGTCCGGCATCGAGCCGTCATGGCATCGACTCGTCCTGCATCGAGTCGTCCCACATCGAATCGTCTCGACATCGAGTTGTCGGCGTCGAAAGGTCGGAATCACGATGGCCCCATTGTCTTGTGCCCAGGAATGACTCATATCTTCATATCACCCTTGTCGGACACGGACTCGGAGGATTCAAAAACAAATCATTCTCATCTGGATCGTGGTGCTGGGATCCATTTCCGAAATCGTATATTTCCGAAAGAGATCGTCGCTCACTCTACACCGATTGGGTGTGAATTCTGATCTCGTCGAGCAATATCTCGTAAGATGCACCGCGTGAGTTGAAGCTCCAGGATGTGCGTAGGTAACCCTGCACTCGTTTGCGGATCCAAACATGAGCGGGAAGGACTTGAGTGTGATAAGCACCTGCGGAATGTCATGCGTGCGATCTGCTCCTCATAATAGGGATAGCATCGCTGATTGGCAGAGCCTTTGAGAGAAATTTCCGGCCTGGGGGGAATTCAGACGAGAGCTCCCCTACGTGATCGTCTCGCGTCGCTGAGTTGGTATTCCGGGGATCATTATTCTCGATACGGAGCCAATAAATGCGGGCTCAGGTACCACAGGGGAGAAATCCCCCTATCCCCCTATCCCCCTATATATTATTATTTATTATTATTATATATATAGTAAAAGCGCTGTGTCCGTCCGTCCGTTCGCGACTTTTCGACGCTTTCCCTCCCTTAATTCCGCTTCCAAACAGGCTCATCGGATGCGGGATGATACCGCGGTGTGCAAGTTGGCCTTCTTTCGAGGTTTTATTAGTCGTTTACGGAGTAAATGCCGAAAGAAAGGAAACTTCTTCATGAATATCCGCCTAGACTGAAATGCTTCGGATGACGTCATTCGGATGATGGTTATTCGACTTGATCAATTCTTCCTTTCATTAGTGAAACAGTCCTAATAAGCAATGAAACAAATAA